>NW_006408529.1:10756593-10786609 GCF_000296735.1 Chrysochloris asiatica
CATAGAATACTGTGGTGGATTCAATATTTAAATATAGTTCACAAATATATAAACTATGTTGTTGTTGTTAAGTGCCGTCGAGTCGGTTTCGACCCATAGCGACCCTGAACAGGGTTTCTGAGGCTGTAAATCTTTGCGGGAACAGATCGCCTCATCTTTCTCCCGCGGAGCAGCTGGTAGTTTCGAACTGATGGCCTTGCGGTTCGCATCCCAATTTGTATCCACTACACTACCAGAGCTCATATAAACTACAGAAAAGTAAATATAATCCTAATAAATAGAATCGCTTACATACATAAATAATTTCATTCCTCCATTCAATGAATGTATATTGAGTGACTTCTCCATGCCAGACTCCAGCTATGATAATGAATGATTTGATCTTCATGTCTAGTGATTTTTACTCTTTCTTACATGAAAACCTAATAGGTAAAACACATAAATTCTGAGTTGCTCTGGTTGAATTGGAGATAGGGGCTTCCAGATACTGATTCCCATATTCCTCTCCTTGTGACTCTTGGCTATTGTAGATATTTTAAATTCCGATTTGAAGACCAGAGTCCTGGTGTGGCACTGTGAGTTAAAGCACTGGACTGTAAGGTCATACTGAACTGCAAGGTTGGCAGTTCAAGCTTACTATCCATTCCTTGGAAAACCTATACAAGGTCTCTATGAGTTGGATCTGACTCCAGGGCAGTTCACATCAACAACTTTAAACAAATGATTATTCAATAAATATGTAAAAATGAATACCTATGTAGTCCCCAAAAGATAGAAAAAAAGGAAAAACAAACAAACAAACAAACACCTCCCATAGTTCTATTTTGTATGAAAATATAATTTTTTTAAATGTTATTTGTCTATTCTATGTATCAAAGCCTACTTTATTTCCATGAGTTCTGCAAAGAAACAAGCCTCTGGTGTTCTCTGACTAACCTCTAATAACAGTGAATTACAGCCCCTGTTCGTTCCTTTGGCAGAGAGTATTCCAAAGTTTTCTTTGGTGCCTTTATTTATTTGGGTCTGTATAGATGGTTACAATCTGACATAGCAAAGTGATGCAAATGAATTCACTGCCTCTGTATTTATTAGCTGGTGTTCTTCCACATGAAAAATGGTCTCAAGAAAGGAAAGAGTTCTGGGGTTTTTACTGAGCAATTGCTGTTAATTGACTGAAAGCGTGAAAATCAAGAATTCCTAAACTTGTCCTTTCACTCTCTGCAGACAGTGGAGATGTCTATAGAATAGCTTTGCCTCTGTGGCTTATTTGAGATGTGAGACACATTAACAATGAGAGGGGTTTTAGGTCAGAATCACTCTGCATCATAGATGCCATTATCTGCTGATTTAGCTGAGCTGAAAACTGCTGAAAAATATTCCTTTTTTGTGCCCTTGTCAATGACTTCTGCCTAGAGTTATAAAAAATCATCTCTACCTGAGTCAGATAATCATTACAAAATGAATTTCATTCTTGATTCAAAGGAAGTAATTGGGGGAAAATAGTTGATAGATAAGATGGAGATTATCTTAAGTTAAAGCTTTCTACTAGGTAAAAAGGACTAAGTGCTGCTAATAATTGAGGCAATGTAGGCATCAGCAAATTATCCTTCAAATTGTGTATAGGTGATCACTTAAAACATGCTTTACCCCACAAAGCTTGATATTCTCCTTTCCTTGGCCCTAGCAGGGCGTTCAGTTCATCCCACCTAGGTGTCTCCTTGCAGAGCTGGAGCTGATTACCCAGCAGGCGGTGCGATTCCAGCAGAGAAGTCAGAATGGTGCTGACTGTTCCCTGGGGAGGGACATCCTGTAAAAACACCAAGGTTGAGAACTGTCATATTCACAGCAGTAGGTGCATTTTCCTCAGAAATTAATGGAGCAAGCTGGGCAAAAATGTTTTTAAGCTACATCTCCCCTAGAGTAAGATGCAAATTCAAAGCTCTTTTGAAGCCCTGGAATGAAAGTTAAAGATAAGACTTTTTAGTTTTTTGACATTGATAATATAGGCAACCCTAGCACAACGAATATTAAATTGAAATGCTAGATAAATGTGGTAGATGTTATTCAGGCTGGTTCAGAATGCAGCAACAGCTACTTCTTGAGTTTGTTTACCCATGCTGTGTTTAATATATGATTATTGAAAATTTGCTATATGCCTTTTCCTTCAATGAGTGGTGGTGGTGGTGGTTATGTGCTGTGGAGTCGGTTCCAACTCACAGCAACCCTGTACAGGGTTTCTGAGGCTGTAAATCTTTACGGGAGCAGAACACCTCATCTTTCTCCAGGGGAACAGCTGGTAGTTTCAAACTGCTGACCTTGCAGTTCGCAGCCAATTCGTAACTACTACGCTACTGGTGTATTTTTAAGGTATGATAAATATATTCATTGAACGGTTTTGACCCTGAAAATAACATCTGGAAGAGAACTAGAATAGCAGCCTTTGAAAGTTTTGCTTAGTGTTCTTCAGAGTGAGGGGATGAAAACAGCATTACTTTTCCCTGCAGAGTATGCAATAATCTTAAATTGTGCATCCCATTCAAGAGAGGTAACACAATTATGTGGTAAGTTTAAAGGAATGTACTGCCATTTTATAGAACTATTTGTTAGACTTCTTAAAGAATGTGTCTGTAAATATGCTGTGAATGAGTTGGTGATGGCCACCACTAAAGGTTTCTGATGGTTCAAAAGGATCTCTTCTATTGATGTAATTAACAAGAAGGGGGTGGGGAAAGAATACCAAAACTCTTTCTACCTTGAATGTCTGTGCATAAGAACAATTGTCCTGTGGATTGGCAGTGATCTTCACAAAACAAGTACAGTAAACTTAACAGCTCATACAAGTATGTTGTTGTTATTAAGTGCTGTCAAGTTGGTTCCAACTCATCACAGCCCAGGTTAGGCTTCTGAGGAGTGGCTATTGGGTTTGAATTGCCAACCTTGTGCTTAGCAGACCAGTGCTTATTCTACATTGCCACACCAGGACTTACAAGACACATACCCCCTCTGTAACTACATTGTTACATGGATCCATAAGCTAACATCCCCTGAGTCTGTTAGTGTAGTGGTTATGAATTGGGCTGCTAATCTCACAGTCAGCAGTTCGAAGCTACCAACTGTTCCATGGGAGAAAGATGAGGCTTTCTGCTCCTGTAAAGATTTACAGGGTGGCTATGAATCAGAACCAACTCCACAGCACATAACAACAACAATGAGAGAAGAAACTGTGACCTATAAAAGTCAGACAACTTATCCAAGCTAGGACAGGAAACGCTAGCTTATTATAATATTTAATTTATTCATCCATCTATTACCCAGTTAGTCAAAGAATATATATTGAATTCTTTCTCTGTGCGAAGCACATAGTTGTTCATTTCACTACTGACTGGTTCTGTGATCCTGTGTAAGTTACAAAATTTGTGATCTAGCTACTTCAAAAAGAATTTGAAATGAAAAAAAATGGCCTGAAAATTGAAGACTAGAATTTGTTAATCTTTTGAGATCACTACTGTTGTTGTTGTTGTTATTATGTGCCATCGAGTCGGTTCCGACCCATAGTGACCCTGTATAGGGTTTCCGAGGGTGTAAATCTTTACGGGAGTAGAAAGCCTCATCTTTCTCCCGCGGAGCAGCTGGTAGTTTCGAACTGCTGACCTTAAGGTTCACAGCCCGATTCGTAACCACTACGCTACCAGAGCTCCTTACTAGTTGCACTATTTATACATCCATTAAAATGTGTATTAAAAAACAAAACAGCAAAACACTGCCATCAAGTCAATTCTGAGTCATGACAATCCTATTTAGGGTTTCTGAGACTGTAAATCTTTACAGGAACAGATAACCTCATCTTACCCATTAAGGAACTGGTGGGTTTGAACCTTGACTTTGAAGTTGGCAGCCCAATGCCTAACCCACCCACTGTGATCTCTCTTCTGTGACTTACTAAAATATGCACTTATAAGATCCTATTTCTCCTTTTTTTCTGTCTTTAATTTCAGGAATAATGCAAAATATATTAAGCATTTAAAAATATTGGGGGGCTAAAAATCTAGATTATATATAAGTGTGTATGTATATGTATGTGAAACATAGATTGATAGATAAGCATAGATAGACATAATTGTTCTATTGTTGATTATCCAAGGCCACCCAAAATATGAAATCACTGTTGCCTTCAGATAGAGCATTCCTTTTAAAAAGGAATATACATGGTAAGATTTTTTTTTTTTTTTCTGGTCTTCAAATCTTCAGTCACAAAATTGCTGCCAGCAACAACAACAAAAAATCAAATTCAACTAATTGGAAAGCATTGGAGCATGAGCATCTGGGTGTGATTCATTGTTACTGATGATGTTTCCAATTACTCATACGTATTTATGCATTCTGAATCATGTGAGTACTTATAAGGAGAGAAACTAGAGCCCCCAATTTGGGTTATATATGTTAGAGTGTGGGTTAAGAGATGTTTAAATGGCCTAACCATACCTCTGCCCTTGGCAGAAAAAAGAGGATAACAGATTTAAATCATTAATGACGGAAAAAATATTTGCAGCTTGCATGCTTATGTGAGAAATGAACTGGATTATATTAAAAGTTGTCTCCAAATATTCCATAAAATTATAATCATATCAATTAAATGCTAGTGGCAAATATTTCAATTATCCTTAATGGGACAGCGCTTATAAATGAGCATATTGGGAGACTCCTTGTACATTACATGTAGCCATTCTCTTCAAAAAGCAACAATTATTGTTTTCCTCATGAAAACTCAACCATAAAATGCAAATGTGCTACAAGCTTGGAGTTTATTTTAATGTAACATTATCATATGGTATTATAATAACCTTAATATTTTCTTTTGAAAAGCTATAAGCATAATCATTGAGAGACATGTGTTAGTATGGTCTTTCATTAAAATAACATATTTAACTGCATTCAAAATTTCTTTTGTAATTTAATTGCCTCTCCTGGCTGCCTAAGCAATCTAGCAACTAGGTTAGTACACCTAGGATTGAAACATGCCATATTGGCCAACAACAAAGATGACAATGGAAATCCTTAAATTCCATGCCGCCCACTCACATGAGCAACCTCCAGGTTATAATTGCTTTTGATTTTAACCTTTGTGTTTGAAAATACACTGGACCTTTTCAGTTCTTCACTTTGACTGAAGAGCAATACATTTATTAATTCTCTCAGTAAAAGATCATTCTTTCTCTTCAGCATACTTTCTTTAAATATATCAAGAGATTCAAATTTTGATATTCAAAGCTCCCACTAGACGACACATTATTAGAACATCTGCCTTTCCATAAGCCATTCTGTTCCTTGCCATTCCACCTGTCCTTTTCTACTTCACCAGACAAAATCGCCCAATCTAAATTTCAGCTCAAGTGTTTGATGGTTTTCATGCTGAGCTCAAACTGCTAATGCTTCCCTGAGAGAATAGAATTGAAATGGGATTTAATCTAAAATAACAAAATAGAATAAAGGTTTTACATATAAATAAGTAATGCCCTGCACATTCTTATGCAAGTTTCCCCCTTTTCTAGATATTGCATGTAGTAGAACAAAATGGCAAATTGCAAAGATTTAGAATTTGACCTGAGAGCAAAGAACATTCAAAATAAATGAATACTCTGTGTTGTTTGCCATCCAATTAATGAGCTTTGTTGAAGCGAAATTTAAAATTGTTTTAAAGCTATTCCTAATATTAACTTTTAATTTGATGTGGTTATTTTCAACAGTGACATTTTCAAATATCATGTTAAGTAACCATTATGAACATCTTGCAAAATGCTAATTGGAATAGTAGATAATACTCTTCTTGGTTTACATGTCACAAAAGGTTTCCACTTACAACTAAGCATTCTCCTATAGAACCCTGATGCTTTAATTGACTACACATCACAAAGCAAAAAACAAATCACTGATACAGATCATGGCTTTGAAAACTAGGAGCAGGGTTTTGGAAAGAAACCTTGTATTCTGTGCCTGAAAGAGTGAAATCATCTTTACAAATGATGATGATGATGATGATGATAATAATAATGTGATTATAGTAGTAGATCTGTCTGTCTGTCCAGTGCAGCTATCTCCTGCATGTAAAAAAATACTTATCATTTTATTCCACTCTTATCTGATCTCAGTTTAAAAAACAAGGAAGAATTGTAGTGCTTTCTGAAATTTTTGATAGGATTTATTTGAATGTAAAATCATGATTTGTCTTATTTTTTTTTGGTTCTCAAAAGATACATATCTTTTGAGCTATTCTTATGCCATTTTTTTCCAAGAAGATTTTTAATTTAAACATAAATTTAAATTTCAGTATGTAAAGTCAATTCCTTCAACCATATTCTGAGAGTAATATAACTGTTCAAATGTGTGTCACAGTGTTACGAAGTTCAATGGGAGAAATAATATTTTGAAAGTGCTTTGTGTAAAATTATAAGAAATATACCAATGTAGTTTTAAGTATTACCAACAAGAACATAAATGTATATGACTAGTAACATATATTTATGATAAGCTCTGGATGGTTAACCACAAGGTCAGCAGTTCAAACCCACCAGTCACTCTACTAGAGATAGATGATGCTTTCCTCTCTCCTAATGATTGACAACCTCAGAAACTCTATCCAGAGTTTCTGTGTGTTGGAACCAACTCTATGGTACCTAATAACAACAACAACAACTTCATGATCATACAAATAAAGTTAATTTATAGCTAATTTCAATGTTTTTGCAGAATCTGTTAAGGATTGTTGTTGTTGTGAAGTGCCGTCGAGTTGGTTCTGACCCATAGCGACCCTGTATAGGGTTTCCAAGGATTATATGTCCTTAATTATCCTACAATTCCAAATAGCTAAAATGCTTTTTTCTTTCTTCTCTTCTTTACCACCCATTACAAATAAACACACAAATTATGCTTTATTTGTTTAGATTGCAACCTGGAAGTAGTTGTCAGAGAAGTTTAAAATGATTTATAAAAATGGTAGCATGAAGCGTAATTATTAAATGAGGAAAAATTGTTATTTCTGGCAAACTAGATTTAAATTGGGCAAGGTTAAAATCAGCCATTAAACTTAGACATAGATTGACCTTTTACTACACTTGTTATTGTTAATGCCAAACATAATATTCACTGTCAATAACTGGGTATACAGAGCTTTTTGAGTTGATGACCTTTTTCTAGAGTAGATACTGGCTGTAGCCAAGTGAGATGTACAATTTGGATAACAGGTTTTTTAAATTTCTCTCTGTGTGAATTAGAATATACGTATGAAGAAAATATCCAAAATGTTTCAGTACAGTTTTTAAAAAATTACTACAAACATATGGAAGGAGCCTGGGTGACACAGTGGTTTAAGTGTTGGGCTGCTAACCAAAAAGGCAGTGGTTCAAACCCACCAGCCACTTCAAGGGAGAAATACGAGGTAGCATGCTACGGTAAAGATTGACACTCTTGGAAACCTCAAGGAATAGTTTTACTCAATCTTGAAGAGTCACTTACTCAGAATCAGCTTGATGACAGTGGGGTATGTATGTGTGTGTATGGGTTAATGGGTGTCTGAGGATTACTTATCCCAAGTATAAATGGTAAAAATAATCATGGCAAAAAATTGAACAAAGTATTCAATATTGTAGATTTTTTTCATATAATTATTTGTTGTTGTTGTTGTTAAGTGCCGACTAGTCGGTTCTGACCCATACCGATCCTGTACAGGGTTTCCAAGGCTGTAAATCTTTACGGGAGCAGAAAGCCTCATCTTTCCCCCGCGGAGCAGCTGGTAGTTTCGAACTACTGACCTTGCGGTTCACAGCCCGATTCGTAACCACTACGCTACCAGAGCTCTATTATTACTTGCCATGAATCCACTAGAATAAAGCGGACTTGAAACTGACATTCTTCTAACTCTCCGTGAAAATTCATATTTAAGCAGTTAATGGAAAGTATGCCCACTTTAGAATTTAACTTTAAGAATTTTGCAAGGCAAAAGTTTTATGAGACAATTAACCTAAAAAGAAAAGTTTAAAAAATATTTTTCTTTTTTCTTTATATTTGTAACTTTTATTGTTTTACCTTAAAAACAGAAGTAAAACAATACACTTATAACATATTCATGCAAAGTAGAAATGCACCAAATAAAATGTAAAAAGTCCTACTCATCGATCTTGGATGTCTTTTCCATGATGAAATGTAACTGTACATATAGATCTTCTTAAGATTTCCTAATTTCTCTTGGAGTCCTAATATGTTGTTATTGTTAAGTGCCGTCGAGCTGATTCCAACCCATAGTGACCCTGTATAGGGTTTCCAAGGAATAGCTGGTGAACTTGAACCATTGACCTTGCAGTTCAAATGACTTTGCAGTCTGGCACATTAGCCTACAGCGAGTCCTGATATAGCACTGTTCAAACCCACCAGCAGCTCCTGGGGAACACTATACAGGGTCCATGTGAGTTGCAACAATAATTTCCATTTGTATTGATTCCATACATAATGATATTTGAGTTGTTTATATTTCCTTCTTATGGACAAGTTTTAGTAAGTGAACTTTACATATTAAGGGGAGGAATAATATGACTAACACAAGTAATGCCTATTTGTTATAACTCATTAGATATGCTAACCCATCCTATGACTTGTTTATCATTATCTCACTTTTTTACAGAGATAAAACTAAGGTGTAAGGATGTTAATTATCTTCAATAAAGCCACATAACCGGAAAGTGGCAAATCCAGGGCCTCTGGCTCCTCCATTCTAACTTTTAAGGACCACTGTCTTCTACAAGTCTGCAGCTATACCACCTACTCTCTTGGACACTTTACTTCTTGCTAAGTCCCCAGTTTCATATAAAAAAAAGACAATTATTCTAAGTGTCTCATATATAGTAAATGCTTACTTAATTTTTACTATTATTTTTCTTGAAGAAAAGTATTGGCAATGTACTTCCAATAAATCTGCCGTTGAAAACTGAGAACAATTGTAATGTGAAACACACGAGGGTGTCATGAATCAGAAATTCACTGGAAAGCAACTGACTTGATTTTATTTTTTCTATCATGATTCTTATACTTAATTTGACATTTATCATCATCTAGATGTAGCGCTGTGGGCTAATATGTCAGACTGCAAAGTTGCTTGAACTGCAAGGTCAGTGGTTCAAGCTCACCAGATACTCCTTGGAAACCCTATACAGGGCTGGTATGGGTCGGAATCAACTTGACAGCACTCAACAACAACAACAATAAGATTTGACTAGAAAATAGATCTGTGGAAGCACTGTTGCTGGGTCACAATATATACAATTTTAAATCTGGATATCTATTATGTCAATTGTTGTGGTTGTTGTTAAGTGCCGTCGAGTCAGTTCTGACACATAGCGACCCTGAACAGGGTTTCCGAGGCTGTAAATCCTTAATGGGGGCAGAAAGCCTCATCTTTCTCCCATGGAGGAGCTGGTAGTTTCGAACTGCTGATTTCGAACTTGCGGTTCACAGCCTGATTCGTAACCACTATGCTACCAGAGCTCCTTAATTAGCAATGCAAAAACCACCAAGCTCACTCCAATAAAAATTGTATAAAAGCAACTAGGAAGAATTGATTGATAATCAGTCCATAAGAAGTTCAAGTTGACTGCATTTTCATTGGATGGAGAAGTTGGATAAAAAACTTTTTGAAAAGCAAATGACAAATTCTAGTTTCTACATCTAGACTGGAAATCAGTCTAACAAATATATCTTTCCCACTACAACTTAGTTCACCGACTAAAACACTTGGCTATAAAGTTCATTTGTTGTTATTGTTGCTGTTGTTAAGTGTTGTTAAAGTGCCACCGAGTCGATTCAAACCCATAGTGACCCTGTATAGGGTTTCTGAGGAGTGGCTGGTGAGTTTGAACCACCAACTTTGTGGTTCAAACCAACTCTGAAGTCTAGCACATTAAACCATACTAGGTAATGTACATACTCAGTAAATATCTTGTTATTCATGCAAGCCTTATTTTAATTTTCATTTGCACTATATATATTTTACTTTTCATTTTACTAGAGACTTGGTGTGGTGTTGCAGGATTAGTCCTGGACTGCTAACTTCAAGGTTGGCTGTTCAAACCTACAAGCCCCTCTTGGAAACCCTATACATGGTTGCTATGAGTTGTGAATGACTCAAGGACACACAACAACAGCATAGCCCATGTGCTTACTTTATTCATTCTCATCATTTAAACTGTACTGGAAGTAAGGGGCCCTGGTGCCATAGTGTAATAGGTGCTAACATAGTGCTAACTGCAAGGTCAGCAGTTCAAATCCACCAGCCGCTCCACAGAAGACCAAGGAGGCTTTATGCTCCCGTAAAGATTTACAGCCTTGGAAACCCTACATAGAGTCACTATGAGTTGTCAGTGGGTTTGAGGAAGTGGGTAGTGATCATCGAGAGTTTCAAATTTACAAATCTAGGCTATCACTTTGCTGTGGAGAAATGTCTGATTGTTTCAGACTGTGAATTCCTAATGTAAGGCATTGGGGTTTATTTTCTCTCTCTCTCTCTTTTTTTTTTTTTCATATTGACTCACTGAAATTAAAGCCTTAATAGACATTGTGTTTATGAGCGCAGAGAAACGCTCCTTTCATCATCAAAGAAAGACTCCTTATTAGTGTCACTTGTGAGTTTTGAACCTTTTTTTTTACCATGCAATTTCTAGAAGATTCATTGCATGTTTTGTGTCTCTGCATTTTACCAGACTTTTTTTATATGACTGTACAATTTGCCATTACTTTATTATATATCCACCCATTAACAAAAATCTTAAAGAAGCAAACATAAATAAAAAAGGAAGAAAGAAAGACACAGACAATTGATAGGCAATGAGTCTTTCTGATACATAGATATTAAAATAAAGGTACCACAAAATAGAGGATTAACTCACGTATCAGAAATAACTGCCACTATTCTTTGGCCATATTTTTGTCCAGTCTGACACCAAAAAAGGGAAAAAAAAATCACAAAAATGTAAAATTACAACGGAAATAGGTAACTATGAATGCATTTGTTCATACAAGTCTATGAACAAAAATTTGCTTTCATACTGAAAAGATTGCATGTCAGTAATCAAGTTGAGTTGAACAAATATTTGCCTCTTAGTTTTAGAGTGAAATGTCCAGAACTTGCATCTTTCTTGCTAGTAAATGTTACTTTTTTTTGGAAAGGTGTGTTTTTCTTTTAATGTATAAGTAAATGTTGTTTTTAAGCGTCATCAAGTTGGTTCCAACTCATAGCAACCCTGTATAGGGTTTCCAAGGAGCAGCTGGTGAGCTTAAACCACTGACCTTGCACTTCAAACCAACTTTGCAGTTCAGCGCATTAACCCACAGAGCCACACCAAGACTCTGAAGATTAATGTAATACTTCTCTGTGGTAAGAGGTATAATTTTACTATTTGTGGTCACAAGTCTTATGTTCATACTATGATACTAATTGATTGAACCTTATCAGAGAGAAAGGAAAAAAGCAAAAATGATTGTCATGCCACTAGCTAAATTCTTAATGGAAAAGATAGAGCTCTTTTGAACTCACCTGCAGCTTAGAAACAATTCCAAAAGAAAAATTTACAAAATACAAGTCAGAATTGAAAACAAAGGATGTGGAATACTGTTTACTTATTGCTGCCACAAGTTTTTATCTATAACTTTGTTTGAATTTTAATTGTGAGTTGCATTTGTAGTTATAGATATCTTTTTCTTAAATGTTCTTAAACATTTTTTCTACATAAATATTTTTGATATTCTACATTTTGTTCTTCAGCCCAAGTCCAAATGCCAGTTAATAAATATTCCAGAAGCACTATTAACACAAGATCTGCCATTTTACTCATGTTACTCTAAGTCCTTTAGACTTCTCTTTCACAAGTCTGTACCCTATGTTACAAGCAGTTCTTTATCAGCCAAACCTGACCCTGCAACAGATGATGAGTTCAAGTTTTCCTTGTCTGTGTAGTTGATTTCCTGTGGATGTAATACATATTTAAAGCAAAATGAAAGGTTCCCACACTCATGATTATTTTCAATTTTATATTATTTTTCAATTAGAGGGTGGTGTTTGTACTTCTTTTTAAAGAAATCTTTAAAGGGATCAGACTTGTACTTAGAACTCTGCTTGTTTTGTATTCCTCAGCTCTTGCATGTGTGTCTGTGTCTGCATGTATGTATTTTATCCCAGATAGTTATAACCTGATAACCTGATTTCATACTGTGCTTTAGCACAACAATACAGTCATCAAACTAAAGCAACACAGTAAGCGGTCACATTAACCATCATTTTGCTTGATCACTTGGGAGAGATTACATTTATTCATTTTTGCTATAGACAATCAAATATAAAAATATGTTAAAGTAAAGGGAGATAGAACTATTGAGCTGTGATATGCTTATTGCCAAAATAATATCCTATATGTGTTGTGTAATGCTTCTTGGCAAGATGTTTGGAGGAAATTTCCTCAGGTCTTTTTTTCTTCTCATTTGCATTTGGTTTATCTAAAGTGAAATCCATTCAATTTTATTGAACTGTAATTCTAGTAATTTACAATATTTACATGCCGCAGTTAGATTGAAATCAGTCCTTAATTCAAATTCAATCTAAATTTACTGCATAGTAATTAGGGCTTTGTAACTGACACTAGGGGCCTATTGATTTAATGAAAAACTTAACCTTACAGTAAGTGTTTAATTAGTTGCTGCAGTAGATTCTGTTCTGTCCTAAATTGTGGACTTCAGAGAATCAGGTACTAATTTAAACTACACAACTATATAAAGATCAGAACTAATTTTTCCCCCCTACATGTAGCCTAACAGATGAATTAATTTCTTCCTCTTTGAAAAGGATAAGGGAAAGAGGCGGTAATGAAAGTAATTTCCTATTCTGCCTAATTTTATATAAGGCTGGGCTAGCTATCCTGGAAATGATTACCCACCTCCCGTTAAATATTGATATAAAGAGTTATGGAAATTAAAAGTCAATGATATTTCTTCAAGGAATATTTTGTAAATGGAAATTTAAAACAATATCCATATTTTTTTAAAGTAGAAATGCTCTTGATACAGAAAGAAAAATAAACAATTAACCAAAATTAACACCCACCAAAGTTGTGCTTCTTTAGATAATAATGATAAAAAGCAAATCAGAGATTCATTTGTAGGAATCATATTTATTTATTTACAAATTAGCATTCAAAATTTAAGTTTAAATTGACTGTAGAGGTTTCGTTTCATCGTTGATGATCTATTTCATTTGAAATATGTGTAAATCACAACGAACCATTTAATTTTACTCAGTATTTCTTGCTAATTTATTTTAAGAATCACAGTAAGGCATTGCAATAAGGATGCCTTTAAATTGAATTTTAACCTGTCTATAATCTGTCAGGTCTGTTACTCATTTTTCTTAGTACACATTTGTGTTCTTGAAGCTAGAAATAGTAACGCTTCTATATAAAACTAAGAGATTAATACCAAAGGAAAGACAATTCCTGCTGGCACATTATTCACTGCTTGTCTAATTTATATTAGATGTACTAAAGGTACACTGAAGGAGACATTTTTAAAGCAAGTATCTGTCTGATTTTCCATTTCTTATGAAAAATACAGAGGATTCGTTGTTGACAAGAATAATATGAAGACTTTTTAAAAGTGGAAACTTCAAATATTTTTGTGTAGATTTTCCAATAATAGTGTCACTTTAGGAAACATTCTGAGTAGATAATATCATTAACATAGGAAATTGGTATATATTAATAATGAATACAATTAATTATTGAATGCTACATTGATACCTAATATAAGAGTGGGTAAACCAAGGATTTTTCCATTGATCAGCATTGAATTAGTTTTACTATATATAAGCTATAACTACTAAATAAGTATGTAGTTTATGTATCAAAACGAATAAAACACCTGTTTTAAAGAAATCAGTTCTTACAAAAATTTAAAATGTTAAATTCAAAGTTTTCTAATTTTAAAGAGTTTACATTTTAATTAAATACCAAGTGAAGAATTTCATTATAAAGTTTTTAAAACACCTACTAATGTGAACAGAGAAATTAGGATGTCATATAAAAACTTGAAAATAAAAACTGAAATACGTATTTGAGTTTATCTAAAACTATATTTTGTGAAACACTTTGTAAAAAGTATCTTTCCTTTTTGACAATACACCGGTGTCAGACCTCGCTCCCCTAGCACACCTCAGCATGAAAGCAATACACACCAGGTACAGAAGGTGGAAAACCACACATACTCTTCTCCTTTTAATGCTTGCCCTGATGAATGGCGCACACAGAAGCCATATTGCCCAGCTCTCAGAATGGCCTTCGCTGCCAGCACAGCTGAAATCTGGAGGCTTGCCGCATTCACGTTGTCAGCTTAAATACCCAGTAAGGACTCAAACTGGGAATAAGACAAAGTACCATCGCATGTTGATCCACTTCACTGGCCCCACCAATTAGCTGTGAAGAATATGGCTCATTTAGAAGTGTATATGATAATACTGAAGCATAACTGAAAATTAGATATATAAAAAAGGAGGTCATTAGCTTGCGCTTGTCTTATCTTCAGCTAAATGAATCGCAGATAAAATCAAATAGGATAAGTTTAGTTTTCTTAAGCTTTTGAGCCCTTTCTTATGTACTTACATTAGATGGATCTCCATAAAGCAAGTTTATAGCATTGCTATTTACAACACCACAGTTAATGTTGTGTTGCAGTTTTCATTACCAACCTCTATTTTCAGAGGTGTATAGCTTTAACATAAAAATTTGTTCTAGGTTACAAAGAAAAGCAGTGTGGTAGATTGCATGCAAAGAATAAACATAAAGACGATATTCATTCAATTTCCAAAAATTTCAAGATAAGGCACAATTACATTAGCACCTGGTATGCGTTAATGAATTTTTATAGATTAAAAATACAATCCACTAATAGAAAATTAAATGTAATGTATCCAAAATATATGCTCTAGAGATACATGTTTGTTTGTAGACAAAAAATTAAATGTGATCCATTATAAATGGAATTCAACTAAACAAATAAAATATAAAGCTTAGAGCTTTTTTTAAAAAGACCTGTAAAGTACTCTGATTTTTTTTTTTATTATATATTAAGCATATAAAAACTTTAAGAGGAATATAAAAGTGTATAAAAGATGTTCTTTTTTTCTAAAAAAAAAAAGATTACAGTATGGAGAATGTAAAACACTTTCAACCAGAAGATGGAGGGGCTCTAGCAGAGCTGAGAATGGATTCCCATAGTTACATTTATTTGGGATAGGTTCGTTTGTTTGTCTCTGTTTAGTTTTTGATTCCTAACACTGGAGACCTGGTGTGGGTTAATGCCCTGGATTGCAAAGTCAGTTTGAATCGCAAGGTTGGCAGTTCAAGCTTACCAGCCATTCCTCGGAAACTCTATACAGGATCGATATGGGTCGGAACTGACTTAATGGCACTTAACAACAACAATACTAGTTTAGGAGTCCCTAAGTGTCACAAATGGTTAAGTGCTGGGGTACTCACTGAAAAGTTGATGATTCAAACCCATCCAGAGTTGCCTCAGAGGGCATTCTGCTTCTGAAAGGTCACAGTTTGGAAAACCCTGTGGAGCACAGTTCTAGTCACACATATGGGTCCCCAGGAGTCAGAATCTGCTTAATGACAACCAACAATAGCAGCAACACTAGCATTGTTGTGCGAAGACCTGAAACAGCTTGAAGTATCTGACCTCTTGTAAATGAAAAATAATAAAAAACAAACTTAAACCCACAATCATCAGGTCAATTCTGACTTATAGTGACCCCATATGTAGGGTTTCTGAAAATTTAAATTTTTATGGGAAGAAATAGCTTCATCTTTCTTCTATGAAATGGCTGGTGGACTTTGAACCACCAAAATTAAACAGTTAGCTGCCTAATGCATAACCCACTGTGCTATCAGGGTTCCTCTTAGAAATCCAGAACCCATCCATTAAAGATATAGTGTCCAGAAAGTCAAGTAAGGGGGGGTCACTCCAATATTTATTTACTCCAGTTAGTCTTGGCTGCATTACATATAGACCCCTATGTATCCCTGTAGGAGTCTCAGGGAAAGGAGACATGGTGTCTAGGTTTTTTAAATAAATACCTTCCATTGCTAGCACTTGCCTCTGGGGACAATATGGTCATGGGGTACATTCCATTTTGATAGTTTGGCTCCTAAAAGATAGATAGTATTGACTATGGCACACTCAATAGGCTCTGTGTGTGCGTGTGTGTGTGTGTGTGTGTGTGTGTGTGTGTGTGCTGTACAGCCGGTTCAAGTAGGCAGTGTGGACTATGGAAATAGTGAAAAATGTCTGGTTCCAATCAAGCAGTGAAATGAATTCCATACTGGGCCAGGCCACTTCAAAAGTATTGCAAACTGTCTCAGATAGAGCGACTGAAGGGTAAACTTTGTGTTTTACCCTTACCTGAAGTTGGCCTTTTGCACTGAAACTATCTAAAATCTCTAGTCTGTTTCCCCTAAACAGTAGAAAAAGTTTATACCTTGCTGGTGTTGGTTGTGTACCATGAAAGCAGTTCCTACTCACAGAGATCCTGCTTAGGGTTTCTAAGGCTGTAAATCTTTATGGGAGCAGAAAGCCTTTCATTTAACAGTACAACTCATAACCCATTACACTGCCAGGGCTTCTTAATTTAGAACTTACAAGGTGATTCTGAGCAATGAATGAGATTTTATGTACTTACCATATACTATGGCTTCCATAGATGGAAGCTATGATGATTATTCTCCCCATCGTATAATTGGTGGGTAAATCAAATTTTATCAGAAAGCCTTTATGTTTCCCTGGGCAGTCTCCATGCCTTTCCTAGCCCTGGAATTCATTCCCCACATTTTCATTTTCATTCATTTTTGAAGATTATTAGGTAGAAAACTTGAGACAAGCCACAAGGTGAACATCACCTCTTTCTCTCTGGATAATTTATTATTTGAATGAGAAAACAACAATACTAAGAAGTTTCATTTTAAATTTTGCAAGGCAAAACAAAAAAATCAACAACTCTAAGAAATGTTGTCCATTTAACCATTTGATTTTCAAAACTTTTGTAAGCTGTATTGATGATGTGTGGCCACCCAAAGAACCATTCCATAATAATTCTGTGTTTTGGCCAACTCTAATCGTATAGTAGATTAACTGGATTTGAGGCACATTTATCAAGAAGCTGGCCAGAAATGCCAGCTGACTATAGTTTTGTGTATTTATATATGGCTTTATTTGGATGTGTGTCATAACATTTCAACACCCTACAAAATTTAGTGCTGTTGTTCTTCAGGTTGAGTGCACACAGCAGATAGTGTTTGAGCCACCAAACCAGACTGAATGGCAAATTTGTCATAACATAATATTTGCCAAACATCCCAAGGTAACAATATTTGCCTCATCAGAAACCTGGCTGAGTTGTCTCTCTAGCTTTCCTTATGAGCCAAAGTTCACCCAGCCGCAAAGTCTGATTTCCGTAGTGACTGTTGGTAAGATCTAGGTTCTCAAAAACTTGCAGTAATATTCTCTTGAGAACACTGCCAGGCCTAATGGCAAGTGGCTGGAGGGGACCTTTGCTGGAGAGTGGCTTGGTGCCATTCACTCATCTGAAGGTAACAGCATTGCTGACCTGAAAATGCCCTATGTTCCGCTCTGGCTTCATGAACAATACTGAACTTTCGGATTTTACTGACTCTAGAAAAAGAATCATAGTTGTACTGCTTCTGTTTTCCTCTCTTTACACAAAGCTGTCCTTTGCAATGACTCTCAGAAAGTTCCAGAATGAGACACGGAAAGAACTTCAAAAATAGCCAGAAAGACTAGACTAAGCTCTTTAAAGTACATTATATGTGAGCTTGTGTGTGTGATGGCAAACTTCAAATAAGGCTTAGATTAAACAATTTAAGTCTTAATATTGTGTATATAGCCTTTATTTTCAGTAAGTTATTTAAAGTAATATTCCTATTTCTGAATGTTAACATTTCATCTGGGCTCTATTTGAATCACCTGGAAGGGTTTTTATTTGATTCTAAGAAGTTGAATAAAGTATTTAACGACAAACATAGAGTAGTGTAGTAAAAGAAACAAACTAGTAACATATATATGCTTAATTAGAATTTATGCATGTTTTCACATATATTGTTGTTGTTTAGTGCCATTGAGTCGATTCCTACTCCTAGAGACCCTATGTGTATATATAATTGGGGAGCAAGGTGTCTCTCTATGATAAGCACTGGACTTCAAATCACAAGATCCGTCATTTGAGCCTACCAAGCTTTTTGCTCTCACAAAGATTTACAGGGTCACTGTGAGTCAGAACTGACTCGACAGCAATTAACAACAATAACCATACATATATATGTTTAGAAATTTCAGACTTAGAAAAATGTATCCTGTTCCAGATTCTCCAAATATTTTACACTGTCTTTAAAAAAAAAAAAAAAATCCTGGCTTTAAAGATAGTAACAAAGTTCATGGAAGCTTTTATTTTCAAATAAACAGAGCATAAAATTGAATAATTGTCATTTGTAAATTACTCATCAAAATACATTTCTGGATCAGTCATTACATTTATTATATTTCTAAACAATTTTGTAAAAGGATAAGTTATATAAAATTTGTTATCTGATTAGGCAGAATTAATTGTCATACTTGCATTGAGTTGTGATTATATTTTATATTCTGATAACCTATTTTTTGTTTGCAGTTTGCTGAAGGAATATTTTTAATGTATACCTGGGGATGACTCAATATCACCAGATGGTATTTTGCCATCCACAGGTTCCACTTTGCCTGTTTTGCAAGTTTGTGACAGCCCACTGGGATGCACTGAGGCATCCATCCAGTCAATAGTGTATCTGGGACAATGTTAATACTGCAAACATCTCTATGATTTTAAACAGCACCCGTTTTCCTACTCCAGTAAAGTCAGTTAATACAATGAGTTGTATTAACTGACTTTACTGTTGGAAATAATGCACTGTTAATTGTCCTAATCGGGAGCAAGATGACAGAATAAATTGTTGTCATTTTTAGGAACTTTTCAATAGCCTACTGAAACTTTTACTAATTTTAACTTGGTTCTCACCATGAATACAACATCCTTCATTTTGATAAGAATTATCATGATAACAATTGCTATTTTTGTCAATAATAATCACTATGATTTTCATCAGCCATGTTGTCTTAAAAACTGAGAATTCTTAATGCGATGTGTATTGTTTAGAACTTTTACCCTTTGATGAGTCTCTGGAGTCTTGTGCTATGGAGCAAATAATTTTCCATCTGTCTTCAGATTTTTCAAGTCTCATGCTCTCTGATGACTTGAAATTTTCTCAACAATCTTCTGCCGTGCATAATATAGCTTTACATTCTGTAAATAAATCAAACATGCTGTTGAACACTTAAAATTATTATGGAATCTCTTACTTATTAATTTTTATTCTATTTACAGTTTTGTTCTTCTTAATGCCCTCTGAAACATTATGGTTTATCATTTATGGTAAATCTGGTGGGGGAGTTGGTTTTAAAATTTTGTAGTGAGTCTGACATATATTTGCCTGGTTTTCAAAAAGAAATGATACTGGTAAATGCCCTATTGAACAGGAAAATTTAATAAAAGTTCAGGCTTAAAATGTTTGGGTATTGATTTTATACTTCTGTTTTTATAAATTAGAAATAAAAGTGGAGTTAATTGTGATAAAAAGGTAGAAATAATCTCAACATTAAATATTTCAAAAATAGGAACACTTTAGAACAAAATAATTGTGTATGTTAGTTATCCAAAAGAAATTTTGTTATATATTTGTCTATTTCCTCATATTCTTTCTCTGTTTCCCTTCTTCCAAACCTCAGAAAGAAAATGCTATAAGCAGATAATGAGTAATGGTTTATTCCTAACATTTCTGAACTATATTGCGCATATATATTTTAAAATTTATATCTTGACCAATTTAGTATCAGGTAGCATTCCCCATTACGTGAGATATGAATTTTTGGTCTTTAAAAATAAAGATATAGAGATAGTCCTGACAATTAATCACTTTTGAAGGATGTTGAATAATGCCAAGTAATGATTCTCTTGAAATTTATCGTGGAAAGCCTGTAGAAATGAGTGCTATTAAAGTATATTATTATATGTATGATTTTACTTTTAAGCCAGACAAACCCACTACCTTCGAGCTGATTCCAACTCATAGTGGACATTAATTTGTAGATTTCCGCATTAGTAATTTATCTACTTTGTAAGTCAATTCTCTTAACATATTCTGACAATTTGGTCTTCCAAGAAAAAGTGAATTGTACTTCCTTAACATATTAGATAAATTTTTAAAAGTCGAAATCATACGGTCATGTTCCTTTCACCATTTCTCTGGTTCTATTGAGTGACTTTTTGAAAACAAAAAATATATTTGACTGACTAAACCTAGGTAATAGTTGTCCTTTCTCCTTGATGATGTTAGAGAAACTTTGCTTCTTTTTTTATGTTTCCATTTGAGATTATGCAAATATGGTGTTTAATTACTTTGTAGCTTTGAGATGGTCATTTTGTCATTACTAAAATTCTGTCAGCATTCTCACCCATATGTATATCTGTGTATGTATGTGAGAAGGGGTATACCACAATTCTTGAAAAAGACATCTTTAATTGAGGATACTTGAAAGTATTTTAAAGTTAAATTTGTGCACAACTTTCTGAAAAAGGTGAACAATTTTTCTCGTTTTCCCCAAATACTACAAGTCTTACAAAAAGTCTGTAGACATTTAGTTTATGCCTTTTAAACTTATGGATACTTTGAGATTGAAATAAAATAGTAAGTATAGATAGTATTATCAGTATGAAGCACATTAAATGCAATGTATTAATCTACTATTGATGCAGATTGTCAGTATAGATGTAGATTAAAAAGAATACATAAGGATTCAGTTCTAGTATCATTTTTCCCTGTGAGCATAAAGGGGCTATAAGTAAAATACTAGTAAATATTTTTGACTGTCATAAAAATCATAGTTTCCATGATGACTGTTTTCACTTTTAGTTACAAGAGTTGGTAATGATCTTATCCTCAAACTACGGATTCTGTATTCCACCTAAGCTGTGCTGTAAAACATAATATTCAAACAAATTCTGGTGTGATCACTACCAAGACACTTAATCTTTCTGTGTGTCGTGTTCCTGATCTTTAGTTCTATTGGATTGGTATCCCCAGGTATATCTATTTAATGTTACTTTAACTGATAAGTTATGGAAAAAACATCTTTTTAAAAATATGTATATTTAACTATATGTGTATATGAGAGAGAGGTGGGAGAGAAGAGAAAGAGAGGGCAGAGATTAAATATGTTGGTTACAGTAAATAAAAATATTTAATCTACCTATAAGTATATATAATGAGTCCTGGCGTGGTGCTGCAGGATTAATGCAAGATCAGCCATTCAAACTCACCTGCTGCTCCTTGGAAATCCTATATAGGGTCTCTATGAATCCGAACTGACTAGATGGCACTTAACAACATATACATATACATATACACATATACATCCATTTGAGGAACTCCTAATTTTTCTAAAGTGACAAATAGAAGCAAAAGTAAGTATTTATTCTTACTAGTATGAGAAAGAAACTTTTAGATATACAAACTCATAGTAGTGAAGGTAATGGAGAATAAGCACCAGGGGATTTGGGATTAAAATATATGCATGAAAATTCTGAAACCTAAATCAGAATTCATTTATCAAAACATCCTTCAAAAGTGAGCATGCCAGAAGATTAACAACAACAACAACAAAGGTAGTATTCTTGATTTCTTGACCAATGATGGTATATGGTTTGATCATGGCCAGCTGATCAACTAGATAGATTGGTCAACATCAGGGGACTCTGAAGTCCCTGGACATATTAAAAGTTGTACAAAAAACATGGTCATAGAATCGATTTCAATTCAAAGTAATCTTTCAGGACAGAGTTGAACAGCTTCTCAGAATTTTCTAGAAGGTAATTCTTTACAAGAGCAGACAGCCTATCTTTCTCCTGTGTAGTGAGTGACAGGTGGGTACCAACCATGGACCTTGCATTAACAACCAGTGCTGAACCCACTGCACCACCAGGTTTCCTAAAAGATGTAGAGATGGGTTATAGTTTATATATTTTGACCTATTCTACCTCTAAGCACTGTACTAGGAACCACAGGGTCCGTGGTTTGAGTCAACCTGATGCTCCATCAGAGCAAGGTGAGGCTTTCTACTCTTGCAAAGATTTAAAGCCTCGGAAACCCTAAACAGGGTCACTATGAGTCTGAATGAACTCAGTGGTACTTAAAAACAACAACAAGAATTCTACCTAAGGCTTTGACATTCATCTACATGACAATGCTCCAAAATGCATATATCCATTCCATATCTTTCTACAAACCTCTCTATATAATAATGTATAAAAAATGTATATAGTACTTAATGTTATAGACACTCTTCAAGGGAGTTTACATTTTATCTAATTTAATCTTCATTGCAGTTGTGTGTGATGGAAATCACAATTTTTCTGAGAAAAGTGGCTCAGCAACTTGCTACAAAAAAATGTTGTAGTAAGTATCTAATTACTAAATAGATACTTCATCAGAAACTACTACTTGCCACTACAGTGCCATTTTTCAAATTATTCCCTAATTCCCATATATATATATTTTTTTTTTCTCCAACTGTGGGGTTATACAACAAATAAGTGCTGGGTTTAAGATTTGAACCAAGCAGTCCCGTTCCAGAGCTTGCCAAATGCATAAACTAAAAGTATAACAACTAAAAATCTGATCCTGTTAAAGTCTTCTACTACTCTTATTGTCCATGTCATCATATCTATTCAGTGTACTGGATTGCTAACTGCAAGGTCAACAGTTCAAACCCAACATGTGCCACTGAGAAACGCTTTATAGGGCTGCTATGAGTCTGAACCCACTCAAAGGCACTTAACTACAACAACAACAACATAAAGTTTAGAAAATAAGTAAGCAAGCAAGCAAAACCCCTAAAACCTTGTTCATCCAGTTTATTTGAGGTGGTTAGTATTTAATTTTGGAGCTAACGTATTCTTCAAATGGATTCAGTGTGTCTACCAGCAAAATATCAGCAAGCTGCCAGAGCAAATGACCAGAAAATGACAAACCACAGATATTAAGTCACAGTCATTAACTAGCAGGCATTAAATATGTTTTGTGATCACTTAGAGCTGTCACTAAAATGAACTCTGTGCTTCAAAGAAATCATCCTGGGTCCAAGTAAAAATAATATTATAGAAATTAAAAACAAACAAGCAAACAAAACAAACAGGGAGACAGAAAAAACCTGGTGTTGGTAGACATACCTATTTATTTTATCATTGTTTGTAAGTGCTGTTGAGTCAGGTCTGATCCATATCGACCCTGTATAGGGTTTCCAAGGCAGTAAATCTTTTCATGAACAGAAAGCCTTATCTTGCTTCTGTGGAGAAGCTAGTGGGCCCCAACTGTCGACTTTGTGGCTAGCAGTCCAGTGCTTATCCTACAGAGCCACAGCGGTCTCATTTATCTTATGTTGTTGTTGTTAAGTGCCGTCGAGTCGGTTCCAACCCATAGTGACCCTGTATAGGGTTTCTGAGAGCGGCTGGTGGGTTTGAACTGCCAACCTTTGTGGTTCAAATGGATTTTACAGTCCAGCACATTAACCCCCAACTTTGACTATGTGATATTTTATAGATATTTAGTATTTAATCTTCCCTTCAGTGTCTAAAGTGTTTGCTCATTTAGGATTAAAATTCCTCACTATTTATTCATGTATTACTTTAGCATATTTTTAGCACTACATTCTACATATGTATGTGCATTCTTCAGCTATCAGGTACCTAGAGATCAATTGTAATTAAAAACTAATATATTTTATGTTGGAAAAAATATATGTATATTTTACTGCTCTTTATTTAGACTGCTTTTCTTGCTAGCAAAATTAAATATCAACCTGTAACTTTCCAATGTAGGATTTTAAATGTTTCTTTAAAAGGTGCCCACTTAATTTTAATTTAACACATTCGTTAGCACTGATTTACAATGGAGTGTTTGAAAGTACATGTAATATGCACATGCCAAATGAATTCATTAGGACCAGTGTGATTACAGTGAATGTCAAATGAATTAATAATAATGGGAACTCTTACTGTTACCATTAATTTCACAGTGTGTTGCTGTTTTTATACTTATGAGCCCTGAGGATAAATGGCACTCACATATCACTCTTGTATATTAATTGTATCTTGATAACCAAGGGTTGATCTACCCATCTTGTGGGCAGTAAAAATAATCTTAATCTCCTGTATCCCGAGAAATTATTATAATTTGTGAGTTTTAATTCACCACTTATCTGTCAGTTTGCTGTACTGTGGTGGCTTGCATGTTGTTGTGATGCTGAAAGTTATGCCACTGATAAATTGCAAATACCAGCACTATTACCCATGGTAGACAAGTTTTAGTAGGGCTTCCGTACTAACTCAGACTAGGAAGGACTTGGTTGTCTATTTCTTTAAAAAGTGTCCAATGAAACCTTATATATAACAATACCAGAATGTGAGCTCCTCAGTTTAGAAGGCATTCAAAATACGACTGCAGAAGCATTTCCTCCTCAATGTGGAGTCAACTTAATAGTGTAGATGGAGTAAAGCCTTCAGGACCTTCATTTACTGATGTGGCATGATGCAAAATGAGAAGAAGCAGCTGCAAACAGCCATTAATAATCAGGAAAGCACAATGTATGAATCCAAATAATTCAATTGACCTAATGACTGCAAAAGTGGGCTCAAACAACAATGAATGTGAGGATAGTGCAGGACAGGGACACGTTTTGTTCTGTTGTACATGGTTCACTATGAGTCATCATGTAATCTATTGCATCACACAATGGTAACTTAAGTTTCACTGAAGAGTGATTCAATATTTTAGACTCTAATTAAAAATGGCATTTATATTAGGACTCCCACACATTCACTGAATTGTTATAATTTGTGGGCATATGTTTTTTCATGGCCACTATTTAGAATGAAGAAATTGAATTGTCTAGGACTTTTTCTAGGAATATATGTGTGGATAACAACAACAACAACAACAATATGTATATATATATGTGTGTGTGTGTGTATATATATATTTATATGTGTGTATATTTTCTAGTAATATATATATATGCTGTTGTTATGTACCATAGAGTCAGTTCTAACTCATAGTGACTCTGTGAGATTTCTAAGGAGCAGCTGGTGGGAAAGCAACTGATGATGGGTTAGAACTGCCAACTTTGTGATTTTGGTCCAGTGCTTATCCTACACCACAACATCAGGACTACACACACATTCACACACACATGTATATCGTTGTTGCTAAGTGCTGTCAAGTCTGTTCCCACTTATAGCAACCCTGTATAGGGCTTTCAAGGAGTGACTGGTAAACTTGAAAAGCTGACCTTACAGTTCAAACCGACCTCATGGTCCAGAGAGAGAGAAAAAGAGAGAAAGACGGAGTCCTTGTGCACTGGACATAAGGTCAGTTTGAGCTGCAAGGTTGGTGGTTCAAACTCACAAGCCACTCATTAGAAATCTTATACAGACAGAGTTGCTATGAGTTGGAACTAACTTGATGACATGTAACAACTATATATATATATAGTTTAACAACTATATATATATATATTCCTAGAAAATGTCCTGGGCAATTTAAATTCTTCCTTCTAAAAAGGATCAATGTATTTGAATAACGGTATTGGAGGAAAATATTAAAAGTAACATGGACTGCTAGAAGAACAAACAAATCTGCCTTGGAATAAGAACAACCAGGATGCTTCTCAGAAGCCAGGACTTTGTCTCAAATACTTCGGACACGTTATCAGTAGGGACTAGTCCTTAGAGAAGGACACCACGTTTGCTAAAGTAGAGGGTCAGTGAAAAAGAGGAAGACCCCCCCCCCATGAGATGGATTGATACAGTGACAGCAGTAATGGACTCAAATGTCACAATTGTGAGGATGGTGGAGGACAGGGCAGTGTTTTGTTTTGTTGTACAGAGGATTGCTATGATTCTGAATCAGCTCGACTGCACCTAACAATAGCAACAACATCTTTATCTGTATTTAACTATATATTGAGAATACATACCATATTATTGATATACATGTATACACATACACTTACTTAATCATAATTATAATAAGGCTACACAATCAAATTTACATCTATAAACATGTACACTCATACAGGCTCAGTTACTTAATATTAGGATAATGATGTCCTCAAATTGTAGCTTTATTATCAGCAAACTTATATTGAAAATACCTATCACACACTTTTTAAAAAAAAATGAGCTTTGAAGCCCTGTTTATTTGCTTGTTGATGCAAGCTCTCCGTTTCCTCCCATTCCTAACCCATCTTTCTACTCTTCATTCCAATGACAATTGATTCAAAGTCAAAGTGGGATGAATGAATCCACTTAGGTATGATCCTGATACTTGAATCATTAAAGTCTAAACATATCCTAGTCATTAATTGACAGTAGCTATCATAGGGTATAACTTACTCTTGAGTATAGAGAAGCTAAAAAAAAATGGAAGAAATGAAGATTAAAAGAGCTATACAGAAAATTTCCTGGGGCAACTTGAGAACAAACACAAAGTATTATAAAGAAATGTGGAGTTAGAAAAGCATAAGGAAAGATCATGCTCAAAATTTCTCAAACTGAAAGAACTGAAGAAACAGTTCATTCCTGGACTTGCAATATTGAAGGATTCTATTGACAAAATACTAAATGATGTGGAAAGTATTGAAAGAAAATGGAAGGAATATACAGTTACTGTACCAAAAATAAATAAATAAATGATTTGATGTTCAACCATTTCAAGAGGTAGCAAATGGTTAAGAGTTAATGGTACTAAAGGAACAAGTCCAAACTGTACCGAAGGCATTGGCAAAAAACAAGGTTCCATGAATTGACAAAATATACATTGAAATCGTTCAACAAACTGATGAAGCACTAGAGGCACTCACTCATCTATGCTAAGAAATCTGGAAGACAGCTACCTGGCCAGCTGATTGGAAGAGATCCATATCGGTGCCCATTCCAAGGAGAGGGGACCCAATGTAATGGGTCCCAAAATTCATCAAACAATGTCATTAATACCATATGCAACTGAATTTTTGTTGAAGATAATTAAGAAGTGGTTTGAAATAGTACAAAAACTCAGAGAACTACCAGAAATTCAGAAGAGGATATGGAACTAAGGATATCATTGCTGACATCAGATGGATATTGGCTGGAAGCAGAGAATACCAGAAACATATTTACTTGGGCTTTATTGCTTGTACAAAGGCTTTCAACTCTGTAGATGATGACAAACTATGGATAACAATGCAAAGAATGCATTCCAGAACACTTATTTGTGTTCATCAGAAAGCTGTACATAGACCAAGAGGCAGTTGTTACAATAGAATAAGAGGATATTGAATGGTTTAAACTCAGAAAAGGTGTGTTCCAAGGCTATATCTCTCCACTATACTTATTCAGTCTGCATGCTGAGTAGATAATATAAAGAAGACTGTGCATCAGGATTGGAGAAGAATCACTAGCAACCTGTGATATGCAGATGATGCAACTTTGCCTTCTGAAAGTGAAGAGGACATGAAATACTTGCTGATTAATGTCAGGGAATGCAGGCTTCAGTATGTATTGCACCTCAGTGTAAAGAAAACAAAAATCCTCACAACCGGATCAAAAAATAGCATCATGGTAAATGAAGAAAAGATTGAAATTGTCAAGACTTTACTCATGGAAAGAGCAGTCAAGAAATCAAATGACATTGTGTTAGGCAAATTTGTTGCAAAAGAACTCTTTAAAATGTTAAAGAGCAAAGATACCAATTTAAGAAGTAAAGTATACCTGACCCAAAAAAACATGTTATCTTCAATAGCTTTATATGAATATGAAAGTTTAAAAATGATTAAGGAAGATCAAAGAAAAATTTATGTATTTGAATTTTGGTGTAGTAGAAAAATATTAAAAGTACCATGAACTGCCAGAAGAGCAAACAAATCTGTGTTGAAAGAAGTACAGCCAGAATGCTCATTAAAACCCAGGATGTCAAGTCTTTGTCTCTCATACTTCGAATACGTTATCAGGAGGAACCAGTCCTCTGAGAAGGACATCATACGTGATAAGGTCATAAGTCAGTGAAAAAGAGGAGGACTCTAAACAAGATTGACTGACACAATGGCAGTAAAATAGGTTCAAACGTAAAAACAACTGTGAGGTTTACACAGGACAGGGTAGTGTTTCGTTCTGTTTTGCATAGGGTCACTCACTATGGGTTGGAATTGACTGGACAACAACAAATCACAAGAAAATCAGTGTTGAATGAAAGGGAACCTATGAATTTTGCAACTACATTAACTGATTAAGTGATACATATTATTTTTATCCCTAGATAAGTCCTTCAAATGTGAAAGAAGAGAAAAATAAAGGAACGTTCTTAGATTCCCATGAGAAAGAGGTCAGAAAACTAGAATACTATCTTTTTTGGTTTGTTTTGAAATGTCAGTACCTTGCAACCTTTATACATCCATAAATGGAAGCTATTTGGTTGCTTATTTTAATGATCAAAGTTACTAATTGTGTTCTTTTTGTCCCTACTTTTTCTTGTTATTTATTCCTCATTTAATTTTTTCTGTTGCTAACCAAGAAGAAATCCAAGACATTATAAAAAGCTTACTTGTGTTTCATTAGTAGTTGCTCCTATAGAGACAACCTTAATGATCTGGAAATCCAACATCATTTACAATGGTTTTTTAAATAGGAAATAGAAATCCAAACAATCAACTCACAAGCACTGTTTCACAATACAACAATTAAAAAATGGGTAACCTCCGTCCAGTTCCAAATTTCTATCAGTGACTTAAGTAAGACATAAATGTCATGCTTCCCAAGTTTGTAGGAGGTTGTAAACTTCGACAAATAATTAATTTGAATAATGGCAGTATCTAGATTTTTAAAATCTATAATAGCTTAAACAATGAATATACAATTTCAAAAGAATATGCATTTTTAAGCTTACTTTACCTCTTCCTGTAAAAACAATATAAACTTCAGAAAGCATTAAATGAGAACTGGTAGAAATGTCTGTGAAAATTACATTTTCATTGACTATAAAGTCATCCATTTATAATGGCTAAAATGACATATTATTCTGTTATTGTTCTTCTTAAGTGCCTTTGAGTTAATTCTGACTCATAGCATCCCTGTCTAGGGTTTCTGAGGAGCAGCTGGTGGTTCTGAACCACTGACTTTATGGTTAACCATCCAGTGTTTTTAAGAGGAGTATGGTATCAGAATCAAGGAGATGATGAATCCTCTATACCTTTGTTTGGCATATCAAATACAAAAGACTCTGTTGTTGTTGTTGTTGCTGTTGTTAGGTGCTAGCGAGTCAGTGCTGACTCATAGTGACCTTATGAACAGCAGAACAAAACACTGTCAGATCCTGAGCCAACCTCACTACTGTTGCCATGCTTGAATCCATCGATGCTGCCACTTGGCCAATCCATCTTTTGTTTTTGTTTTATTTTCAAGAGTCAGCCAAGCATCACAACATTATTCCCCCCCTTTCCCCATTCCAACTATGTCCCAGTCTCTGTATCCCAGAGCCCTGTTGTTCCAAAGCTGTGCCTACATCATTTATTACGTCTATCCCATTTAGCTCATTCCTAGCTATCTGTTCTCCCATCTGCTTTGTTGGCGAATCCATCTTGTAGGGGGTCTTCCTCTTTTTTCTCTGACCCTCCACCTTACCAAAAATGATATCCTTCTCCAGCTACTGGTTCCTCCTGACAATATGTCCAAAGTATGGGAGACGAAGTTTGGCCATCTTGGCCTCCAAGGAGCACTCTGGCTGTACTTCTTCCAACACAG
>NW_006408529.1:10789925-10790439 GCF_000296735.1 Chrysochloris asiatica
GAAAGTGAGGCTGCACAGGAGGCACTCACTCATCTCTGCCAAGAAATTTGGAAGACAACTATCTGGCCAACTGATTGGAAGAGATCCATATTTGTACCTATTCCAAAGAGAGTTGATGCAACAGAATACAGAAATCATGAGACAATATCTTCGATATCACATGCCAGCAAAGTTTACTCAAGGTAATATAGAAACAGCTGCAAGCATACATTGACAAAGAATTTCCAGAAATTTGGCCAGATTCAGAAGAGGACGTGAACTGAAGGATATCATTGCTGATGTCTGATGGATTTAGGCTGAAAGCAGAGGATACCAGAAAGTTTTTACTTGTGCTTTATTGACTATGCAAAAGCTTTCGATTGTGTGGATCATGACAAGCTCTGGACAACATTGTGAAGTATGAGTCATCCTGAACACTTAATTGTGCTCATAAGGAATCTGTAGAAGGACCAAGAGATAGTTGTTAAAACAGAACATGACAACACTGATTGGTTTAAAATTAAGAAAGGTGTGC
>NW_006408529.1:10790539-10800249 GCF_000296735.1 Chrysochloris asiatica
GCTGTGCTCTTTGATCTTCATCAGTAAATGTTTTAAGTCAAAGGACTCTACTCAGTTCTAAAGATCCTATCTCAAGATGGCATTTATACATTTAATGCTTACAGATGCTTAAGGCAACTATAAAAGATGTTATATAAAATGTTGGTGAAGAAATTAAAGATGATACACTTTCATGGAAAAATAACAGCTATTTTCAAATACTTACAGAAAGTGAAAGGGGAAAGGAAGGCCAGAGATCAGAGCCATGCCTTATAGGATATAGATTTTTGGCTCATTATAAGAAGGAACTGTAACATTAGAGCTGAAAATAGTATTGACTATTGCATGAGTGGAGTCCTGGTGTGGCACTGAAGGATAATTACTGGACCCCAAGGTCATTTGAACCACAAGGTTGGCAGTTCAAACTTACCAGTAGCTCCTCAGAAACCCAATACAGGGTCACTATGAGTTGGACTCGACCTCACTTAACAACAACCTTGCATGAGTACGCAAATTCAATACCACAGTGGTATTCAAGCAGGTGTTTACGACATTTTTCAGGGTGATGGGAATAGAAGGGTATTATGTAGAGAAGTAAGGTTTTACCTAGAGAGTTGGACCAGATACATGACTTTCACATTCCTTTGGACTGTGACAAACAGTAAGATAGACACTTTACATTATGAATGTTCACATATGTTAATATATATAACTGAAATTCACAAAATAATGCTTACCCTTATTTTGAGCAATTGACTCTTATTTTCAATTCTAATTTACCTTTACCAATTTCATTTATTGGTGCTATTACCTCTCTCTAAATTGATTTCACATCCCAATAATGGATTTTGCCACAACTTGGAAAACACTAAATTATATGACTACTCCCAACTCAAAGATTCTATCACTCTGGGTAGATGAGATGGCAAGGGCTACATTTCCCATAGCTAGAAATGGATGGTTTCTATGGAACTGATAATCATAAGAAGACAGCATTGCTGTGAATTCTGAAGAAATTCTGTCACTAATTTCACTTCAATTTAATTTAGAAATATAAATATCCATTATAATATGTTGGGTACACATACATACGTATTTTACTTCAATAAAGTTCATCCACAAAACATCTAAAGATTGGGGGTACAACATAGATTACTCACAGTTTAGTGAAAATTTCATACAATTATTCTCAGCAATAGTAAGAAAAATGCAATATGGTAAGAGTATGTGGTTGGTGGACTTGGAGGGATACAGGAAGACTATGATTAGTAATGATGGCAATTAGTAATGAGATGCTACTACTAAACTGAGATGTGTAGAAGGACCAGAAGAAAAGACTTGAAACTTTACTGTTGTTGTTGAGTGCTGTCAAGCCAGTGCTGACTCATAGTGACCTTGTATAGGGTTTTCAAGCAGTGGCTGGTGATTTTGAACTGCCAGTCTTGTGGTTCAAACCTTTCGGTGCTTTATCCCATAGCGTTACATGAAGATACTTAACTTAGTGTTATCTATATACAAGTGTTGTTGTTGTTAGGTTCAATCGAGTTGGCACCGACTCATAGCGATCTTATGCACAGCAGAGTGAAACATAGTTTGATCCTGGGCCAACCTCACTAATGTTGCCACGACTGAGCCAATCTCACTATTGTTGCCACTTTGCCAATCCATCTCATTGGAGGTCTTCCTGTTTTTCTCTGACCCTTCACCTTATCAAACATGAAATCCTTCTCCAGCAACTGGTCCCTCCTGACAATATGCCCGAAGTATGAGAGACAAAGTTTGGCCATCTTGGCCTCCAAGGAGCTCTCTGGCTACACTTCTTCCAACATAGATCTGTTGGTTCTTTTGGCAGCCCATGGCACTTTCAATAGTCTCCTCCAACACCATGACTCAAAAGCATCAATTCTTCTACAGTCTTCCTTATTCACTATCCAGCTTTTTCATGCATATGAGGTTCTTGAATATACCATAACTTGGGTCAGGCACACCTTAGTCCTCAAGCTGACATCTTTGCTCTTCAACACTAAAAAATCTTGTGCAGCAGATTTGCCTAATGCAATATGTTGTTTGATTTCTTGGCTGCTGCTTCCATGAGTGTTGATGGTTGATCCAAGACAAATGAAGTCCTTGACAACTTCAATCTTTTCTCCACTGATAAGAATGTTGTTTATTGTCCTGTGGTGAAGATTTTTGTTTTCTTTATATTGAGATGCAATCCATACTAAAGGCATGCTCTTGATCTTCATCAGTAAATATTTTAAGTCCTCTTCACTTTCAGCAAGCAAGGTTGTATCATCTGCATATTGCAGGTTGTTTATGAGTCTTCCTGCAATCCTGATGCCATGTTTTTCTTCATATAACTCAGCTTCTTGGATTATTTTCTCAGCATACAGGTTGAATAAATATGGTGAAAGAATACAACCATGTTGTACACCTTTCTTAATTTTAAAACATTCAGTGTTCCCAGGTTCTGTTCAAACAACTGCCTCTTGGTCCATGTACAATTTCCTCATGAGCACAATTAAGTGTTCTGGAATACTCATACTTTACAATGTTGTCCATAGCTTGTCATGATCCACACAATTGCATACTCAATAAAGCACAAGTAAACATCTTTCTGATATTCTCTGCTTTCAGCCAAGATCCATCGGACACCAACAATGGTACAAGTCTTAGGGGATGTATATACTTTATTACAATACTAAAGCAATCCTTCAAGGAACATTTTAGAAAATTAAAACAAGTCTTGAAGTGAAGGATCAAAGAACATCACAGAAAAGGGCTGCGTGTCGGATCGCTGTCTTCTGTCTTCTCGTATTTTATGCTTAGAATAGGCAACTTTTCTGATGGAAGATTTTTGTTATTTTTCTGATTCACAGTGACCCTATGCACAACAGAACACAACACTGCCCTGTCCTGTTCCATCCTCATGATTGTTGTTACACTTGAGTCCAATGCTGTTGCCATTATGCCAAACTTTCTCATTGGGCATTTTCCTCTTTTTCACTGACTCTCCACTTTACCAAGCATAGTGTCCTTCTCCAGGGACAAGTCCATCATGATAACATGTCCAAAGTATGAGAGATGAATTCTCACCATCCTGGTTTCTAAAGACCATTCTGGTTCCTTTTCTTTCAACACAGATTTTTTTGTTCTTCTGGAAGTCCATGGTACTTTTAATATTCTTACCCTACACCAAAATTTAAATGCATCAATTCTTCTTTGGTCTTCCTTGTTCATTTTCCAGCTTTTACATGCATGTAAGACTATTGACGATACCATGTTTTGGTCAAGTGTGCTGTAGTCCTTAAACTGATATTTTTGCTCTTTAATACTTTTAAGAGTTATTTTCCAGAAGATTTGCCTATCACTATTTTCACTTCAATTTAATTTAGAAATATAACGATCAATTATAATTTGTTGGGGTACATATACATACCCTATTTTAATTCAATAAAGTTGATCAATAAAGCATCTAAAGCAATGTCATTTAGTTTCTTGACTGCTATTTCCATGAGTGCTGATTGTGGATCCAAGCAAAATGAAGTCTGACACTTCAATCATTTCTCCATTTATCATGATATTGTTTATTGGTCCAGTGGTGAAGATTTTTGTTTTCATTACATTGAGGTGCAATACATACTGAAGGTTGCAGTCTTTCATCTTCATCAGTATTTTAAGTCCTCTTTGTTTCCAGCAAGCAAGGTTGTAGCATTTGTATATCATAGGTTATTAATGAGATATCCTCCAGTCCTGATACCACATTCTTCTTCATATAATCTAACTTTTCAGATTATTTACTCAGCATACAAATTGAATAATACTGTGAAATGATACAACCCTGGTGCACACCTTTCCTGACTTTAAAACATTCGGTATCCCCTTCTGTTCTAAGACCTGCCTCTTAGTGTATGTACAGCTTTCTCATGAGCACGATGAACAGTTTTGGAATACATATTCTCTACCATGTTATCCATAGTTTGTCATTATCTACACAGTCAATAGCCCTTGCATAGTCAACAAGGCACAAATAAACATTTTTCTGGTTTTCTCTGCTTTTAGTAAAGGTCCATCTGATGTCAGGAATGGTATCCTTAGTTCCATATTCTCCTTTGAATCCAGCTTGAATTTCTGGTAGTTTCCTGTCAATGTACGTATGCAATCATTTAAAATTAATTTTAACAAAATTTTATTTGCATGTGACATTACAGATACTGGTTGAAGAATTCTGCATTTCATTGGGTCACCTTTGTATGGTGCTCTTCCAATTGGTTGGTCAGTTGGTCAGCTCTCTCCCAATTGGTTGGTCTTACAAATACCTTGGCATAGATGAGCATAATTTCCAATATCACCGCAACATGCAAGCCACCACAGGACAATAAACTGGAAAATGAGTGGTGGGGGAGGTTTTTAGGTAGGAGGAAAAGAGAAAACTGCAAGAAGTGATGCTTTTAGAAATCTAGACCTATCCAACTACCCGAGTCAATCTTTCCAAGCACTTTCTATATTTTGAATTAGTTATTTTATTTTCAAGAAATTTATTTCAAGACCATCATTCCTGAAACTTTTGAAGAAACAAAATTCATTCCTCTTTGCATATTCTCTGAGGTGTATAGATGTTGAAAAACAAGTGCACATCTAAGTCATTTGTGCAGATTATGCTCCTGGCTGAAAAGACTGAAAATCTGGACAGGTTGGTCTCTTAATCATCAATCAGATGTTTATACACTTGAGATGTTTACACCCTATAAATTTCAGTTGTTTCTATTTTGTAAATCAAATGTTTATTGTATGTTTCTGAGAAATATAGGTAGCAAGGAAACATAAAACAATCATCCTCTCTAGTTTATTTACTATAATCATATACCATACCATATTCACATATTTATATCCTCTCTTTGTCTCTGTTTATATTTGCTTTTATGGTTAATGGTAGACAGCTACTCTTCTCAGAAGTACATTTTAAAATTCTCTCTGAAAAAGTTAACACCGAATCATTCTGAACATCTTCCCAGTGAATTCTGGGTGTTCTATTAAAGCTCATATAATACTGGCAGAGCCTGGTCCTTCCTTAGTCATTGGGAGATAAATTTATTCTCAGAGAAAAACCTAATCCTGCAGGGCTGGCCAGACAGTTTGGTCACAGGGAATTCCTGCCTCACCTTTTGGCACCCCCTTATCACTTGTTGGCACACTTTTTATCTGGGGGCATTATAGCTAATGATCTACTGTCCACCTGCCCAGGCCTGGCTTTAGGCCCACCTCATAGAGTCACCAGCTGCCCTTTCTGAGCCAATCAAAGAAAAGAAATTACCACAGTGCAAATGGCTTAGGTACTTGGCTGTAAGTGGTGACTTAAAGATTTGACATCATGTTGGGCCTTACTGCTGGTCATAGGTAGTAAGAGAAGCCAGCTGTTTTAGGTCTCTATCAGGAGTGGCTTCAGGACACAGAGACAATGATGATCTGGAAGATGTCTCAAACTCTTGAAAGCAGATTTTATTGCCCACACTTCAATGATAGTGTAGCAATGAATTATCCTGCCTATGCAAGGGACCATTTGTGATCATAAATATCTCCCTACAACACTGTAGAGCCCTGGTAGCCCTGTAGGTTTGTCTTTGGGTTGCTAACTACAAGGTCAGGGACTCAAACCCACCAGTTACTCTGTCTTTACTCCTGTAAAGATGTATAGTCTCCAAAACCTTATAAAGGGTCGCTATGAGTCAGAATCAACTTAATGGCAGTTGGCTGGTTTTTGTTGTTGTTTTTTAAAAAATAATTGTGAATTCAAAGGGAAAACAGAGTAAACTAATGAAGTGATCATTCAAAGCAGTTGAGCCTGCAATGGTACACTCTTTTGTTGTAAGTCAGTGCTATGGAGCCTGAGGATCGGATGTCATGACCTATGCAGGTTCAGCTACACTGAAGGCTGAGAATAAGAAAGGCAAGAAACCAGGATAAGCTGCAAGTTCAGCTGCATGACTAATCAACAATACTGACAAGCATCCCAAGTAGCGGACCTGTGCTTGTTTCAGGCCTATATCAATATTTAGTAGAAGCAAAAGGATGGTGCATATCAGCAAATATTTCAGAGCATCACTGATTTTCAAAGTCAAAGCTGACAGCATTAATTACTGGGAAACTCAGTAAGTTTGAAGCAAAGTATTATTTAGTCATATCACCCCTGGAGGGACAGGTGGATGGACAGAAAGATATATGGGCCACAGTCAAACAGTGCCCCGTTCTTAATGGGAGGGTCTAGGATAAAATGAAAACTCAAATCTTTAGGGAGATTGGTATTCAGGTTCCCAAAAAGCTCACCACGAGAATACCAGACCAGAGCTTGTGTGAAAATAAAATCATTCTCTGCTTGTGGTTGAATATGATAAGCTTCATATCGTATGAGTGTACGTTGGTATTAGCCAGGGTCAGTACAGCTTGGTTCTCACCTCTTTGGCAGAGATGGGTAATGTTTGTGGGTGGAGGCCAGCTCCTAGCACTGTACTTATCTGGTTGGAGTGCAAGGTCAGCAGGAGTGCTGTCGCTTTGTAGGATAATAACTGGATTGCAAACCACTCCACAGGAGAAAGATGAGGCTTTCTGCTCCCCTCAGAGATTTACAGCCTCAGAAACTCTATACAGGGTCGCTATGAGATGAAACTGAACAACAAGAGCTGAGTGAGCTAGAAGTCAAGACTGTTCATGGGTTAGGATTTACATACAGGAAAGCTCAGTGCATTCAGAAACACCTTGAGTGCCGAATCAGATAGGTGGACTCACGGGTCTGTTATCTAAAACAAGAGGGTCACCGTGAGGGCATATAGTAATAGACTTCTGCTCTTCATGACCCAACATAGAGAAGCTGTTTAGATGGCAATGGTCATAATTAGTGCTAGAATAGACATCGTGCTTGGAGTTACAAGTCCTTGGTCGCTGTCACTGTGGAGCACTTGCTAATTAGAACCACTTACAGTTTCCCCTCCTGGAGTCTGTATCTTCTCTAAAATGTATGTGAGAGCAATTAGGAAACACTGTGTGTGTGTGTGTGTGTGTGTGTGTGTGTGTGTGTGTGTGTGTCTCTGTGGGTTAATGCGCCAAACTACAAAGCCGTTTGAATTGCAAAGTCAGCGGTTCAAGCTCACCAGCTGCTCCTCGGAAATCCTATACAGGGTTGCTATGGGTCGGAACCGAATCGACAGCACTTAACAACAAAACACACACACACACACACACATATATGTTGTGTGCCGAGAAGTTGGTTCCAACTCTTAGTGACCCTGTACAGGGTTTCTGAGACTGTAAATCTTTACAGGAGCAGAAAGACCATCTTTCTCCCACGGATTGGCTGGTAGTTTTGAACTCCTGACCTTGAGGTTAGCAGCCTGACTTGTAACCACTACACTACCACAGCTCCTTACATTTACATATCTGTACACATATATATGAATGATCATAGTTTATATCATGGGGGGGGAGAGCTTCAAAATTTTACTGAATTAAAAGATAATGGATGTTTCTCAATAATTTTTGGAAGCCCCCTCATATGTGAGATAGGAAGATAGTTGCCACGGAATTGACTCTGACTCAGGGTGACCTTATATGCAACTGAATGAGATGTTGGTTTGTCCTTCTTCATCCTGCATGTTCAAGTCCATTGTTGGAGTTATTGTGCCAAATCCATTCCCACGGAGGGTCTCTCTCACCCTGGCTGACTCTCTCGTTCAATAAATAGAGCTTCCTCCAACATCTGATTCTTCCTGATTATGCACCCAAAGTGAGTGAGTTGTACAATGTTCTATTGTGATCCATAAAGGCTTTCACTGGCTAGTTTCAGAAGTAGATCATCAGACTTTTGTGACTAGTCTGTCCTAGTCTGGAAGCTCTGCTGAAATATGTTTACTGTGGGTGACCCTTGTGATCTTTGAAATAGCAGTGGCTTAGCTTCCAGCATTAGAGCAACATTCAAACCATCACAGTACAAGAAATGGACAGGTGTGTGGTAGATCTAGATATTTTTATAGATACACAATGTCTTTGTACTTTGCCCCCATTTTTATTTGTAGAATGCTAAAGCTGTCCACAGTAAGAATGATCTGCAAAGATTAAAGGTGTCAAATACGAACTTTAAATGAGATCTCGTGTGAGTCAGATATCAGGACTTTTTACAACAAACTATTCTGGTCCAAAGGAATAGTGGAATTTTCTCAAGCAGAGGAGGGACAGCATCCGATGTTGTACATCCCTTGTTATCTTACCTGCTTTGAACTAAACCCCAGAAAACAGTGACCCCCAAATGTGTGGGGACAGAAGCTTTTTGCCCACTCTCAGTTGAGGATGTAAGATTTCCCACCTTCCCACCTTCCTTCCTTCCCAAAGGTGGGAGCTGCATTGCTGCATAGACTCTGCTTGGAAGGAAGCACTAGGGCTTTTCAGAAACCACCTCCTTCCTTGGCTGAAAATGCCACCACGCAATAGAGTACACTGTTTATCCCTCTTCTTTACTAAGTGCCAGCAGCTTTTACACATTTCCTGCTGTTTAATCCAAGGTTTTAGTGATAAAACAGGATCCAGTGTCACGCCATGTCATAATCATCCTTTATGTTACCTGGCTTGCACTTGAGCCACATGTGACCAGGGGGTTGGACATTATTAACCAGGCTGTTTCATGGTCTGTCCTTGTGGCCTTCAGTGTCAAGTGCCATGAAACTAGAGCAGCCATTCTGAGGAAAACAGCCACTTACTTGGATACATTCAACTTCCAGATGAGCCAGGATGGGTCCACATCTGTTTCTGACTGCAGAATGAAATGCCCTGTCATGTAAAATTATAGTTCATGCTTCCCACCCTTCTTCTCTTCTTCTGTATTTTCCAATCCTCCTGGGGTTCACTCCCTTCTAACATAACTTCCTACAGAAGACTTCTGTTAACAGAGGAATGGGCCAGTGCAGAAGTAGTTGAGGAACTTTACTGGCTTGAATTGCTTTCCTAGGAAATTCCTCCTCCTCCCTCTTTATTTTCACACCCATTTTCTCCTCTCCTTTACATTTTTCTCTTCCTCATCTGATTCCTCATCTTACAAAATATGGTCTAGCATTTCCAAGTTCTAGAACTCAGAATCACTCAAATAGTAATACAACTCAGCTGGTGTAGTACTGTAGTATCAGCACAGGACTGTGAACCACAATGTCAGTAGTTCAAACTCACCTGCTGCTCCTCAGAAACTGTAGACAGGGTTGCTATGACTTGGGCTACCACTCGTCTGTCAGTTTGCATGTTGTGGTGGCTTGTGGGTTTCTGTGATTATGGAAGCTATGCCACAATTATCTTAAGTACCAGCAGGATCACCCAGGGTGGACAGTTTTCAGATGAGCTTCCAGATGAAGACAAACTAGGATGGAGAGATGAACTACTTCCAAATATTTAGTCACTGAAAACATTGTGAAGAGAAGAGAAACACTGTCAGATATAGTGCAGGAGAATGAACCCCTCAGGTTGGAAGGCACTCAAAATGCCACTGGGGAAGAGCTGTCTCCTCAAAGTAGAGTTGACCGCGATGACACGAATGGAGTGGGAGTAAAGCCCATGGGAGTAAAGAACTCAGGATCTCTATTCGCTGATTGGGCACAACTCAAAATGAAGAGAAACAGCTGTAAACATCCATTAATAATCAGAAAATGGAATGTATGAAATATGAATCTAGGAAAATTTGAAATTGTCAAAAATGAAAT
>NW_006408529.1:10803687-10806187 GCF_000296735.1 Chrysochloris asiatica
AATTGTGACGTTGGCCCAGGACCAGGCAGTGTTTCATTCTGTTGTGCTGACACAACAGCGTTTAACAACAACAATACAATTTGTCAAATAGCCTTTTGGAATCACTTACTCAAACCACTTTTTGTAACCTGTTCACCTGAGAAATGCATTTCAAATTACATAAGCAATTGCATGTTAGTACTTCTCCCCACTTAAAATCGGATACAGCTTGTAGCATCATGTTTATATATATTAGATAGCTTTCCCTATAGTAAGAAATCAAGACCATCCCAGAAAGATACCAAAGTATCCAAAACCTGTATATTTTGCTAAATCTTGTTAATCTGTAATAACGTCTTTAATTTGTTTACTTTGCCCTGCCAGCCTTAGTGATGACATGCAATTGATCTCTGTCTCACAGAGCCTGAAACACTGGCTCAGGAAAAGACTCATTTGACTCCAGCAGAAGCATTTGGGGTTAAACATGCCAGGTGTGGGCCAGGCAGATGGCATAGCAGCAGTGCCTTGTGTTGTCATGCACATAATCTGATTTCTGCAATGACCTCGAGACACCAATTTGCTCTGCTTGCTATCAGGTATGTTGTGAGGAGCACTGTCTCTGGGGAGCATGAGCACCACTTTTCAACACTTCTCATCTCTGGGCTAATGGACAGAGCTCTCATTGGAAACGGCATGGTTTGCTCTTCCGACAGGAAGAAATTGTTACAATGTTGATAACTTTAGCAGGCAGCAGGTATAGCAATGCATCCCGAATAGATCATTGAAAAGATTTTTTAGTAGCAAGGTTGGCATCCAATAGTCAATAACACTATTTGATTAAGTAACACCATTCAATACCCCTACAAATGCACAAAAATTGAGTTTAATTTTTGTTTGAACAACTATTGTAGTTAAAATTATTTTCTTAATTTTGTGAAAAGTTATCTGTTATTTATTCCATGAAAGTCCTTGGAAAAAAGGAAATATTTTGTTAGTGATATTCCACAGTGATTCTTGTTGTTCAGTGAGTAACAGTAAGAATAATTATATTTTTATTTATCTCTAATTAACTTTCTAGTAAGGTAGACTGTGTGATAAAGGTGTCTATGTGGGGGCTTCAAAATGTTTGCAGAAAAATTCCCTTTTCTTTTTACTCCATTTTTCTATAAACCTTTTGAAGCTGCCTCATTGTTGTTGTTGTATTTAGGTGCCATCAATTTGGTACTGACTCATAGTGACCCTATACACAACAGAACGAAGCACTGCTTGCTTGGTCCTGGGGCCAACCTCACAATCGTTGCGACACCTGAGTCCATTGCTGCTGACCCTATGCCAATCCATCTCATTGGCAGTCTCCTCTTTTTCTCTGACCCTCTACTTTACCAAACATGATATCCTATTTTCTCTAAACTTTCTGAATCCACCTTGTATTTTCACTCAAGCAAATGAGGAAATCGGAGGCTTAAGCTTTCTAATTTTCAAAGACCCAAAGTCAAAAGTTTTTATAAAGTACCAAACATACAATTAGAAAATGCAACCAAAATTTCCAGTTGGATTTCAGTATACTTATATAGTTTGCTTAGAAACATCAGGTATTATGAAACTTTCATCCAGAAATATGCTCTTATATCCTGAAACTAACCAGTGAAGTGCCTCCAGTTTCTATCCAGATTCATGTGATACTTTTTCAGTTTTCAGAAACTTATTTAAAAGTCCAATTGTTTATTTTCAGTCTTGTCAAGGGAATTAGTTTATCATTAGCATAGACTTTCCATAGCATGAGATCTTAAAGCAGAGGATCATAAAACGAAATATTATATCAATATTAAACTAACATCACTAGTTTCCGGCTACTGACTTTATCAATGGAAGACAATATTTCTCCTGAGAATTTTGCACTTTGGACATGCTATAAAGTATGGGAACTTGTGGGGCTAGAGCACAGTTATGATTTATCAAAAACTATTCTTATTTTCTAGAAATAAAAAATCTCGTTTAAAAAGTCAATATTCTTACTTTATAATGTACGTGGTGGCACACTCCTGTGTGCACACTTGGGGTACGATGTTCATTTCTGGGTCCTATAATGCTTAAGGAGCTCTTGTAGCATAGTCATTACGAATCGGGCTGCAAGCCTAAAGGTCTGCAGTTCGAAACTACCAGCTCCCCTGCAGGAGAAAGATGAGGCTTTCTGCTCTCGTAAAGATTTACAGCCTCAGAAACCCTGTTCAGGGTCACTATGAGTCGGAACTGACTCCACAGCACATAACCACCACCACCATAATAATTGGAGTCCCTGGGTGGTAACAATGATTAACATGCTTGCCTGCTAGTAAAAACATTGGAGGTTTGAGTCCACCCAACATCACCTTGGAAGAAAGACTGGACAATTTATTTCTGAAAAATCTATTTCTGAAAAATCAGCCATCAACCTTATGAGACACAGTTTTCTTCTAAAACCTATGGGCCTCCATGAGTTAGGATCAATTGTATGGTAACTGGTTGCTGGCTCGTAAATTGA
>NW_006408529.1:10810837-10811506 GCF_000296735.1 Chrysochloris asiatica
CATGATAGAATTCTGAAAAAACAATGATTTGTTCATTTCAAATATCTTTTTTACACAGCATAAGAGATGATTATGCACTTAGACCTCACCAGAGAGAATAGACAGAAATCAAATTGACTACATCTGTGGAAAGAGACAGTGGAGACGCTCAATATCATCAGCCAAAACAAGGCCAGGGGTAGATTGTGGAACAGTCCATATTTGCTCATATGCAAATTCAGACTGAAGCTGAAGAAAATGAAAACAAGTCCACGAGAGCCAAAATATTACCTTGAATATATCCCACTTGATTTAGAGATCATGTGAAGAATCGATTTCATACATTAAACATTAAAGACCGAAGACCAGAAGACTTGTGGTATGACATCAAGAACATCATACAGAAAGAGAGCAAACAAGTCATGAAGAAAACAAGAAAGAAGAAAAAGATCAAAATGGATGTCAGAAGAGACACTGAAACTTGCTATCCAGCGTAGAGATGCTAAAGCCAATGGAAGAAATGAGGAGGTACAAGAGCTGAACAGAAAGTTTCAAAGATCAGCTCGAGAAGATAAAGCCAAGTATTATAATAAACTGTGCAAAGATCTGGAATCAGAAAACCAAAAGGGAAGAAAACACTCAGCATTTCTCAAGCTGCGGAAACTGAAGAAAAAATTCAAGCCTCAATTT
>NW_006408529.1:10812084-10832329 GCF_000296735.1 Chrysochloris asiatica
CTCCGTGGGAGAAAGATGAGGCTTTCTACTCCCGTAAAGATTTACACCCTCGGAAACCCTGTACAGGGTCGCTATGGGTCGGACCCAACTCGATGACACTTAACAACAACAACAACATACAGTAAGGAGTCCTGGTGTGATGATGCACTAGACTGCAAGGTCAGTTTGAATCACAAAGTTGGCAGTTGAAACTCACTAGCCATTCCTTAGAAACCCTATACAGAGTTGCTATATAAGTCGGAACTGACTCAATGGCACTTAATAACAACAAAAACAAAACACACAGTAAAACCAGGAGTCCTGGTGTGGCGCTGTAAGATCAGCACTGAACCACTAACCACAACGTTGGTGTTTCAAACCCACTAGTTGCTTCTTGGAAACCCTGTACAGGGTCAGAACTGACTCAATAGCGCTTAGCAATACAGTAAAACCTCTCAAAGCTAGAACCTGTGTAAAGTAGAAACTTGTTAGAGAAGGAACACTAACGTATTTCCCATTAATGAAGAGTTATAGAAGAGTGGCAAGACTGCATCTTAGCAAAGGAAACTTGTGAGACCCAAAAAGCAGAGCAGTTCCATTCAGTTATAACTCTCACAGTTTTCACTTTCAAATGTCAGAAGAGGATGGGAATGAATGCTGGAAGCTAGGGACACCAAGAAACTTACAAGGAGAGGAAGATGCCCTCATCCTAGAATCAAAGAGAAAGTAGTGTCTCTGTTTAGGAGACAATATTCACAGACAGGGTAGTTGCTTTTATAACTAAAGCTGAGCTTGTGCTACACTGACGTAGTTAAATTTTCAAAGTCTCCTAACAACAGCAATGAATGTGCTAAGACAGGCATTTTGTAATCCCCATTTTCCAGATGAGAAAATAAAAACACAGAGGATTTATCCACAGAATCTCAACTTGAGCCAAGAATGGCTGGAGTCTCTTAGGTCTTTTGTTCTCTGCCCTGCTTTCATCTTTCCTCCTTTGCTGAACCCTGGGAGGGCTGTAATGGTGGGAGCAGGACAGAAGATACACATGGAGTGGAGTTGGCATACCTTAATTTGCCAACTCAGATAATTCTTCCTTTCCCTCTTTATAAGAGAACTTTGGGTTAACACATTCCTCTTTTAAAATAGAATTCTCTCTCTTTCCTGCCACAATTTTATACGTTGTTGTTAAGTGCCTTCAAGTTGGTTCTGACCTATAGCAACCCTGTATGGGGTTCCTGAGGAGCAGCTGGTGGATTTGAACTGCTGACCTTGATTCAAACTGACCTTATGGTCCAGCACATTATCCTGCCTTGCCACACCTTAAGAAGACTGCCATTAAGTTGACACCCATGGATCGCACAGTAGAATTGTGCTGAATAATATTTTCAGGGACTGATTATTTGGAAGTTTATTGGGAGGTCTTTCTTCAGAGATGCCATAGGATGGACTAGAACCTGCAACATTTAGGTCAGAACCCAAACATCTTTACTGATTTAACCACTGGGGATACCTTCAGATTATTTTACTTTGATATTCTGAATTTTAAAATTTTCTTACAAATATACATGCACTTATTTACTTACAATTTATTTATTTACATACATGAAACATCAATAAGAAAGGACAGGTAACCAATGAGTACAAGACATTTCCAGAAAGCCAAACCTGGGGACTGCTTGGGTTGGAAAGAGGGGTAGGAGTGGAGGCTTCTGAAGAGGAAAGCTTTAGACAGCCTATAGGTTTAAAAAAAAAAGAAAGAAAAAAACAGGGTGTTGGATAAAGGTTGTATCCAGCAAAGGGAGTTGTTAAGCGCTGTTGTATCTGTTCTGACTCACAGTGATCCTGTATAGGGTTTCTGAGGAGTGGCTGGTGAATTTGAACTACCAACCTTGCAGTTCAAACTGACTTTGCAGTCCAGCGCATTATTCCAGCACCACACCAGGACTCCAGGGAAAGGGAATAGAGTGAAAAAAAAGAACAACTACAATGACACCGAGACAAATATGGAATCCGAGCCAGTACTGTGCAGATCTTTGTGGCATTGAGAATCACATTTGGGCTTCCAACCATCACATTGGATTTAAAAGCCTTCAGGGAACCTACCATCATCTTCCAGTTAAAGTGAAAACTCCTCAGAGAAGTGCTTCATACTACCTGTCCCCTCATTTCTCACCATCTGATTTACTCACTACTCAACCCCATGAAGCTGATGTTACAGCCATCCCACAATCTTTGCCTCTCTCAGCACCATCCTCTAGGCTATCTGTCCTGAGTTTACTCTCCCCCTTACCTCCTCTATCTATTATTGGAGCACAGGTTCCATATTGTTGTTATCAATTTGCCTCATCAAGAAGATTCTGTTTCCTAGAAGCCAAGTCCCTAACTTTTAATGTATTTGAGTTATTGCCAATCTCACTTTTACAGTCTGCTTGTTTAGTTGTTATTTATTTAAAATCTTAATATGTCACTGTGCATAATTTGCTGATGTTATTCTCAGATGTTCAAAGTTATAGTTTATAAAGATATGGATAATAAAAGGCAATAATAATGAAATCTAAAGAAAATAAAATAGGATATTTTACTTAGATCAAAACAGATTTATGAGAGTCATCAGAATGGAACTTTGTTATAATTTGGGGACAAAATGTATTGTTTTACTCTACATTCAAGCCACAGTTCAGTGGCTTGTGGGTGCCCAGAGTAGAAACACAGATTTTTCCCCCCTTAACATGAAACAGCGTAGTGGTTACGAATCGGGCTGCGAGCCGCAAGATCAGCAGTTCGAAACTACCAGCGGTTCCGCGGGAGAAAGGTGAAGCGGTCTGCTCCCGTAAAGATTTACAGCCTCGGAAACCCTGTACAGGGTTCGCTATGAGTCAGAACCGACTCCATGGCACACAACAACAACAACAACAACAACATGAAACTACCATACAAAAATGAAGAAAGGTGTGCAATTAATCTAGCTTTATAACATAAAATATATATTTATGAATTATTATAACTTAGACCTTTATACAATCTGGTGGTCCCACTATAGTTTCCTCCTTTACATTTTAAATCTACACGTCATTTCTTTATAATCAAGGCTCAATGATTGTAAGTGTCTTCTAAATTTGACTTCTTTGCTAACCTATTTATCGCTCAGCCTTCTGTACTTCCACCTACATCTAAAACCAAAACATATTTCTGCAGCGGAGTCTATGAACAGCTTATCTATTGCACTTAAAAGTGGGTTTATAGGAAACAACCAAACATAAATAATAAATAGTGAAGTACATTTTACCCTTCCATCATGGTATTCATTTGCCCTCCAGTTCCTATGTAATGCATCAGGTGCACAAGTCTAGACTCATTTAGATTAGAAATAGCCCAGAATGTGTATTAGACACATATTTATCATCTTGATTTATTAAGGAGCAGCTGTAGAATGATCCTAATTAAATGTCTATGCTTTCTTTTTGAGACTATAATTGTTTTTCAAGCAAACAGAAATGTAAGGAAACAGACACGAGTATTTGGGTATATTAAATCTCTCTTGTGAAGACAGTGTTCTCTTACATTTTCCTGCAGCTTACACAATTAAGGAGAACATTGTCATGGTTTGAAAAATTTGAGTGTAGTAGACATTCCTCTAAAACTTTTGGAGGGAAACTTTATTTAGCCAGTTTTGAATAATTTGCCAATAGTTTCTCAGTGTCTTTGTAAACTTTGTGCTGTGCTTGGAAAGCTCCCATTGATAAGTTCTCAATCATTCATATATAATTTTAATTGAAGTGATTTTAAAAAATTCACATCTGCAATATCTGATTACCCACCAAGCAAAATAAGCATGGATTTATATATTAATCTGTAGTGAACAATTTCACAGTTTTTCACTACATCAAAGATTTTGCTACTAGGTATGACGGTTATCTGTCTCTCTCCCAAAATCAAGACACCTCATTCCAAATTTACAATCCCTGGCAGGTATGGAGAGCTGATAAGCAAGATAAGTATGGGTTTACTTGTGCTTACTTATTATCTGTATTGAGTAATTTCATATGTTTTTCACTACAATAAAGATGTGAAACTCATGTGAAATTGTTTACTACAGATTGGCAAATAAGCACAAATAAGTCTGTGCTTATTAAGGAGCTCTGGTAGCATAGTGGTTACGAATCGGGCTGCTAACCTGAAGGTTGGCATTCGAAACTACCAGCTGTTCTGTGGGAGAAAGATGAGATGTTCTGCTCCCATAAAGATTTACAGCCTCAGAAACCCTGTGCAGGGTCACTATGAGTTGGAACTGACTCCACAGTACTTAACAACAACACCTTGATTATTGGAAAATCCATCCTTACAATCAAGGGAAAAGTAATCACCTGAAATACTTTAAAAAACATTCTTGTCCTGCTGATTTTCAGTAGAAAGTATACATTTTTCCTTTCTCGGCTAAAAGAAGAGTAGTTCGAATGAATTTTTTTTTTTTTTTTTTTTAATGAAAACAGGATCCCTAAGAGTTTAGGACAGTTTCTTAATCAACATTGCCTAGAAAAACTCAGATAAAGATAAGGGAAATTCCTTAAAAAAATTGAAATAGGGAAGTGTATCAATAAAATGAAGGAAATAGTTCCAACAAGTTTATAGTAGGTGGATCTAGAAAGAGAACAATACAGGAGTTTTTCTTTACAAACTTCAAGCCTAATTTAAAAATAACCCAAACAATAGTGTTATTGTGTGCTGTTGAGTCATTTCTGACTCATAGTGACAGTGTATAGGGTTGTATAGGGTTTCTAAGGCTATCTTCACAAAAGTACAAAGCCTCATTTGTCTCCCAAAAAGCGACTGGTGGATTCGAACCGCTGACTCTGAGGTTAACAGCTCAACATATAACACACTATGTCACTAGGGCGCCAAACAAACAAACAAAAAACACAGTAAATATCTTCAAATCTGTTTCCACATCATATATATATATATTTTTAAAAAAGCATGAAGAAAAGCTTTGCATGGTTATAAAATAGATTTTCTAGGCACTATTAGGAGAATATTCTCTCTGCATCTTACCCTATTTACTTTTTTGTCCCTATACATGTTCCAACTTATCATACTGCTCAAACATATTTTAAGTATACGCTGGACACTGGAGGCTGACAAAAAAAAAACACTTTTTTTCCCCTTTTTCTGCCTCATGAATGCCATCAAACTTATTTGAAAATAATTCTCTACAACAGCTAGGAGGTTTATAGAAATATTAAGAAGCAACTATAATTAATACCACAAGTTTACACAATGCAATTTTATCAGTCTATAGTAAATACTATGTTTTTGAATTGTACCATAAAATAGTGAATCCTTTTGGAAAACAGTAAAAAAAACCTCTTAATTAAAAAAAAAAATGATAAAGAGTAGGTTCTTACAGCTTTGATTAACATTTTCAACTACAACATGTTCTGCCTCACTGGTGTGGATATTATAAGACTTAGTGTTGTTAACTGCCATGGAGTTGGTTCCGGCTCATTGTGATCCTATTTAGGGTTTCCGAGGAACAGCTTGTTGGAACCACAAGGTCGGTAGTTCAAACAGACCTTGCAGACTGGTGCATTAACCCACAGCATCACACCAAGATACAAGCTTTGTGATTCTTCTTTTGACATTTTAGTAACAACATTTAAAAAATATATAATGCTCTGTCTCACTGGCTTAGTCTGTGCCTACATTATTAACATGTTATTTAAAATTGCAAGTTTGGGAGAAAGATGATAGTTAAATATCTTCTCCAACTCAGTCTAACCTTTTATGCTTTTTCTATTGTATATTGTAACAAAAAAAGTAAATAAATTAATAGCAAATATTTATTTACTTTGCTATCTGGTTTTAAAAAAAAAAAGTCTAAGACTGATTTTCCAACTGTGAACCATCAGGTGACCTGACTACCATCAGATCACCTGACCTTTCAGGTACTTGTGGATGGACTATGTTTTTAAGGCTCCATGATACACAAAGACTTATAGACAGTAGGGAGCCTTGTTGAGACAGCACTTGGAGATGGGTTGAGAATATGTCTTAGACTGGGTATCTAGAGAAGCAAACCCAATGAAACTTATATATATATATATATATATATATATATATAGAGAGAGAGAGAGAGAGAGAGAGAGAGAGAGAGAACTTTATATCGAGGAAACAGATCACAATTATAGAGGTGGCAGAGTCTCAAGTCTGGGTCAACTGAACCAAAATTGGCAGGTGGGCCCAACAGGCAGACAAGCATAGGTGTCCCAAATCTGGGCCAAGTGAACCAAGATCAGGCAGGCCCAGCAGGCAGAGGAGCAGACAAACATTAGAGCAGGCCATTAACAGAGATTCAAAAAACTGGAGGTCAGTAAACCACCCAGATTTAATTTCCAGATCCAGCAGAAAAGAGAGCAAATTTCCCTTCATGTTTAATATGTTGGCAGCAGGCCACACCTCCAAGGATACTTTCCATTGATTGGCTGTTCATAGCCAATCATTATCTAGTCAACTATACCAGCTCATAGTCAATTATCATAGAGTTAATTATGCCTGTATTAGGTTTTACCACGGGGATCACCACATCTCAAATGCCAAACCACAGGGAATCCTGGCAAACTCAAGTTGATATAAAACTTATCACAGAGTGACTAGGGAAATTCTGGCCAAATTTGTTCATACTAATCATGCTGTTTTGTTAGTTTTGACTACCATTATATGATACTTAGTCCTGTGACTATAACAAAATCTAACGAAGCAACAAAACAATGTGCCTAGAAATGCTCAACCAACACTTTTGAGTGAAAACGAAATAAAATTTACTATACATTCATTCTTAGATTTATTAAGTGCAAAGCTTGGGGCACAATAGACTCTACAAAGAGCTGAGAAATGCATATTGAAATGCCAGGCACTAGAGTAGGCACTTCCTATGCATTGTGACAGCACTTCCAGGCAGACATGTTAGACATGTCTTGGCTATCCTCATTGTATAGATCAGTAACTGAGACCAAGAGAAGGTAAGAGAATTCCACAAGAACACACACCATTAATGAGTGGTGGAGCCAGATGTTGCTGTTGTTGTGAAGTGCTGTCGAGTCAATTCTGACACATAGCGACCCTGTCTAGGGTTTCTTGGGTTAGTTTGAACCACCAAACTCGTGGTTCAAACTGATTTTGCAGTCCAGCACATGAATCCACAGCACCACACCAGGACTCTGCAGGTGGAATCAGTACTGAAGTGCAAATCAGACTTTTGGTTAAACTTGTTCAACTACATAGCAGTATCATAAACACAAGTACATACAATACTATTATATAATATGCAACGGGACTTAAACATAAGTCCCACTTCTCACTTCATAAAGGGTGAATGAGAACTTTCAGTTGAAATTGACTAGAGTACTGTCATTCCTCACTTCTCTCACTTGTCCTTACAACTCTGCTGAGTTAGGCTGGTCTTTGTCTACCTTATATTAGTCATCGCACTAACTACAGACCATTATTTGATGTTCACACTTCAAGCAGAAAGTTCCTATCAACTACATTTGTACGGCTCTTCTCCAATATGCTTTGAGAAGATATGGCACTAATAACCCAGTAATGATGTTTCTTTAATTATCTACCTCTTCCCAGGTTTTCTGGTTGTTGTGTCAGTATTGTGCCCCATTATTAGAATTCGAATAAGCTCCCCATAGCAATGATGTAAAGGGACTTTTGAATGCACTCCTTTGGGCAGGAAAATAACTCCCAAATCTTGGTTGACTTATAAAATGGATATTTCCAACCCATTCTAAAATACGAATTTCGCTATATTTCTTCTATGAAGGTATTAAGACCTCTTTCCCTGCAGTACTTCTGTGGTTTTGATGTGTCTCCATTTCCTTTTTATTTTGTGGCTGCATTTATCATGAAGAGAAAGTGGTCTGAATCTTATAAAAAGGAGTTAAGACAAAAAGAATCATTTTCTAGTTAACTCTTATTGTTCTTCTTTACCCTGCTGCATCCTACCATCTTCCACAACCAATGCCTATCTTAAATGTGCAGGTTTTAAAGAGAGTGATTCCTAAGATGATCAGTGCTAGAACATCTTGAAGAAAGTTAGTTAGGTCCCAGGGTAAAGGGAAGACAAGTTGAACACCAAACAACTTGGACCTTAGTGTCTTTCTTTTCATCTTAGAGAAAACTTATTTGCTTCTGATGTTATCTTTATAAACACACACACAGAAACTAACAGAACACCAAACCCACTGCCATTAGGTAGATTCTCATTGTAACTTCATGTGTTACAGAATAAACCTATCCATATGTTTCCTTGGAAGCATGGTGACTCCAAGTGACAAGCACTGGACTGTGAACCACAGGTCCACAGTTGTTGCCTGACCACCACTCGATGGGAAAAAGATGACACTTTCTGCTCCTGCAAAGAGTTAAAGCCTCAGAAATGTTAGGTTGTTAACAGCAACCTAATGGTTCCTTGACTATAATCTTTTAAAATTTTTTATTGTGAATTGAGTTAAGGTTTACAGAGAAGAACATCAGTTTTACAATCAACAAGCACATACTTTGTTTTATATCCATGATCACAAGTCCCTCCTTGCAACAACTGTTCCTCCGCTTCCTCCCCTGTGGTTCCTACTTCCATTCCACTCACCTTCCCATCCATTCTCAACTTTGTCCTTATTTGAATGCTCTCCTTTTGATCTTGAATGATTGACCGTTCTATTGTGAGTGTACTTTACTAATGCCGTTGTCCCCACTATGCACCTGTCTACTGCTTTGCTGAAAATTTGGCCATGAGGGTGAGTTCCGTTCCAGACCTGAAGGGTAGTTGAGGGTCATAGTCTGTGGTTCCTCCAGTCACTTTCTGACCAGTAAGCCCCATCTTTTTTTGTTGTTGTTTTGTTTTGTTTTTTTGCTATCATGTTTACAGAAGTAGACTGCCAGACCTTAACTCCTATGATGACATTTGGTAGGTTCAAATGGCCAACTTTTACATCAGTACAACCAAGCCCACTGCCACTGAGTTGATTCCAACTCATAGTTATTCTATATAGGATTTCCCAGACTATACATCTTTATGGGAGCAGACAACCAAACTCAGATGCTTTTGAGACACCCATGGAAGTCATGTTTATAACAGACCTTCTTTAAATCAAATATATCATCTCTCCAACTGTTTCTCAGGCTGTATCTACTCTTCCCAGGTTTCTTCAAACTCATGATTTTCCCATAACAACATATGCCTGGAGTCTCCAAATCAGGACCAGGATTAGGATGTGGTGAGTGAGGCACCCACCTTAAGAACAAAATTTAAGGGCACCAAAAAACTCAACATTTAAAATTAATGATGTAGGGATACAACATTAAAAAAAATCAAAATGAATTCAAAATCATTTATAATAAACAAAACATCAAAATGTTGATTTAAAAATAAGCATAAGATCAGTAGTGCCAATTTTTTCCTTTTACTTCAGATTTCAATAAGACATGGCACTGATCTAAATCAAAGCAGACCCAGAATCTGATCCCATGTGGAAACAAGGGCATAAATTGAAATGCTAATTGTTTGCTCCTAGTCCCCTAAATAATTATATAATTGCTAACATTTGTGGGTTTATTATTATTACATGCTTATGACTTAGTTAGCTAATACTGTTATCATAGAAATCCTACAAGTGGATGCCTTTAACAAACAAATATATCCTATGAAAACTTAGAAGGATAGATGTCCAAATTCAGAGTCTCCTTTCAGCATCTGTAGGCCCATAATTCCTTGGCGATTTCCATGTGTCTTGGTAGCAGTTGTTCCCTAGATCTAGGGACTTCACAGCACTGGGATCCCAGTCCTAAAGGATATACTCCACTCCAGGATCTTCTTTCCTGGTAGTGGTAGTTGGGCTTAGAGTTGCTATGACTTGAAACTGACTTGACAGCACCTAACTGATACAACTTAATCCTGTAGATTGTATTCAGATGCATTAATATCATAGAAATGCCAATTTACAACATATAAGATAATTAAGTTAGATCAGGATTGATCACATCGTATCATATCATAGGAAGAGGGGTGTGATTGCATTATTACATAATTGCCACATGACATCATTATGTAACTTCCAAAACACCGAGAATCATGGCGAAACTAAGTTGATACATATTTTGGGAGGACATAATGCAATTCATGACAGTTCTATTCTGTTGTAACCACTTTAACATATATTATCTCTGTTAACACCTTGAATGAGATTTTTTTTTTTTCCTTTTCTCTTTTATAATGAGGAAACTAAGGCCCAGACCCAGTTAATAAGTGGCAGTGTAGGGATTCAAGCCTCTGTCATTAAATTAAACAAGTCCTGCATTTAACCACTAACCTATTTTGTGCCACTCACTTTGATAGTTAATCCTACAGTTTGTACACTATCATGTATAAGCTACCAAGGAAATACAATGATATCATAAATAAATGTAGCTGGATAAAGTAGGGAATTTGTTGTTAGGTGCTGTTTAGTCACTTTAAACTCATAAATATCCTATGTAAAAGAGAACAAAATATTGCCTGGCTCTGTGCCCTCCTCATAGCCACACTATGTTGAAGAACATAGTGACAAACACTGTTTCGATCCATCTCATTGGGGCTCTTCTCTGTTTCACTGACCCTTGACTTCACTAAGCATGATGTCTTTCTCCAGGGATTGGTCCCTCCTGGTAACATATCCAAAGTATGTGAAATGAAGTCTCACCATTCACACTGTACATTCTTGCTGTACTTCTAAGATAGATAATGTTTATTCTTCAGGCATCCCCTGGCTATATTTAATATGCAAACATTTAAAAATTATCTTTAGCAAAACTTTTTTTGCATGTGATATTAATGGTATTGTTTGATCATTTCTGCAATCTGTTGGATCACTTTTCTTTGGAATAGGTATGCATATGGATCTCTTCTAGTCTACTGGTTAGGTAACTGTCTCCAAATATCTTGGCATACACAAATGATCACTCCAGCATTGAATCCACTTGGGAAACATGGTCACTTCTGGAGACTGTTTTTCACCAATGTCTTCAGTGCATCAGTACCATAAGCTCTTGATCATATGCTACCTTCTGAAATGTCTGAACATCGACTAATTCTTTTTGTACAGAAATTTTGTATATTCCTTCCATTTTCTTTTGATGCTTCCTGTGTCATTCAGTTTTTTTGCCCATAGTACTTTTCGATATGGTAACTGAAGTTTAAAATTTTTCTTCATCCTTTATTCAGCTTGAAAAATGTCAAGTGTGCTCTTCCTTTTTGGTCTTTACACATTTCTTTACAAAACTTTACTTTGTCTTCTCAAACCATCCTTTAAAATCTTCTGTTCAATTCTTTTTTTTTTTTTTTTTTTTTTAACAATTCCTCCAATCCCTTAGCTACTCTGCTTTCAAGAACAAATGCCAGAGTCTTCTGACATCCATTTTGTCTTTTTTTTTCCTTTCCTGTATTTTTAATTACTGTTTGTTTTCTTCATTCATGATGTTCTTGACGATGTTCCACAATACGTCTGGTGTTTTCCCGTTAGTATTTAATGTATTGAATCTATGCTTGAAATGGTCACCAAATTAAGATGAGTTATACTCAAGGTCATATTTTAGCTCTTCATGGACTGTAAATTTTTTTTTTTTTTCTTCAGCTTCCACTTGAACTTGCATAGGAACAATTGATGGTCACTTCTACAGTCAGCACCTGGCCTTGTCCTGACTCATAATATTGAGCTTCCCCATTGTCTCTTTGAAAACATATAGTTAATTTGATTCCTGTGCATTTCATCTGGTGAGATCCATTTATACAACTACCACTAACATTGTTTCCAATGAGTAAGTCATTGGTCTTCCAAAATTCTATCATGCAATCTCCTACATATTTTGTATCACTAAGGCCGTATTTCACAACTACTGATTATCCCCTCCCCCCAATTTTCAAATTCCATTCACAAGAGATCATCAATGTGACTTGATTGTGTTGTGTCTGATCAATATCATACTGCAGAAACTGGCTAAAATCTTCGATTTCTTCATCTTTGGAAATAGTTGTTGATGTACAAATTTGAATTATAGTCATATTAATTGTTCTGCCTTCTAGGAGTATGACTATTATTCCTATATTTCATAATAAATCTTGAAATGTTCTTTTGACTATCAATGTATTTAGCATTTCTGGCATAGTAAACCATATGATTCTATGATTCAAGATGATTAATATTAGTGCATTTTAGCTCACTAATGCTTAGGATATTGCTTTTCAAGTGTTAAAATTCATTTTTAACAACTTCCAATTTTCCTTGAGTCATGCTTCATACATTCCATGTTACTTGATGTTTGCAACAGTTTCTTTTCATATTGAGTGTGACATCAACAAATGAAGTTCCCAATATGTTATAAATATTGACTCTTATTTAGAGGAGACAGTTCTTCCTGGGTTTGGAATTTCAATGCCTTAGAGTGTTAGGGACTCATGTTTTGGCACTTTATGAGATAATGTTCAACTGCTAAAGAGTTTCACTGGTCAGTTTTTTCAGAAATAAATCACTAGGTCTTTGTTTTCAGTCAGTCTTAGTCTGGAAGCTTCAACTGAAAATTGACCACCATGGGTGACCCTGCTGGTACTTGAAAAGCCAGTGGTATAGTTTCCTGCATTACAACACATAAGCCAGGATAGTATGCTAAATTGATAGACAGATTTTGGAAGGAGTCATAGGCACTTCATATATCATTCTGTTGTTTTTGTTGTTAACTTCCATGGAGTCTAAGCTGACTCATAATGATACTGAATAGGGTTTCCAAGGCTGTAAATCTTTACAGGAGCAGAAAGAATCATCTTTCTCCTGAGGAATGATTGGGCCCAAACTACTGACTTTATCCTTGTATTATTCTAGGATATATTAAAGCACTGTCCAGTGCTTATCCTTATATTATTCTAAGATATATTAAAACTAGCAAATGGAACTCAAGATGAAATATACTAAACATCTGATTCTAGAACAATCTTGTTCACCCTTCCATTTCTGATTAACCCTCTAAAATATTTCTTCTCTTCAATATCCATGGAAATATTCTACAGGTTCAATCAGAAATGGTAGAAAGAAAAAGATTGTTCTAGAATCAGATGATTAGTCCATTTCAACTTATGACCTATCTGCTAGTTTTAAGGAAGGAATTTGCATGATCAATTGTCAGCATCTAGATTATATTCAATGTCTTTATGTTTCTGACATGGCACTGGATCAGGCAATGTTTCATTCTGTTATGCTTAAGGTTGCTATGAATTAGAACTGACTTGATAGCACCTAACAATTATATTTCTGCAATATTGATATCTTCTAAAACCAGATATAATCCCTATCAGGTAAGGAGATGCCTCCAGAGTATAGAGAATAAGTATATGTGTGGAAGTAAAAGTGTGGGCACACAAAGATTGTGGTAAGGGTGAACAGAGAGCATAAAAGTTAACATAAACCCTACAGAATAAGGCTATGATTCTATGACATGCTTTTTCTCCCCGTTATTACAGGAATGCTACAGGACTCAGGATATTAACACAAAAGTGCTCTTTGCCCGCACATATCTATTGTAGGGTTTATTCCCTTAGCACATTCCAATTGTCTTACAATTGGTTTGTTCATTTATTTTCCAATAACCAGAATGCTTTTTCCACTTCACAACTATTTCATAATAGTGCTGATGTCTAAACCACAGGGAAAAACCTGAATGGTTCACATACGCTAGCCTGCGTACTAAATTTTTTTACCAAGTGGGATTTTTTTCAAGAGATAATGAAATAATTTTCTACTTTTATCAAGCATGCCCTTCATTCGCAATTTTTTGCAGTTTGAATAGCATTTGGTTTTCAGATTTTTACCTAAGGTACAAGTATTAGATATGTTTTTCAGATTTTAATTAAGTCCTTTTCCAGCATGCTCAGGTGTAGTCATTCAAAGCTATCCATCACATCCAAGCAAATCAGGGGTTTAACATGTGTTGAGTACTAATTTTGTTGTACTGTGTTCATCTGTTTGTTAAGGAAGAAAAATAGTTAATGTAAAGCAACAAGGGAGTGACAATCCTTGTCTTTAAGGCAACTGTTGTATAATTGACCTCTTTTAGCATTTAATTTCTCAAGCCGCTAGGAAGCTTAATTTTGAACATCAAAGAGGTACCTGTGGAAAAAACTGTTCCAGACTGGTGAGTAAACAAATTAGAGTTAATAGGGTCATTAGCTTTTGTGATAAAAATTTAGACTGGGTATTCCTCGCTAAGGGATATGTAACCTGTCAGTGTGTGAGGCTTTATTTTTCTTTTTAAGCTTTCAAAATATCATTATCCCTGGAATTTGACAAACTGTTATACAATCTTTGCTTAATGACATTTTCTACATTTAGATAGGGATTGATTTTTAATGTTAGCATGTTTATGAAAACCCCTTCCTAGCTACGTATAATCCATGCTAATCAATGTATTCCTGTATGTCCATGAATTAAATAACTGTGATTGCAGCTATGCAGTTAGAATCATACTCTGCCATCCAGGGTGCCAGCTATGTAATAAAGTGCCTGGGTTCTAACTGCCCAGAGCACAACATCAACAGTGATCTGTTTAAACACATTGAGTAATTCATGAAGACACAATGTGGGGGGAAAAATTCAATCAAAGAGTTTGTTTTGCATTAAACCTCAAGACTGGTGAGAAGGAAAAAAAAAAAAAAAAAAAAAGATATGTTTAACATAGAGGAAAAGCAAATATTTGCTAGCATTGACAAAGGAGACCAGCAGCAACTATTTAGATGGGAAGTCTGCAGCTGGGCAAGCACATCCAGTGGTAAACCACCTCCTTACTGTGAAAACGTATTGTACCAGCAGGACACAGAAGTAAGAACAACAATGAAAGCTAAAGCAAAAACTAAAACAAAAACAGAGTGAGGGGTAGATCATTAGTGCTTCTGTGTTTTTAAAAGGTGTCTAGGAGTTACAGAATGAAACAGTTATGAGTAAAGATTCAAAATGTAAATTTACTTTGTCCCCCTCAGAAAAGATGACTTATAAAAATACTGTTGTAGCTTTTCTCGTAATTAAAACCCCTTTTACACTGAAATGTTGTTGTTATGTGCCGTGGAGTCGGTTCTGACTCATAACGACCCTGTACAGGGTTTCCAAGGCTGTAAATCTTTACTGCAGTAGAAAGCCTCATCTTCTCTCCCACAGAACAGCTGGTAGTTTCGAACTGCTGATCTTGCAGTTCACAGCCTGATTCGTAACCACTACGCTACCAGAGCTCCTTTACACTGAAATAAGTCTCCATTATTCCTTTTCATTCATCTTTTGTTAGCCCTATCAAAAGAAAAATGTTTTACATCCCATTATTGGTTGTATGAAAATAAATCTAAACATTAACACTATAATTATAATTATTCAAATTTGTATAATTATTTAAATTCTAAATTATTTAAATATTTTAGGAGGGGATTGTAATCATTAAAATGAAATGAAGTGTATGATTTGTTGAATGTAAAACTGATGATCTGCTTTGTGAACTTTCACTTAATTCATAATAAAAAGATTTGTTAATATTTTAAAAAATATAGGATACTAATCATAAAAAAATATTTTAGAGAGAGAAATAATTATTTAACTGAGCTACATAAATGAATAGTAATTTTACATTATTTTATTTAGTATTTAATCAGTTTTATACTTATAAAAATCAAATTAATTATTACTTTAAGAAATTGACTAGTGAATTTAAAAATACATAATTGGCTGGGAGCCTTTTGAATTTCCTTCACCAGTGTCTCTAGCCATGAAGTTTAAAATTTTTAAATAACTCAATATGCAAAGACTGTTGGAAAGCAAACCTCAATGATGGAAGTTTTGCAAAGCCTCTAGGATTTAAATACAGAGTGTGCTCATGTGCCTCATTCATCACTGGGATGTTGTAGAAATGCTCAGGTCAGAATTTCTGTCTTAGTTTTCAATATAAGCAGCAATAAATGCCTACATGGAACTCAAGCCCATGAGGCCATTTGGTTAGTGAAGTTCATTCTAGGTTCTGGGTCAGCAAATGAAGCATTAAGCTTTTTCACAATATGGTGGTAAACCCCCAAATCCCCTACTCTTTTCAAGCTTTGCCATCCTGAGGGAGATAAACGCTGAGGAACCACAAAAGCCTTAAATGTACCACTTGTGAACTGCCTTATCATTTGATGTGGTACTGACACACCACTTCTGCACAATAAAGCAACAACCTGCCCTGTGCAAAGCTGTGCTGCGCTGGCAAAATGAAGAAAATGCTGATGTGCTCCCTTTTGCTGGATTTATTGTCTGAAATTTGGAAAATATCTGCTCATGAGATACTGCTGTCACTCCTTCACCTTTGCAACTGTCAGAGGATACCTATGTGTGTGCTTGTGTAAACCCACACACACACACATACCTAAAGATAAAGAAAGACAAAGCTGTGTGTGAGAGAACGACAGAGACAGACATTAACTTGTAATTTAGCATTTAACAGGCAAACAAACAAAGCCCAGATAGTTTTATTAAGGAAACAGAAAGGGTAATTGCTGAAACAGCTTTGCCTATAAAAGCAGCAAAGACTTTTGGGGGACAAAAACAAAAACTTGAGATTTAAACTAAAGAAAGATCTTTACTTTAAAACAACAACAACAACAGCAACAACAAAACAGATGGAGCTTTCTCTTTCAATAACCAGCTAATGAAAATCACAATACGGATAATACTGGCCATTCTGAAAACTAGTTTAGACTCTTGTTGGCCCAGTTTGAACACTAAACAATTTTAAAACCCCAGAAGTTTCAGGCATCTGCATGGTTTACCTGAATTGATCGTGTGGCATAAATTAAAAGTAAATCATCAATCATCATTAATTATCTGTTCAACTGATGCCTGCACTTTCTTACACTTTAATCTTCATTAACACGTAGGAAAGAGAAAACCCCAGAGGGCATGCCACATGTGTTCTTGTGCAGCGCTTAGGCCTCTCCAGAACTCTCAACTGCTCAGAAAACAACAGTTTTCCTCAATGGGAACGTGATAACAGCAGGATTTTTTTCCTCTGAATACTTCCTATTAAGTAAAAAGGCTCAATTTGAGCAGCCATGTACCAAAGCAAGATCCAGTTCTTTATGTCTGTGACCCTGGTGCTCTATTGCTTGAACACCTTCTACAACACTTGAACCGTGTCTTGTCAGACTCACTGTGAATTGCATCTGTGCACCCTGGAGGAGAACAAAAGATTCTTCATTCCAGATGTGTTCCTTTTACCTTTAGTTATGAGCTGCTCTGAACAAAAGTAACTCTTAAGGATGCTATCAGCTTCTTTTTGTTCTTATTAAGTATATAAGCTTTGTAAGTGCTATCTTGTGTGTAAAAATTGTTTGCTGTTAGGTTGCTTGAGACAGTTTATTTGTAAAGGGAAAGATAAAATGTGAAGCTCTTTTTATGAGACGTATAATTAACCTTAGATTTCATATGAGAGCTTCCCATTTTGTTTCGTATTTCCTCTATTGAAACTGCAAATGCACTTGCAATCCAATGATGACGTATGTGATTATATGTAGCCGTATCTCTCAACATTGAAACAACTTTCAATCAGACTATCCCCATGACTAAACTAGACTTTAAGTATAGATTAGCAGCTACACTATTCCTTCATCCATAGGTGACTCTGGTAGTACTTTTCCTTTCATCAGGGATGGGTTATCAATAAACAAGATACGCACAGGCTTGCTTGTTTTTACTTACTAATTTATATTGAACAATTTCACAAGTGAGGTGTGGTGAACACTATGTAAAATTATTCCCTACAGATTAGTGAGTAAACCCATGCTTACCTTGCTTACAGGGTAGTCTGTAGCTGTCAGGAGTACTCTGTCTCTGTCAGGGATTGTAAAGTTGAAAAGAGACTTTCATTCTGTGGAAAGGTATTGTGGGGTTGGGAGAGAAAAGGATGCCAGCTAGAAGCAGAATCTTTGATGTGGTGAAAAAACTATGAAATTGTTCAATACAGTCTAGGTAGTAAGCACAACTAAGCCTGTGTTTACCTTGCTTATTGGGTAATCCATCACTGCCCTTCATACTAAACGTCAACCATTCCCAAGCAGGTATGAAATGGTTCCATTTCTATCCTGCATCTGCTGAAGTAACTTGAGGAGTTAAAGATAAGGAGAGAGTATTGCTCAAACTAGGTGTGGTTCACAGTGGAAATAGGTTATTATATCTATGAGAGGTATGTTGTAATAATGGATATGATTTCACATCAGTGAGAGTGTCTTATAAAAATTATAACTTGTTAGGTGCCTTCAGTGGACTCTGACATGTACAGGCATGGTCCAGGGGGTAAAAAAAAAAAAAAAAAAAATCATAACAGTGCTGTTTAAAGCTGATGACATTTTGTGCTCTTACACATAGTAAAAGAACAAGATTACTTTACTTTTTATTATCTCATCTTGTGCTTTTGAAATCGTCTGACATGACTAGAGTAATCTTATGAAAATTGTTCTGTTGCACCCTAATTAGTTGAGCTAATCTTCCAGAAAGAGCCTCTAACCTTTCCTCTAAACATCTCCTTTTAAAAATGGTAATTATTTGAAAAACTAGTTGCAATATAACTTTCATTAATGACAGAACTGGAGTTCAGGTGTGGTGTAATGCATAGGTGAATACTGGACTGCTAACCATAAGGGTGGCAGTTCAGATCCCCTTACCACTCTTCAGAAACCCTATACAGGGTTGCTATGAGTGGGCACTGACTCAATGACACTTAGCAACAGCAAGGGCAGAACTGGAAGTTCTCTGTATTTATTATAGCACTGAACTGAGATTAGAAAACAGGAAGTTTTGAGAAATAGGTAAACAAATCTGGAGTCTGTTCTGTCCAGTTTGTTGATTCTGTCCAGTTTATTGAGGTAGTATTGGTTATGAATTGGGCTGCAAACCTTAAGGTTATCAGTTCCAAACTACCAGCTGTTCCTCTGGAGAAAGATGAGGCTTTCTGCTCCCGTAAAGATTTACAGCATCAGAAACCCTGTACAGGGTCGCTATGTGTCGAAACCAACTCCAAGGCACATAACCACCACCACCACCACTGAAGTGCAGTGTTTTTCAGAACCATTTTACAGGAACGAGATGAAGACTATAGTGAGAGGGTTAGAGGGAGACAGGGAAAGTGAAGCAACCAGAAATAAGGACCCTTATCTGAGTCACTGTTAAATGCTATCTTATTGATAAATTAAGTCTGCATCTCGGAAAATGGAAGTGGATATTCTCTGCCTATTACTCTTCTTCAATTAATTCTGGACCTTGATTTACCTTTTTCCAGATTTGCCCTTGGCCTGCCACTTCTACAGCAAATTGATAAACTGGCATCTAAATGTTTTTTTTTTTTTTTTTTTTTTTTCTTAAAGCAAACCATAAGTGAGCAGAGACTATGATGCTTCTCCTAAGGATCAGAAATCTTCGAGGTCCCCTATGTACCACAAAGTAGTTTAAACCTTCAAAAGTATCAGCATCCTTTGGTGTACTTAGAGCAAAGCTACATAGAATAACATCCTACAGGATTCAAACAGTCGCATACAAGAGCTCAATCATCTCTGAAGAGCTTTCATTTGACAAAAAGGGAAAAGGAAACAAGTCTTTGTTGGTTTTCTTTTTTTAAGAAACAAAAGACCATTCAATTCTCTTTTCCTTTATCCTCTTCATATTACACTTTCAGAATTCTACTTGATTTGTTGCACAGAAGACGAAGGTTGATAGCTCCCTTAAAATCCATGAAACACTAACTTTAAAATCATGTAAATTTTAAAAAGAGAGATGAGCCTGTGAAAATGTGGGGGAATAGTACTTTCACTGATAGTTTTGTTGAGTTAGAAGTATGGATATTTTTTTTTTTTTCTCTTCCACTTTATAAATATGAATCTAGATAGGGCAATGATTCACCAATTCCTCACAAGTATAAACATAACAAATAAATTGGTGGTTCTTTCCCTATTTGATTTAATAGGAAAACAAGGTTCTATTCTGTGCAAAATTCTTTAACAAATACATATGCTGTTGGAGTTGAGAGGCAAGGTTTGAATGGGAGAAACACACACACATTGTTAAGTATTGTATAGGATTTCCATGGAGTGGCTGGTGGTGGTGGGTTTGTACCTCTGACTTTGAGGTCCAGTGCCTGTTTCTCTCTCTCTCTCTCTCTCTCTCTCTCTCTCTCTCTCTCT
>NW_006408529.1:10832429-10837004 GCF_000296735.1 Chrysochloris asiatica
ACAGGGTTTCCCATAAATCTTTACGGGGGCAAAAACCTCATCTTTCTCCCACAGAGCAGCTGGTAGTTTCGAACTGCTGACCTTGCGGTTTGCAGCCCGATTCCTACATATAGAGAGAACTCTGGTAGTGTATATATATTGTTTGTATGTTAGAGTTTCCAAGGAGTGATGGTGGATTTGAACCACTTACTTTATAGTTTGCAGTCTAGTGCTCCATATTGAAGTACTTTAAACCATATAGTATCATGGTGTAGCACTCTAGGAGGAGACTTTCTGCTCCTGTAAAGATTTATAGCCTCATAAACCCTATATATATGTTGAGTCCTGGTGTGGCATTGTTTCCTAAGCAGCACTAGACTGCTAATTACAAGGTATTTGTTCAAACCCACCAGCTGCTCCTTGAAAACCCTATACAGGGTCTCTCTGAATCAGAACCAACTCGGTAGATTTAACAGCAAATGCCATTATATATAGAGATACCTATTTATTAATAAATACATAACTATTCCTCTTTAGAATAAAGGCATGGATCTACAGTGAACTTATAGTATATGCTCTGAGTTAGCTGTGAATAAAGAAGCTATTTGATTCATCAGTTCCTAGTAGGTTTTATGTATTAAATTTACATTTACAAACTCCAAAAGTTATTATTATCCGTATCTCTCAGTTTGACTGATTAATTATCTATGGTTCCCCAGCACATACCATGATCACAGTAATGTTCTTTGGAGATATAATCATCAAAGAGCATCTCATGGTTAGGGTGGTACATGAGACAGGCATAAATAATAAAACAGAACAGAGGCCATTAATTCGTTCTGTTTTGTTTTCAGTGCTTGGAGGTTCATTTTCTAGGTAGGGGGTATAGAGTAGATGGGAAATGATGGGGAGGAGAAAATAAAGGGCCATGTAACAGAATTTTACACTGCTCCTTTCAGCCAATCCTTCTCTTTGGACTATGTGAGCCAAAGACCTGGCAAGCCATGAGGCCTTAGAAATTTTCATTTTGCTTGCCAAGCTTTGGGTATTCCTGAAGCACATAGCTCTCATTTGGGGTTAAATATGTGTATTTCCCAAAATCAGATGATGAGAAGAAATCATTTGTCTATAACTTTTAGGGTCCAAACTTTAACCAATTGTTTAATGCATGTTCACAAACAGTTTATTTAATAGGAAACAAAAGTTTACCACGTTATGGCTAGTGAAAATGCAGAATAACAGAGGAGGAAGACAAATGTTTTCAAAATGTGTATGTGGCTGAGTTTTGAAAGGGTTGAAGAACTGCTAACAGAGTTGAGATTAATTACCCAAGTTCACTTGGTAGACCTCTGTTATGTATCGTTCTTCCTAAGCACTCACTCATGGCTCTATAACATTTATGTCAAGAAATTTTGACAGTTTGATTCTTTGGCATATCCATTGCCTATTTACCTTCTCCCCTGTGTTTCCTTTCCTATGACTTCAATGTTTCTATTGTAATGACATTTTAGAACAAAATTGTGGTTGACCAGCTTATTGAATACTGATCTCCTTTCAAACGCTTTTACCACATACTAATGGGAGCAGCTAGATGAGTGGTGGCCTCCAGCAGAATTGAACTGAACACAGTGCCACTCCTCACATCTCCCAACAGGTAATTAAGGGTGTAGCAAGGCTCTCCAGACTGCTAAGGAAACGTTCCTGAGTCGGTTTTCCTCCAGTAGAGGAGCAAAGTATACATTAAGTCTTAACTGAATAATGTAAATAAGGACATTGTGAATAGGTGGGTTTTCTAGGATCTCTGCACTCCGCTTTCCCATCCAGTCATAAACCAAAATATTCAATAGCAGTATTTATTCTAGCAAGTTAGAATATGGAATGTGTTCTTGTTATATTTCTTTGGTATAACATTTAATTTAAATGAATGCTCTGTTTCCCTGGTTGAAAGAAATTGTTATTTCAATCTTCTGAGAATATTAATTATTGGAATATAATCATTTTTGCTTTATGACTTTTTAGTGATGTAAAAGTAGCCTATTATAACACACACATACTGGAAATTGGTGAATCAGTAATAAAGATCCCCAGGGTTTAGATAATAAAACATACCAACTATGCTTTTTGACTCGTATAAATCTATACCTGACAGGTATAACAGTATGATTTTTTTTTTTTTTTCCCCCTTTCAGGTATAAATTCCATTTCAATGTATATGCTTGACTTATAGCCAGAAGACATTGGGAAGCTTGACAATATGATTCAGAAGTAAATTTCAGTTGAATAAGAATAGGCCTTTATCCAACTTTATCCAATTACCTTTTATTAAAGGACTTATTTAACCATCTAATATACCAAGATAGTGAGTATAGACCTTCCTTTTTTTTTTCTTTTCTTTTTTTTTTTTTTGGTACTATGTTCAGGTACTTAGTTCTATGTTTGTTTGTTTTTTCCTTCCTGTTCTTTTTTACATTTTTAAAAAATTGTTTAAGTTTTTTATTGTGGATTGAGTGAAAGTTTACAGGCCAGATTATCAGTTTTACATTCAACAAATCATACACCTTGTTTCATTACAATGATTATAATCCTCTCCATGTACCATCAGTTAACAATATTTCTCTCTTTTCACTTTAGCTGAATATAATAATTTATACCTCCAAAGGACACATTCCTCAAGTCGGCCTCCTGGCCACCAGCTCTTAGTTCCTCTCTTCCCATGAATCTACAGTCCTCAGCCACTCCCCCTCCTCATGACCCCATCTCTGCCTTCCCTCTGGCGTTGCTGCTTCTCTGGATAAGGTCCCACATTCTGCTTGTGCTCTTCTCCCTTGATGGTCCTAGGGTCCTCTGTTTCTTGACTGTAAGATTAACCACTCCCCTGTTTTTGTTACAAAACTTCTACCATTACAATTGTGACAGCCACAATTAGTCATGATAACAATTATTCACTACTGAATTACACGAATCTTATCACCATCTCTAGTGTTGATACTTGATGTGAAGACTCTTTCCCTCACTGTTGGTATTTAGAGTAACTACCACCCTGAGTACAGGTCAGGTTCATCAAATTGAAGAAATTTACCCTTGTTTCCTTTATCCCCCCCCAAAAAAAGACTTTTTTTTTTTTCTCAATCTTCCTCTAGTCAAGTTCTGACTATTGAGCCATTGAGACTAGGTCAAAAGGGTACTGCACACAAATTTGGGTGTTCTTGTGCATCTCCCCTCACTTCATATCAGCTAGATGCTTCACTCTCAGCTCTAGCCCTCTGTGGTTAAGTCCTTGTCCATGGGCTCTGGATGGGACTCAGCATTCCACCTAAGGTCCTATATTCTATAAAGGCTTTGCACAAGGCCTATTTCACTGGGCAAGTTGTAGAACCCCTTTTAGGTATTCCAATCAGTTATAGGCTGAAGACGGCCTTACAAATTTTCTCTATTCATGTTTCCCAATATTCCTTTCTATCCCACTCAAGTGTCTATTTTACAATAGTAGGCAAGGGAAACTAATATTCATAAGGCAGTCAAGGATTTTAGTATTATTTACCCTCTTCAAGCTGTACCTAGATCCCTGTATCCCAGAGCCCTGTTGTTCCAAGATTGCATATATATCACTATTTACCTCTGTCCCACTAGGCCATGCAAATCTGTCTCAGTGTTCCCCTATCTATCTTGTTCTTCTGCCTCCACCCCCTTTCTTGTATTGCCTTCTCCAACACCCTACTAAACCCCCCACCCCAACCCCATTGTGGTTAGCTTATATTCCATTAGTTTTACCCTCCATTTAATCCTGTAATTAATATTTTATCCTGTAATCTACCTGACCTTCCCACCACCTGGATCTTTGTTCCTCTGTGTTTACCTTCTTTCCCATTGCAGTTGTTTTGATCATAGACTGACCTCCTAGATCCTCTGTTCTTATCATTTTATTCTGTTCTTGACTCTTCCATTTGTCTACTGAATTCAGGGTGAGGCTGACACGTATGTACGTCATTCTGTAGTTGTTGTATGTTCTTGTTTGTTCTCAGTCCACAGAACTTCCTTTAGGATGTTTTTCATAGCAGGGTTGGCTTTGGCAAAATCCCTTAGCTTCTGTTTATCCTGGGATGTTTTGATTATACCATCATATTTGATTGACAGCTTTGCTGGGTAGAGGATTCTTGGGTGGCAGGTTTGTTTGTTTGTTTTTTCTTTCAGGGTTTTTATATATATATATCTCCATTGCCTTCTTGTCTACATGGTTTCTGTTGAGAAATCCGAGCTTAGTCTGATTTTCTTGCCTTTGTATGTTATACTTCTCTTTTCCCTAGCTGCCTTCAACATCCTGTCCTTATCTTTGATTTTGGAGAGCTTGATTATTATAGTCTTGGTGATTGTCTTTTAGGGTCTATCCATCCTGGAGTTCGATGAGCTTCTTGAATGCTTATCTTTTCACTTTTCAACTATCTCCTCTGTGGACATGTGTGATTGTTCCTGTTCTGGAATGCCAATAATTCTTAAGTTATTCCTCTTCCGGTTGTCCAACATGAATCTTAGGCCTTCTTCAGATTTTTTAATCCTTTTTTGTGTTTGCTCTTCTATCTTAGTAGTGTTGAGAGATTT
>NW_006408529.1:10837180-10840527 GCF_000296735.1 Chrysochloris asiatica
ATTTCCAAAGCCTGCCCATCTTCCAGTATGGAGTGTAGATCTACTTCCAGCTCATTTGCCTCAGTCACTTTATCTCGTTTCTGGACATGTGCAGATATGGTCATCTGCTTCTGTTTTTCAGGGCATATTCAGGGATTATCTGTAGCCTTAATACTTAGATGGGTGTGTATTTTGGTATTTGTTATGCTTTCTGATTGCCTCCAGGTAGATATGATCAGGAAATGGGCTTCCCTTTTCACTCTTCTTCTTGAGAAATTTCAAGATGCTACTCTTGGTTGTTTTGATGTAATTTAGGATTTAATTTTTGTCTGCCTGTCCCACTCCACAATCCCTGTTCAGGCCTTTTTTCTAGTTATAAACCATTCAGGGCTGTCTGTGGCCATTTGGTTTTAAGTGGAAACTGCCTCTAAATTTCGAGATCTGTGCACATGTGTAGTAGAACTCTCCAAGGGTGGGGCTGGGTTGTCCACTAGCTCAGGCACCCGAAAGTCAACAGAATGGAGATACGCAGACAGCAAGGGAACAATGAACAGATACCAAAAGAAAAGACTGTCCACACCTTTATCTCTGTGGTTCTGTCGGGTGTCTGTGGCTGCTCTGATCCTTCCCCGCTTGGTGTCACCCAAGATGGCGGCTCCAGGAGCAGCTGAGCATCTTGAATTAGAAAGCAATGGATTTCTTGCTTTGCTACAAATTCCCCTTGCTGTAAGCCTTTTAACCTTCTAAATATTCCTTTATATGTGATTCAGAGTTCTAGGACCATTCCCTGAGACTTCTTGGTCCAGTACTCTGTGTTGTTGCTGACGGAGCTCCTCAATGCACTTCTACCTGATCTGTCATCTTGTTTGTTCTCCTATGTTTGCTTTTTTAACATCGTATTGTGCTTTAGGAGAAGGTTTACCCAGCTAATTAGTTCTTCATTTAATCTTCCATATACAGATTTTTCTGTGACATTGTTTGCCATCTCCACAATGTGTCAGCATCTCCCTGTTTCTTACCTGGCTTCTCCATTTCTAGTCATCTGACTTCCTCTGCCTGCATCCTTTTCTTGTTTTGGCACAGACATTGCCCTTTTGGTCTCATAAAGTTTATTGTTCTAAGAAGCACATTCCTCACTGGTGTTATTGTTTATTTTATAGGTCAGTCTATTATTTGGTTGTAAGGTGGTCTCCAGGAGGAGCTTCAGTTCCATGTTAGAAGGATGATTTAGGATTATTGTCTAAGGGTTTGTTATTCCAGTAAATATAAAATTAGTACATTTGGTCATTTCTATGAATCTGACTTTTGTTCTACATTTCTCTCCTCTTCTATTTGGGGCCTTCTATTATGTCCCTGGACAGAATATTTGGTAGTAGTAGCCGGGCACCATCTAATTTTTTTTTTATTTTGGTCTCAGATCTGATGAGGCTGTAGTTCATGTTGGCCATTTACCCTTTAGACTAATTGCTTTCTTGAGGCTTTCGTTTACTCACCTCCACTTTGCTCTGGGTAGGAAGAGACCAATAGTTGTACCTTAGATGGTTGCTTGAAAGCTTTTGAGACCCCAGATGCTAATTACCAAACTAGGATATAGAACATTGTCTTTACATATTACAATATCCCAATTAATCTAGATGTACCCCTATGGTCCTTAGTCCTATGAGATGTTTGATTATGTTTTAAGAAGTTTCCAGAGCTGTGCCTTATTTTATATATATATAGTGGTGGTGTGCCATGGAGTCAGTACCAATTCGTAGTGACCCACTATAGGGTTTCCAAGGCTGCAAATTCTTATGGGAACAGAAAACCTCATCTTTCTCCAGCAGAAAGCCTGGTAGTTTCGAACTGCTGACCTTGAGGTTAGCAGCCTGACTCATAACCACTATGCTACCAGTATATATAGTCTTGGTGTGGTGCAATGTTGACATTTCAAGCTAACCAGATGCTCCTTGGAAATATATATATATTCATATATACATATTCATATATACATACTCATACACACACACACACACACACACACACATATATATATATGCTGTTGTTAAGTGTCATCAAGCTCTTTTTTTTTTTTAATTAAATGTTTTTTATTTTGGATTGAGTGAAAGTTTACAGGGCACATCATCAGCTTCACATTCAACCATTCATATAGCTTGTTTCATTACATTGATTATTATCCCCTCCATATATCATCAGTTAACAGTGTTTCTCTCTATCCTCTTTAGCTTTTTTTTTTTTGGATGTCAAGCTCTTAATTGTTAGCAGTTCAAGCTCATCAGTCACACCTCAGGAACCCTATACAGGGTTGCTATGAATTCGGAACCAACTCAAAGGCACTTAACAACAACAACCACAACACACACATATATGTTATTGTTGTTGTTAGGTGCCATCAAGTTGGTACTGACTCATAACAACCCTATGTACAACAGAACAAAACACTGCCCTATGCTGGGCCAATCTCACAATTGTTGCCACACTTGAGCCCATTTGCCAATGCATCTCACTGGCGGTTTTCCTTTTTCTCTGACACTCCACCTTACCAAACATGATATCCTTCTCCAGTGATTGGTCCCTCCTGACAATATGTCCGACGTATGGGAGACGAAGTTTGGCCATCATGGCCTCCAAGGCGAACTCTGGCTGCACTTCTTCCAACACAGATCTGTTGGTTCTTTTGACAGCCCTTAACACTTTTAATATTCTCCTCCAACACTGTAACTCAAAACCATCAGTTCTTCTACGGTCTTCCTTATTCACTGTCCAGATATCGTATGCATATGAGGTTATTAAAAATACCACGGCTTGGGTCAGGTACATCTTAGTCCTCAAGCTGACATCTTTGCTCTTCAACACTTTAAAAAGGTCTTGTGCCGCAGATTTGCCTAATGCAATATGTTGTTTGATCTCTTGACTGCTGTTTCCTTGAGTGTTGATAGTTGATCCAAGAAGAATGAAGTCCTTGACAACGTCAATCTCCATTGATAAGAATGTTGTTTATTACATATACACATGTATATTGGTGTTGTTGTTTTTAAGTGCCATTGAGTCAGTTCTGACCCATAGAAACCCTGTAGAAGGTTTCCAAGGAGCGACTGGTGAGCTTGAATCACCAACCTTGCAGTTCAAACTGACTTTGCAGTCTAGCGCATTAACATATACTCCTGGTGTGATGCTAGTAAGATTGCAGGATAAACATTGGACTCCCAATCATAAGGTAAGTGGTTCAGTGGTTCAAGCCCACCAACTGTTGCTCCTCAGAAATTCTATACAGGGTCATTATGAGCAGATGAGACACCACTTAACAACAACAATAGAAACATATATATAGATATAGATAGATATATACACACACACACACATATATA
>NW_006408529.1:10840997-10886208 GCF_000296735.1 Chrysochloris asiatica
ATACACATATGTACATATATATATGTATATATACACATATACACAGATGTACTAGAATTCATATGAATATGCATATCTGTGCTAAAACCCATTACCATCAAGTCAATTCGACGGATGTAGAGGCGCTCTGGTAGCATAAGAGGTTACGCGTTGGTTGCCTAACCACAAGATCAGTAGTTTAAACCTCAGTTACTCTGCTGAAAAAAGATGAGACTGTCTGTTCCCATCAAGATATGCAGTCTCAGAAACCCTGTGGAGCATTTGTACTCTGTCCTACAGAAGCGCTATGAGTATGAATATGTAGTGGTAGTGGTTATGTGCCGTAGAGTCGGTACCAACTAATATCAACCCTGTACTGGGTTTCTGAGGCTTTAGGGGAGCATAAAGCCTCATCTTTATCCTGAGGAACAGCTGGTAGTTTTGAACTGCTGTCCCTGATGTTAACAGCCCAATTCATAACCACTACGCTACCACAGCTCCTTTGAATACGTATATATATATATATTTTTTTTTCTACCTACATATATGTAGGTAGAAAACGCCACAATCATACTATACATGTATGCACTCAAATATCTCTCATGTCTATTTGTATACGTACCCACTTCTGTATCTACTCTTAAATTATTGATTGTTATTAATGTTGTTGAAAGATTGTAATAGTACTTACTGTTGATAAGTGCCACCCAGTGGATTCAGACTTATAACAACCCTATGTAGAGTTCCCAGGGAGTGGATGATAGGCTTGAGTTACCTACCGTGTGATTAGCAGTCCAGGACTTATCCTACATCACCATACCAGAACTCGAGTACTTAATGGTTGTTGTTATTGTTGTGCAGTCAAGTTGGTTCCAACTCATGTTGACCTTGTACAGGGTTTCCAAACAGTGGCCAGTAGGTTTGAACTGCTGACCTATCATTTAGCAGCCCAATGCTTATCCTACAGAACCACACCAGGAGTCCGTTTGTTGTTGTTAGGTGCCATCAAGTTGGTGCCATTCATAGTGACCTTTTGTACAACAAAAGTGAGCACTGTTCAATCCTACAACTGTATCACAATTCTTCCTACACTTGAGCCTATTGCTTCTGCCACTGTGTCAATCCATTTCGTTGGGTATCTTCTTCTTTTTTGCTGACCCTCTACTGTGCCAAGCATGATGTCATTCTCCAAGGACTGTTCCTTCCTGATAATAGGTCCAAAGATGAAGAGATGAGAGATGAAGTCTGGCCATCCTGGGTTCCAAGGAGCATTCTGGCTGCATTTGCATTGTTAAAGTGCCGTAGAGTCGACCCCGACTCAAAGAGACCCTGTATAGGATTTCTGAAGAGCAGCTGGTGGGTTTGAACTGCGGATCATATGGTTTACAGTCCAGTGCTGATCCTACAATGCCACACCAAGAGTTGTCCTTCATTTTTTTCTACCTTTGCCTTGATCTCATTGTGCTGACTTCCTCCATGTGAACAAGCTCTATTTTTTAAATATATTTATTGGCTAGAATTTTGCTGAAAATTTTTGTGTCTATATACATCAGGGATTATTATTGTTGTTGTTAAGTGCTGTTGTAGGTTCTAACTCGTAACGACACTGAATAGGGTTTCTGAGGAGTGGCTGGTAAACTTGAACCGTCGACCTTGATTCAAACCGACCTCACAGTTCAGTGCATTAACCCGAAGCACCACAACAGGACTTTTCATCAGGGATTATTTTTGTTATTAAGTGCCACCGAGTCAGTTCTGACCCATAGAAACTCTGTATAGGGGTTCCAAGGAGCTGCTAATGAACTTGAACCATCTACCTGCAGATCAAACCCTCTTTGCAGTACAGCACATTAACCCACAGCAATACGCCAGGATTCCCTGCACCAGGACTCTGAACTCTATAATTTTATTTCTAATAATGTCTTTTCTTGACATTAATAGCAGGGCTATGCTGACTTCATAAAATGAATTTGGGAGAATTTCTTCCTTTTCTATGTACAGTGATAGTTTTAATAGAAATGGTGTGAACTAAACACTAAAGACTAAAGACCAGAAGATTTTGGGATGACATCAAGAACATTATACATGAAGAAAGCAAAAAGTCATTGAGAAGACAAAAAAGAAAGAAAAGATCAAAATGGATGTCAGAAGAGACACTAAAACTTGCTCTCCAGTGTAGAGATGCTAAAGCAAATGGACGAAATGAAGACGTTTAAAAGCTGAACAGAGAATTTCAAAGGTCAGCTCAAGAAGACAAAGTCAAATATTACAATAAAATGCTCAAAGATCTGGAGTCATGCTCAGCATTTCTCAAGCTGGGGAACTGAAGAAAAAATTCAAGCCTTGACTTTCGTTATTGAAAGATTCTCTGGGCAAATTATTGAATGATGCAGAAAGCGTCAAGAGAAGATGGAAAGAATACACAGAGTCACTGTACCAAAAGGAAATAGTTGATGTTCAACCATTTCAAGAGGTAGCATAGGATGAAGAGCCAATGATACTGAAGGAAGAAGTCCAAGGTGCAATGAAGGAACTGGCAAACAACAAGGCACCAGGAACTGAGGGAATAAAAATTGAAATCTTTCAAGAAAGTGAAGTGGCACAGGATGTGCTCACTTATCTATGCCAAGAAATTTGGAAGACAACTATCTGGCTGACTCATTAGAAGGGATCTGTATTTGTGCCCATTCCAAAGAGAAGTGACCCAACAGAATGAGGAAATGATCGGACAACCTCTTTAATATCCCATGTGAATAAAGTGTTACTAAAGGTAATACAGAAACTGCTGCAAGCATACATTGACAGAGAACTTCCAGAGATTCAAGCCAGATTCAGAAGAGGCTGTGAAACAAGGAATATCATTGTTGATGTCCGATGGATCTTGGCTGAAAGCAGAGAATATCAGAAAGATGTTTACATTTGCTTCACTGACTATGGGAAGGATTTCGATTTTGTGGATCATGACAAGCTATGGACAGTATTGCAAAGTATGAGTATTCTGGAACACTTAATTGTGCTCATGAAGAATCTGCACATGGACCAAGAAGCAGTTGTTCGAACAGAACATGAGAACACTGAATGGTTTAAAATTAAGAAAGGTGTGTAACAGGGTTGTATTCTTTCACCATACTTATTCAACTTGTATGCTGAGCAAATAATGTGAGAAGCTGGGTTACATGAAGAAAAATGTGGCATCAGGATTAGAGGAAGACTCATTAACAACCTGTGATATACAGATGAGACCACCTTGCTTGCTGAAAGTGAAGAGGACTTAAAATATTTACTGATGAAGATCAAAGAGCATAGCCTTCAGTATGGATTGCATCTCAATGTAAAGAAAACAAAAATCCTTACCACTGGAACAATAAACAATATTCTTTTCGATTATGAAAAGACTGAAGTTGTTAAAGACTTCATTCCTCTTGGATCAACAATCAACACTCATGCAGCAGTCAAAAAAATCAAATGACGTATTGCATTAGGCAAATCTGCTGCACAAGACCTTTTTAAAATATTGAAGAGCAAAGATGTCAGCTTGAGGACTAAGGTGTGCCTGACCCAAGCTATGGTATTTTCAATAAGCTCATATGCATGCAAAATCTGGACAGTGAATAAGCAAGACTGTAGAAGAATTGATGGTTTTGAGTTATGGTATTGGAGGAGAATATTAAAAGTGCCCTGGGCTGCCAAAAAACCAACAGATCTGTGTTGGAAGAAATACAGCCAGAGTTCTCATTGGAGGTCAGGATGGCCAAATTTCATCTCTCATACTTCGGACATATTATCAGGAGGGACCAGTTGCTGGAGAAAGTTATCATGTTTGGTAGAGTGGAGGATCAGAGAAAAAGAGGAAGACCTGCAATGAGATGGGTTGGCAGAGTGGCAGCGTCAATGGGTCAAGCATGGCAACAATAGTGAGGTTGGCTCAGGACTGGGCTATTCTGTTGTGCATAGGGTCTCTATTGAGTCAGTACTGACTTGATGGCACCTAACAACAATAACAACCATCTCTGAATGTTTTGGTACAGTTCTGTGGTACTGTCTTTGCCAGAGCTTTTTTTTTTTTAATTACCTGTTTAACTTTCTCTTTTTGTTATGGATCTATTCAAATTTTCTATCTCAGTTTGTATTGGTTTAGGAACTTAGTATGTTTCTAGAAATTTGTCCCTTTCTTCTAGGTTTTTAAATATAAGTACAATTTTCACATTCTGTTAAGATACTTTTAATCTCATTTGGCTTGGTTGTAACATTACCCATCTCATTTCTTATTTAGTTTATTTGTATCTTTCCATACTTTTCCTTGTCAATTTGGGTAGTGGTTTGTCAGTTTTATTGATCCTCTCAAAGAATTAACTTCTAGTCTTGCTGATTCTATCTATTATTTTTCTGTTTCATTTATTTTTGCTCTCATCTTTATAATTCCCTTACTTCTGGAGACTGTGAATTTCGTTTTTGCTCTTTTATTGTTTGCCTGAGTTGTCGGTTTAAGCTACTGATTTGGACACATTCTCCTATGAGTACTGCTTTTGCTGTGTTCCAAAGGTTTGGGTATGGTGTGTTTTTATTCTCATTTGATTCTAGGACAATTTTATTTCATTTTTAATGTCCTCTATTACTCAATTTTTGTTATCGTTGTTGTTGTTATTATTTTTTTTAATAAGATTTATTGTGAATTGAGTGATAGTTTACATGGGTGAACATAAGCTTTACATTCATCCTATCGTATTTCGTTTCATTGCAATGATTACAATCCCCTCTATGCATCATCATTCAACAGCACATTCTCTGCTTTTTTTGTTGGATGTACACCGAATCACTTAGAAATATGTAACCATTCTAACAACCAAAGGGTACACTCCTCAAGCCTGCGCCCCCCCACCCCCACTAGTCATCAGCACATGGCCAGTCTCCCTCCCTGAGACCAGGGTCCCCAGCTGCTCCATCTCTCCATGTCATCGTCTTTTCCTCCATCTCTGGCATCACTGCTTCTGTGGATAGGGTCCTGCACTCCGCTTTTCTCCCTTGATGGTCCCAGGATCCTCTGCTCCTGGATCAAGCACTCCCATCCTTTTGTTACAAACCATCTACCTTTACATTTGCAACACTCACAGTCAGTCCTGATAGCAATTATTCATTATTGAAACACAAGAGTTTTGTCCCCATCTCCTTTCAGCAGCCCCGTCCAGACAGGTTGGAAACCACTCAGTGGAGATTCTACCACCACCACCACCACCACCACCCCTCCCCCAGTAACCTCTGAAACTAGGCTCCCTCTTGAAAGCTTATAAACCAGTCACTTCTTGCCTTTATAGCCCCCCCATTTTGGGTACCCAATGCCTAAGTTACCTATCCCTGTCAACCCTGTGTACCGAGGGGATGGGAATGATCCTTTCTGTAAAGATTTGTTCCCTCTTTTGAGCTACTACATCCAAAACTATAGGTCAAGTTCATCAAATTGTAGGGGATGACTCTTTTTCTTCTCTGCTCTTTTCCTATAGTCAAGTTCTGATCATAAAGACATTGAAGCCAGGTCAAATGGGTACTATTTGCAAGTATGGGTATTCTTGTACATCTCCCCTTACTTCATATCAGCTGAATGCTTCACTCTCCAATCTAGTCCTCTGTGGCCATGTCCCTGTCCCTGGGTCTGTGAGTCCCCAGGTCTCACTATACTGCTGGCCAACCAGGTCTCAACCCAGATTGACAGGAGTCTATTGAACATGGTCGGATTTAGCTCAAAATTTCATTGCTGTTTTTCCCCCACTTCCCCTTATCAGTAGACCAATGTGGTCGCCAGAAAGACCACATGCCTGCTCATATATCCCCCTTGAATTTCAATCTTGGAAGGGGATTTGCCCTGAGGGGACCTGACCATTTGCCTTGATGGCTCCCCAGCAAACAACTTGCTTGTTCTTGTAGTAGTCAATCAGACTGCTGTTATTGTTTTTTTGTTTTGTTTTGAATTATTTTCTAGTCACTCCAGGCTGGTCTGCTTGTCCTTTCAAGTGGAAATTTCCCACCTCAAGAGATTCTGGATGGGGATTAGGATTCCACCTCTGGTCTTATGCAATGTAAAAGCTTTGCAGGAGACCTCCTTCCCTGGGCAAGTTCTAGCCCCATTCAAACCATGCCTCAATCCCTGTATCCCAGATCCCTGTTGTTCCAAAGTTGAGCATGCATCACTATTTACCTCTGTTCCACTTAGCCCATGCAAACCTGCCTACATGTTCTTTTATCCACCTAGTTCTTCCATCCCCCCTCCCAGCACCCAATCTATCCTGTGTCTATTCCCTACCCTATATACAACTCCTCCTCTCCTCTTGCCTCCCCCCCCCACACACACACCCTGGTAACCAACAAAGATTTTTTCCCCCCTTGTAGTGTGAGTACTTTCTCTTCAGCATTTACAATAATGGTCCTACACAGTATTTCTTCTTTTGTGACTGACAAATTTCACTCAGCATAGTGTCTTCAGGGTTCATCCATGTCATGTGGTGGCTTGCTGCTTCCTTGTTATTCTTCAGGGTAGCATAATATTCAATTGTGTGTATATACCAAAATTTGTTTATCCATTCTTCCATTGATGGGCACTTTGGCTGTCTCCATCTTTTTTGCTATTGTAAATAGCGCTGCTACGAACATTGGTGTGCATATCTCTACTCATGTTATGGCCTGTGTTTCTTGTGGGTAAATACCAAGTAAAGGAATTGCTGGATTATAGGTACTTCTATTTTCAACTTTCTGAGGAAGTGCCATATTGTTTTCCAGAGTACCCAGTTGTTTTTAAGCAAGGTATTATTCAGTTTGATGCACTTTATTTCCTCCATTGTTCTTCCTGTTGTTAATTTCTAGTCTTTCAGCATTGTGGTTAAAGAAGATGCTTTGTATTATTTTGATGTTTTTCTTTAAAATTTGTTGAGGCTTGCTTTGTGGCCTAAAATACAAGTTGGAGAAGAATGTGTACTTTGTTGCTATTGGGTATGTACACCTATGTCTGTGAGGTCTATTGAGCTTCTTTTTAGTTTTCTTTCTTTCAGTAGTATGTTAAACTATCGAACTCTTTTTGAGGAACTGTATCTTTCTCTTTTTAATGCTGTCAGAATTTGTTATATGTATCTTAGAGCTCTGTTGCTTGGTGCATCAATGTTTATTATAGTTATATCTTCTTGGTGGGTTGATCCTTTAATTATGATATCATGACTGTCTGTGTCTGATGGAATGAATTCTAATTTAAAGTCTATTTTGTCAGATATTATATTGCTATTACAGATATTTCTTCTAGAATTTTTTTTTTTTTGAAAATATTTTTGTGCTGGTGATGGTTGTGGTGAGTGTTTTTCATTGGGGTTTTATAACTAAAGGATTTAACTAATGCTAAAGAACTGGGCAACTATCCTCAAGGCTAGTGGTTTAAACCAACCAGCCACTCTCAGAAACCCTATACAGGTTCATTTTGAGTCAGAACTGTCTCCACAGCACTTAACAACAAAATAATATGGAGAAATCAGTTTGTAATGTATCAGCAGCTAATTCCCCCTCTGTTTTCCTCAGTCTCTTTTATGCATATTCTCCAGAATGTCTTCGCTTACCTCTGTCTCTCTATGTAACTCTGAGTCAGTAGTAAATATGTGCTAGTACTACACGTATAGTTCAGCTCTGATATAAACTTTGAAGTTGTGACCACCTGGTGCTCCCATCATGGCTCTCTTTGCCTTCTGTACTTATTGCTCTGTGATTCAGCCCTGGTGTTCTGGAGACCACACTTGCTGCAACTCACTCTGCCTCCCTCCTTCTGCAATTAGAGCTATTGTGTTTCTGCAGAATGAGCTCAGTTTCTATTTTCAAAATTGCTGAAGATTCCAGCTTACAAAATGGCCAATGCTTCCCTGTCTATTTTGTATTTCAGAAATGTTAACTCTGATTTTCTGTAAAAAATATGAGACCAACCATCCATCCCACAGCCTGTTTTACTTAGCTGAGTTTAATAATTCATTGCAAGGGTTACACAGAACTCAAACACCATACTGACATTTATAGGGTTTATATGGGAAGTTAACAGGCTACAATTCAGGGTCAGAAATGACCAGTGCATATTTCTTCCAGTCAGTACAGGTTCTGCTGTGTCATATCCACAGACAGACCTCTTTCCCTTGGCCTTGCCTCTGCCCTGCTCAGGCCATGTTACAAAGCTCTCTTAGGACTGCTGATAAATGTCCACAGTATACACCACTCCACCATAAGCTCATAGGTCAGCAAATTTAGCTCCCCCAATTCAGTACCTAGAGGGACTCTACTCTGAAAGCAAGCCTCCTGCCCTAAGTCACTCTGCTTTGCTTGCTCTGTGGTCTGGGAAGCCCTCTGCTGTCTCATGCTACTCCTCTACCACCCCTCCAGTGTCATGGTGTAGGTGTTCTATCTCTTGGCCTAGGGATACAATGCACAGGGAGCTCAGGGTCCAAAGGACAGACTCCACATGCTCTTCTTCTTTGTTGGTAATGAGATTTCCACTTCCTGTTTCTGAGATGGCTCCTTTTCCACATGTTGAACTGAAAGGTTTTTAAGTTACAATTACACCTGCTAACTACTTGCAGTTGAATCATATAATACTGTCAGCATCTTTTCCTATTTATTCTTAGCCAGACATATCAAGGCAAAAATGTTGTTTGGTGAGAGTTACAAAAACTAAGGCTAGAAGAAACATAGTAAAAAAAAAAACAAAAAAAAAAATCACTACACCACATTTAACAAATGAAACTTTTCAGAAGTTTAAATGAAGCCATTGGATTAAATTTTAAATGTTTTACTTACTTTTATAACAACCACAAAAATAATAATATACTAGCACTGTGGGCTAATGCATCAGACTGCAAAGTCATTTGAACTGCAAGGTCTGTGGCTCAAGCTAACTAGCTGCTCCTCAGAAACCCTATACAGGGTCGCTATGGGTGGGAATCAACTTGATGGCACTTAACAACAACAACAACAAGAACTAAATAGTTTCACCATGTAGCCCTTTATTTCCTCAGGCAAATAAAACAAAACACTTAACTGAGAATCCATTTGATTAAATGGGTTTGGCTAAATGGATTCTCAGTAAGTATTTTGTTTTATTTGTCTGAGGACATAATGGGCTAAAAGGTGAAACTATTTTGTAGTAGTATATTATGATTTTTATGGTTGTTATAAAAGTAAAACAGATATAAAATTTGGAAAATATAAATATATGTGTATGTGTGTTTGTATTCAGAATAATTTTTTTTTTTTAATTTTCATATTTCTGCCACCTAGAAAATTATATTTCAATGTGTGGATTTCCCTGAAGTATCATTTAAAATTTAAATATGCACTTGTAGTCTTAGCATATTATTCTATAATATAGTTTTTAGATTACCTTTCTTTTCATTTAATCTTACGATTAAATGTTATATGTTCTTCAAATGTATGATTTTAATATCTCAACAATATTATAGTATTTACATGTACCACAAAGAATTAAGTAAACTTTTTGTTGTACAGAAGAGGTTAAAATGAAGAACTACTACATAAATTTGTATATATCTTTGATTACTTTTCAGGGGAAAAAAATGGTATAATTGTTTTGTTAAATGCAAACATTTTGTAATTTAAAATATACTGCTTTCATAAAATACATACATATATATTGTTGTTGTTAAGTGCCATCGAATCAATTCTGACCCATAGCGACCCTGTATAGGGTTTCCAAGAAGCAGCTGGTGAGCTTGAACTGCCAACCTTGCAGTTCAAATGGCTTTGCAGTCTGGCACATTAACCCACAGCGTCACTCCAGGACACTCTCGCTCTCGCTCTCTCGCTCTCTCGCTCTCTCATTCTCTCTCTCTCTCTCTCTCTCTCTCTCTCTCTCTCGCTCTGGTAGCATAGTGGTTACTAATCAGGCTGCGAACCGCAAGGTCAGCAGTTCAAAACTACCAGGGATTCCGCGGGAGAAAGATGAGGCAGTCTGCTCCCGTAAAGATTTACAGCCTCGGAAACTCTGTGCACGGTCGCTATGAGTTGGAACCGACTCCACGGCACAAAACAACAACAACAATATATATATGGAGCTCCGGTAGCATAGTGGTTATGCATCGGGTTGCTAAATTCAAAATCAGCAGTTTGGAACTACCAGACATTCTGCGGGAGAAAGATGAGGCTTTCTGCTCCCGTGCACATTTACAGCCTTGGAAACCCCTATACAGGCTTGGTATGAGTCTGAAGTGACTCCATGGCACATCACCACCACCATAATATATATTTATTACATATTTTTTCTTTTTAAATTTAATTTTTTCCCAGTCTACATTCCATGTAATATGGTATTTAAGAATAAAACCACTTCATTTCTACTAAGCATTCTTTATAAATAAATGACTTTCAGACAAAGAGATGGCATAAAAACATTACTAATACTAAAGAAAAAATTAATGCACTTACAGCAAATAAATATAATAATCTGTTTCCATGAAGATTTAAAGCCTCAGAAATCCTATGCAGGGTCATTATGAGTCAGAACCCACTCAATGGTACTTAACAAAAACAGCTAACCTTGATAATCAGAAAAAAAAGAATCTGTAATAGTGCTATAGTTTTGGGTAAACAAAGTTAAAAATATTTAGAGATAAGAGTTACAACATGTAAGTCTGTAAATGTGGCTCACAAAAGGTAGAAAAGTTTGTTATGGACATTTTACAATGTGACAGTGAAAATATTGCATTTTTACTGTTTGAGGCACTTTGTATGAAATGGTTTCATCTTCATTACAACTCTATAAAGTAGCTTCAATTGTTAACTCCTTTTTATAAATAAGCAAAGTGCATTTGAAAAAGTTCAACAACTTGCCCAGGAATGAAATGTATTGTATCCAGTTGATGCTGACTAACGGCACCCTCTGTGTTACAGAGTTGAATTGCTCTATAGGATTTTTTTGGATCCAAATGAGCTCTGGTATGGTGCTGTAGGATAAGCACTGAACAGCTAACCACAAAGTCAGCGGTTCTAAATTACCAGCTGCTCTCAGAAACCCTAATTTTGTTGTTGGTGTATGCCAATTGAATAAGTTCCGACTCACTGCAACCCTATATAAGGCAGTGCCACACCAGAAATCGTATTCATGGTAGCTATGAGTTGGAACCGACTCAACAATACACAACAATCTTTACAGAAGTAGATTACCAGACCTTTCTTCCACAGCACTGTTGGGTAGGTTCAAACTTTCTAGTATTTAGGATAGCAGTTAAGCACAAAACATTTGCCTTGCCCAGAGACCCAACAGTATATAGAGAAGTTGATATCTATCTTAGGAGGTCTGGTTATGGTACCTGCCTTCTTCACCAATATGGAAAATGGTTCCCTGGTATAAGTGTGCACATGCATTTTCAGTGTTCATTCACTTTGGGACAGGCCCTTTATGAAGAAGGAAATGACATAAAAAGATGACTGTAAAATCCTGTAAAGGGTTCATAAACAAGCACACTCTCTCACACACACACACACAGATATATGTTTGTTTGCTACATGTATACATATGTGTGTGTGTGAGTAGCATAAATATCAGAATATATTTTGTTTTATAACTTTTATGCTTCAATATGCTCAAAGAATTTTTTTTTTTTTTTGGTGAGGAAAGTAAGGAAAGGATTATTGAGTCCTTTGTACAGGTGACAAAACTGTGGCCCAGAAAAGTTAAAATATTCCACCCACATCTCTACAACTGGGAGATGTTGCAAGGGAATCAGAAACCAGATTTTATATCTCCTGGGAGATGTTGCAGGGGAATCAGAAACTAGGTTTTATAACTCCTGCCCAGTGTTCCTTCTACTGACTTTATAGGAGTATATCACCAATACTAGTTCTACTACAGAACAGAAAGTAGGAGCAGAAACTCAGAAGAAATACTAAGGACAGGACAAAGAACTTTCTTTACATATATTTTGATCTTGAAAATAGGAAGGAATGACAAAACTGCTCTCTGAAGATGACAATGTAGTCTTAACCAACCACAAAGGAGGAAAAAACAACTCAACTAAATTTACATTTCAGTCTCCTTTATAAGAAGGATTAACTTCAAAAAGAAAGCTAAATAGGAAAGTAAAATGGGGTAAAGCAAATAATAGAGGCATAAACCCTTTCAGGATACATGAGAACTTACAACTGGCAGCCTTAGATAAATATAACCACCATTGAGAGTTATTATTATTAATCCCGGTGTAATATAAATGATTTTGGATAGCACCAGATTAATATGCTCTGTTTTAATGCTTGTAAATGAAGACTCTACACACTGACTACATAACATTTGATCATGAGTGTTGCAAATGCCTTGCACCATTCACTCACTTGTTCAGCTTTCTTTGTGGCCAGGGGCAAACATTTGTGAAATGGCTGTTTGGGGCCAGAGTTCAGTCAGCACAGTGCTATATACATAGTGGGCGCTTGAAAAATATTTGCTGAGTTAAATAGAATTGGACTGAACACTTTGATGAGGTTGTCCATGGACAGAACTTAAGTTTTTCTGAACTACAAGCTTCCTTCAGGGTCATAGGAAATGACCAATGCCACTCAAAATTTGTCATGAAACAATGAAAAAAGTAACAATTAGAAAGAGGACAAATAACAAAGTTTTGGTGTTGGAAAAATTTTCTCTAGTCTTCCTACTCCTCTTGATAAACTACAATAACTATATATTACTGCATTTTAATTTAGGCGCCAAATGAAAAGTACTTTTTAAAAACTAGTATTTTAAGTGTCAGCAAAAAGGCATATTAAACGATTATTTCTTTCTTAGTGATCATAAAAACATGCATTCTGAAGCCAGGACAGCTAGATGCTAAAAGCCTTACAGATAGGGCAATAAATAAGATGAATGAATAATTGAAATTTTGCATTATGTGGCACCCACAGATTAATTTTTACAAGGAAACTTATTTCCAGTAATGATCTTAGGAAGTGATCTCTCATTAGTAGCTGTCACTGAACAGAAAAGGTAGCCAGCTTTTACCACATTAAGTAGAGAGCAAAGCTGAGTTTTTGCTGGTTTTTCTTAAGAATATTTCACAGGTAAGTCATTCTAACAAGCCAACCCATGCAATGTGAGATTTTGCTATTAGAACATAAAAACCCTCCCCCTTTCCCCTATTCCAAGTATGAATTTATGAATTCAAGCAACTATTAATTGAGTTTTCATGCACATCACGGAAAAGAATGCCTCTTCTTTTTCAAATTCTATAAAAAAAAAAATTAATAGTCAAAATACACATAAACATAAAACAAGATGTTTTTAAGTGCCTTCAAGTCAGTTCTGACTCATAGAGACCCTGTGTGGGGTTTCCAAGGAGCAGCTGGTGGACTTGAACCACCGACCTTGTGGTTAGTGGTCCCGTGCTATCCTATAGCACCACATCAGGACTCATAAAGTAAGAGTGATCTTTAATGGATGATGATTCAACAACAAAGACATTACATATTCAAATAGTATTTTCTTTGGAAGAGTAAATTTAGTGTATGGTAAATGTGGTATACAAACAAGCATGTGTATGTTTGTGAATGTGTTGTGTCTTCCTAAAAGCATGAATTGATCTAAGAAATTTTAGTTACAATTTTCCTCATAAGAACTATAATGCCATCTCAGTTCTGTATTTCACAAATTAGAAGGTGATTTCTGCCATCATTTTTTATGTCCTCCCTAATTATTCAGGTCTTACTCTGAAACAATTTCCAGTGACTTTCAAAGTATATTGTGCCTCTTTTCCTTAATGAATGACTATTAGCATCAGTTTTTGTTACATTCAAAATACCCATCAATTTCTCCTTCAATTACATGTTTAAATGTCATGTGGTTATTTTCCACTCTGTGGATTAGATAGTAATCAGAGCCAGAATGATTTTAACTTTTACTGACCCATAGAATAAAAGCAGTCTGAATTATAGAGGAAAAAATAAGTAGTAACTTAGAATGTTCATCTGAGAGGATAAAGAAAGGGAGGAAGCTCAGGAGGTACTTCCAAAGTGAAAAGACATAAAAAAAAAAAAAAAAAAAAAAAAAAAAGCTGTCTTTCTTAATTCTTGGCTTAGCTTCTGGATCCACACATCCAGGGATGTAGGCATACCATCCCAAAGTCTGTTTCTGCTGCTTCTAGTTTTGTTGGCTCCATGTTCTTTCTGCTTTAAGTCCAGACTCTTCCAGAAGGGAGAGAACTAAAGGCTCCATGTCATTACATTTTAAATCACCAGTTTACACATAGGATATGCACCCTAGCAATTTATTTATTGAGGACCCACTACTAAAAGACACCTCCAAAGACTTTGGCAATACAACAAACAAGTGGGGATTCTTACTTTATGGGGCTTTTATATAATAGGGAAGAAAGACCTTAAACAAATGATTACACATGTGATGCTGTGGCTTAATGCACTGCACTGCAATGTTGGTTGGAACTGCAAGGTCGGTGGTTCAAGCTCACCAGCTGTTCCTTGGAAACCCTATACAGGGACACTGGGGGTTGGAACTGACTCAGCAGCAGCATACAGAAGAAGCCCACGCTGCTGTGGAAATGTAAAAGGGAAGACCTAACCAGATGTGTGCAAAAGTGTATACATGGGGAAGACTAGTTGTTAAGTGCCATGGAGTCAGTTTTGACCCAGAGCAATCCTGTATAAGGTGTCTGAGGAATGGCTGGTGGGTTTGAAAGGCTGACCTTGCACTTCAAACTGACTTGGTGATCCAGCACATTACCCTGCTGCTCCATACCAAAACTCTGGGGGAGAATAATAGGAATTGCAAAAGCTTCCCTGAGTTCCTATCACCCGGGGATAAACCAAGATAGCTCTGTTAGTGTAGTGATTACGAATCGGACTGCTAACCTCCAGGTTGGCAGTTGGAAATGACCAGCTGCTTCATGGGAGAAAGATGAGGCTTTCTGCTCCGGTAAAGATTTACAGCCTCAGAAACCCTGTGCAGGGTCACTATGAGTTGGAACCGACTCCACAGCACATAACCACCATACCATTCTGATAATCATCGCTGTTTTAGCCCATTGTAGCAGCTATCTGAGTCAATCCATCTCATTGAGGGTCTCCCTTTTCTTTGCTGAATCTCTACTTTATCAAGCATGATGTCCTTCTCCCGGGACTGGTCCCTCCTGATAACATGTCCAAATTACATGAAATGAAGTCTTGCCATCCTCACTTCTAAGAAGTATTCTGCCTGTATTTTTACCGAGACATATTTGTTTGTTCTTCTGGCAGTTCACGGTAAGCTTCACCAGCACTGTAATTCAAATGCATCTGTTCCTTTCCAGTCTTCCTCTTTCATTGTCCAGCTTTTACATGCGTATGAGTGAATGAAAATACCATGGCTTGGGTCAGGCTTGTGTTAGTTCTCAAAGTGACATCTTCGCTTTTTAACACCTTTAAAAGGACTTTTGTAGCAGATTTACCCAATGCAGTGTTTCATGTGATTTCTTGGCTACTGATACAAGTGGATGAAATCTTTTAACAACTTCAATCTTTTCTCCATTTATCATGATATTGCTAACTGATTCAATTGTGAGGGTTTCTGTTTACTTTATGTTGAGGTATAATCCATACTGAGGGCTCTAGTGTCTGATTTTTATCAGTAAGAGCTTCAAGTCCTTTTTGCTTTTTGCAAGCAAAGTTGTATTGTCTGTAGTTTGGAGGTTGTTGAAGAGTATTGCTTGAAATCTTGATGCGGCCTTATTCTTTATATAGTCCAGCTTCTCGAAAGATTTAATAAATATGGGAAAGGATATAATCCTGATGAACACCTTTCCTGATTTAAACTATGCAGAATAGTTGTTAAGTTCAACTAACTGCTTCTTGGTCTATGTGCAGGTTCCTTATGAGCACAATGAAATGTTCTGAAATTCCTATTCTTTTCAAAGTCATTCATAGTTTGTTATGATCCATGCAGCTGAATGCCTTTGCATAGTCAATAAAACACAAGTAAATATCTGACTAGTATTTTCTGCTTTCAGCCAAAATCCATCTGATTTCGGCAATAATAGCCTTTGTTCCATATCCACTTCTGAATCTGGCTTAAATTTTCATCAGTTCCCTGACAATGATCTACTGCAACCATATTTGATTACCTTCACCATAATTTTACTTACATGTGATATTAATGATATTGTTTGATAATTTCTCATTCTATTTGATCACCTTTTTTTGAAATGGGCACATAGGTGAATTTCTTCAAGGTGGTTCACTAATTAATTGCCTTCCAAAATTTTTGGCATAAGGAAAAGAGTTCATCTAGTGTTGCATCTGTCTGTTGAAAACATTTCAATTGGTATTCAGTCAATTCCTGGAGCCTTATTTTTCACCAGTGCCTTCAGTGCAGCTTGGACTTCTTCCTTCTGTACCATAAGTCTTGATCATATGCTACCTCATGAAATGGTTGAAAGTCAACCAATTCTTTTTTTTTTCTTTTTCTGCAGTTACTCTGTGTATTGCTTCCATCTTCTTTGGATACTTCCTGCATAATTCGTAAATTTTGTCCATAGAATCCTCATATGCATATGAAAGGAAAATTGAACAATAATTCGAGTTAAGACCATAGAAAAATCATTCATTTGAATTATGGTGCTGGAGAAGAATATTGAAAAGTACCATAGACTTCCAGAGGAACAAATAGTCTGTCTTGGAAGAAGTACAGACACAATGCTCCTTAGAAGCCAGGATGGTGAGACTTCATCTCTCTATTTTAGACATGTTATCCAGAGTGACCCGGAGTCCTGGTGTGGCGCTGTGGGTTAATGCGCCAGACTGCAAAGCCATTTGAACTGCAAGGTTATCAGTTCAAGCTCACCAGCTGCTCCTCAGAAACCCTATCCAGGGTTGCTATGGGTTGGAACTGACTCGATGGCACTTAACAACAATCCAGAGTGACCAGTCCCTGGAGCAGGCATCATCTTAGACTGGGTTCTATAGAGAAGTGAAATTGGTGAAATATATGTATATATAAAGAGAAGTTTATATCAAGGAAATGGCTCACCCAGTTGTAAAGGTGGGATACTCCACGTCTGGATCAAATGAAATAAGATTGGCAGGTCTAGTAGATAGGCAGACAGGCAAACAGGCAGAAAGACAGATTTGATTGGGTAAGAAAGTAGGCTAATGAGGAATCCCAAGATCAACATGTAATAGAGCAAGTGACTGACTCAAGTTCAAAGACCTGGAAGTTATAGGACAAGCCAGTGCAAGATCCTGACCCAGCAGAAAGCAAGCAAGCTTTGCCTGAGTGTCTAATATGTTAAAATCAGGCCGCATCCTGAGGAAACTTCCTTTCAGTTGATTGACTGCTCATAGCAGACCTCATCATAGAGTTAATTATGTTATATTAGATTTCATTGTGGGGATAACTACATCTCAACTGCCAAAACACTGAGAATTCTGGACCATTCAATTTGACACAAAACCTTAACTATCCCTATCAGCTGGCAAGTGTACATACCTTCTTAAACCATATTTGTTGTTGCTAAGTGCTATCAAGTTGGTTCTGACTCATACCGACTCTGTACAGGGTTTCCAAGGAACAGCTGGTGAGTTTGAATTGTTGACCTTGTGGTCTGAAGTCCAATGTTTATCCTATGATGCCACACCAGGAGTCCCTTAAGTCATGTACACAATCTCTAAATAAAGACAATCATAAAGCCATACTTGCACCTAACAACTAACACTTGCATGATACAACTAATACCTGTACAACTGAAAATGTACTGACCCCCATTTAAGTCTTAATAGTTCACAAATGAACAAAAATATTTGATGCACATATACAAATAAAATTGTTCTTAGCAATTACAGTCTTCCTTTCTACAACTGGTTATATGGCTGTTGTTGGTATTTAGAACTACCTTCAACTAACCATTACGTTTTTCTTTTGTGCTCGGCAAGTACCTCACCTGGTTGTGGTTCTTTGCCTGATGGGATGACTCAAACCTTCATTCTTAAAGGCAGTCATATTGGAATTAGATTGCTGTAGCTTACCATTGACTTTAATCACAGGACATCGTAGTTTTAAGAGACATCCAAAGAATTTTCCTAGGTTCCTCACATATTCTTCGGTATCTCCATTTTTTTGTTGTTGTTATTAAGTGCTCTTGAGCCAGTCCCAGTTCTGGCGATACTGCATAGGGTTTCCAAGGAGGAGAAACTGGGTTTGAACCACTGACCTTGCAGTTAGAAGCCCAGTGCTTATCCTTCAGAGCTGTACTCCTTACCTGCATTATATAATATCAATCCATGATTAACAATTTCCTTGGTAACCATGTTCGTTTATACCAATCAATACAGTAACTCCCTTCTTTACCTGTTGAGCAAGGGGCATGAGGCACCCAAAATCCAAGGGGTATTCTTAACTTGCAGTTCAATGGAATTAGTGCTGTGTTTCCGGGTGGGTGACTTTCAGAACTAAAAATCCAGACTTGAAGTGCATAGGGTTCAGAGACAGGAAACAAAAATTTTGCAAGTGGTCACTTGTAGTAATAATTAAGTGGTACCACTCCCATTTCTACCACTGATTCCTGGACCCATGGATCCTGGATGTTGGAGAAACAGCACCACATATTGAACTCTGGCTTAGGACATATACAGCCTATGGAAGAACATTGCCCCAAGCTTTCAAGTTGAGTCTTTAAAAGACCATTCCATCGTTTGATGCAAGCCATCTTCTTCAGAATGATCAGAAACACAGTAAAACCAGTGAATTCCATGAACATGGGTCCATTATCACACTTCATTTACTGTGAAGTGGGCTCCTTTATGAGGTAATGCTGTGTGGGATATAATGACAGTGGGCAAGGCATTCTTTAAGTCTACAGATGGTAGTTTCAGAAGAAGCATTGTGTTCAGGGAAAGACAAATCCATATCCAACATGGAATAAGTCTATTCTAGTAAGAACAAAATGTTGCCCTTCCCATGATGGAAGTGGCTCAATGTAATCAACCCATAACCAGGTTGTTTGCTGATCTCCCTGAGGAATACCCCCATCTAGAGCACTGTTGGTTTCTGATGCTGGTAAATTGGGCACTCAGCAATACCTGTAGCCAAGTCAGCCTTGGTAAGGAGAAGCCCATGCTACTGAGCCCATGCATAACTTCCATCCCTTCTACCATCACCACTTTATTCATGAGCCCATTGGGCAATGACTAGAGTGGTTAGAGAATGCAAATGTTTAGTTTCCACAAAACATAGAATTGTTAAAATTTAACTTGATTGTTAAAAATCCTCCTCTGCTGAGGTAACTTTGTGTGTGAGTTCATATTAGACTTAAATGTCTTCATTTTTTGTGGCCCATTCAGAGACATCTATCTACATACCTTCTCTGCACATCTCTTTGTCAGCAATTTTTCAATCCTTTTCCTTCCAAATCCCTGACTATCCAGCCAAACCATTTGACCATGAATTAGTAGACAATCACACATCTGGCTATTCCTCTTTCCAAGCAAAATGAACAACCAGGTGTAGTGCTTAAAGTTCTGCCCATTTGGAGGATTTCCCGTCACCACTCTCCTTCAGGGAAGTTCCAGAAAAGGGATTGTAGTGCTGCTGCTGTTCACTTTCATGTGGTGCCCCCACATAGCGTGCGGAACCATCTGTAAACTTGGCATGAGTTTTCTCTCATACCCATAAGGCCATTAGTGTAGACTGAGATAGGGAAGGTGATGTTATAGGAGTGGAGACCATGGGCATTTGGGCCACTTCCTCATGAAATTTGTTTATGTCTTCAGGTTCTTCTTGAGCCCATTTCATACATATCACTTCCATTTCATGATGGAGTGTTCCGATGCACATCCGACCTTGGGACTCTGTGGATCAGACAACAACCAATTAATAGATAGCTTAGGTTACATGACAACTTGATGTACCATGTGTAGGCATTCAGTCCCTATTAAGGCCCAGTAACAAGTCAAAAGTTCTTTCTCAAATGGAGAGTAGTTATCTGCAAAGGATGGCAGGGCTTTGATCCAAAATCCTAAGTCTTTGCTGCGATTCACTAATAGGGGCTTGCTAAAGACTCTGAACTTCATCTCTATCTGCTTCTGACTGTTCAAGCTCCATTGGATCCACAGGATCATATGGTCCAGGTGGCAGAGTGGCTCGCATGACAGTCTGAACTGTTACAAACCCTTCTTTTGTTCTGGGCTCCCCTCAAAATTAGCAGCTTTACAAGTCATTTGATAAATAGGCTACAGCAGCACACCCAAATTAGAGACATGCTCCCTTCCAACTCCAAAGAGGCCCACCGGACATTGTGCCTCTTTTTAAGTTGGGGGAGGGATAAGATGTAATAACGTATCCTTTACTTTAGTAGGAATATCTCAACATATCCCACACCACTGATCCCCTATAAATTTCACTCAGATGCCTGAGTTTTTGTCAGGTTAATTTCCTATCCTTTGACCCACAAATGAAGTCCTGGTATTTTGCTGTAGGGCAAGAATCGGATCACAAGTTCATTTTAAACTGTAAGAGCGGCAGTTCAAACTCCCCAATCACTCCTCAGAAACCCTATACAGGGTCACTGTGAGTCGGAACTGACTCAATGACGCTTAACAACAACAAAAGCACACAGATATTTTATCAATGTCTAGAGTCAGTGATATTCCTTTGTTGCTCAGTCCAGTCAATATAACTGTAATGGACCAGTATGATATCTGATGCCAAAGAAAGGCAATCAAGGTCTCTGAGACCTAAATTATGACATAGTGTTGATGTACCTTTAAGGCAGGACAGTGCAGGTGTATTGTTGGCCTTGACAGCAGAAGGCAAGTTGTTTCTGGTGATCCTTTATAAGTGGAATAGATAAAAATGCATTGGCCAAGTTGATAACTGCATATCAGGTACTAGGAGATGTATTACTTTGCTCATGCGATGACACACCATCTGAAACAGCAACTGTAATTGGAATTACCACCTGATTAAGTTTATAATAATCTACTGTCACTTTTAAAGATCCATCTGTTGTTTTCTTAGGCCATATAGGTAAGTTAAATAGTGAGATGGTTAGAATCACCACCCCTGCATCCCTCAAGTACTTGATTGTGGCAATGCAATATTGCTTTTGTCATACTATTTTCCTAGGTTAAAGCACTTCTAATGACTTCCAGATGGCTTTTAAAACCATAATTGCCATTACTCCTCATTTCAGGAAGGAGCTCTGGTAGCATAATGATTATGAGTTGGGCTGCTAACCTCAAGGTCAGCAGTTCAAAACGACTAGCTGTTCCACAGAAGAAAGATGACGGCTTTCTGCTCTTGTAAAAATTTACGGCTTCAGAAACCCTCTAAGTTGGAACTGACTCTCCACCACCACTACCACCCACCTCACCACCACCACCTCATTTCAGGGATCCAATTTTGCAGTTCTGCTAGTTGCTGAATATGTCTATTCCGATTATGCATTCTGAAACAGGGTAAATCATAATAGGATGAGTTCAGGGACCCACTGTATCTATGTGAGATTTACCTTAGTTAGGACCTCTGGTAGCATAGTGGTTACCAATCGGGCTGCCAGACTCAAGGTCAGCAGTTCGAAACTACCAGCTGTTCCATGGGAGAAAGATGAGGCTTTCTGGTCCCATAAAGATTTACAGCCTCGAAAACCCTGTACTGGTTCACTATGAGTCAGAAGTGGCTCCATGGCACATAAAACAACAACAACAAATATTCTATTAATAATTTGATTTCCATATACCTTTACTTTGACTAGTGGGCAACAGCGGCACTTTGGGTCATCTGGAATTAATGTCAATTCAGAGCAGTGCCCAATTATCCCTGAAAAATCTGATTATTTCCTTTACTCTAATGAACAGTTACACTTGTAAAAGACCATAGATTCCTTTGGAGAAGACTGGGAGAAAAACTAACAACACACATTTCTTCAAATGTAGTGGCATCCTTCCTCAAAGGGACCAGACCTCACCTTCATTCAAGGGGCTGTGGATCTGTAAATTGGCTCAAGTACGGCAATTGATTGAGAATGACCCTCTATTCTGGTGATTTAAGTTAGACGGCCATTCATTTGACCTAGAATTCTATTTATACAGATCCAGTAAATATTTAGTAGATTCCCCATATATTTCGCTCTAAGGGACACATGTTCTAAGTAGCCAGTTCTGTAAGTCCACATAGGTTAGACTATTTTGATTACTATTTTGATTCTGTTGTCCATTACAGTAACTACACTCACCTTGTCTTTGTTGATTACGTGCTGCCACCTGGCCCCTACCACCATGAGGTCCAATCAGCCCCACTGTAGTTAGATGTATTATATCAATTCGTGTAGTTCCCATTGTCAAGTCTGTCTTACATAAAATTATAATCACAGCACTCTTCAAGGATGCTGGGGTTCCCTTCACAAGTTTGTTCTTCACTTTTGTGGTAAAAGGTGTGCCCTCAGGCCATTCCATGTTTAAGTTTATGGGTTGTAGTTGTTAGGTGCCAGCAAGTCGGCACTGACTCATAGCAACCTTATGCACAGCAAAACAAAACAATGTCCAATCCTGGGCCAACCTCACTACTGTTGCCACACTTGAGTCCATCGATGCTACCACCTGGCTAATCCATCTCGTTGGGGGTCTTCCTCTTTTTCTCGGGCCCTCCATCTTACCAAACATGATATCCTTTTCCAGCTACTAGTCCCTCCTGACAATATATCTGAAGTACGAGAGACCAAGTTTGGCCATCTTGGCCTCTAAGGAGCACTCTGTCTGCACTTCTTCCAAAACAGATCTATTGAACTTTTGGCAGCCCATGGAACTTTTAGTATTCTCCTTCAACACCATAATTCAAAGGCATCAATTCTTCTATGGTCTTCCTTATTCACTGTCCAGCTTTCGCATCCATATGAGGTTGTTGGAAATACCATGGCTGGGGTCAGACGCACCTTAGTCCTCAAGCTGACATCTTTGCTCTTCAACACTTTAGAAAGTTCCTGTGCAGCAGATTTGCCTAATGCAATACATCGTCTGATCTCTTGACTGCTGCTTCCATGAGTGTTGATAGTTGATCCAAGAATGAAATCCTTGACAACGTCAATCTTTTCTCCATTGATAAGAATGTTTTTTATTGGTCCAGTGGTGAGGATTTTTGTTTTCTTGACATTGAGATGTAATCCATACTGAAGGCTGTGTTCTTTGAGCTTCATCAGTAAATGTTTCAAGTCCTCTTCACTTTCAGCAAGCAAGGTTGTATTATCAGCATATTGAAGGTTGTTAATGAGTCTTCCTCCAATCCTGATGCCACGTTTTTCTTCATAGAACCCAGCTTCTCGGATTATTTGCTCAGCATACAGGTTGAATAAGTATGGGGAAAGAATTCAACTTTGTCACCACCTTTCCCTATTTTAAAACATTCAGTGTTCCCATATTCTGTTTGAACAACTGCTTCTTGGTCCAGGTACAGATTCCTCATGAGCACAATTAAGTGTTCACTTATACTTCTCAATGTTGTCCATAGCTTGTCATGATCCACACAATTGAAAGCCTTTGCATAGTCAATAAAGCACAGGTAAACATCTTTCTGATATTCTCTGCTTTGAGCCAAGATCCATCAGACATCAGCAATTATCTCTCTCATTCCACGGCCTCTTCTTAATTTGGCTTGAACCTCTGGAAGTTCTCTGTCAATGTATGATTGCAGCTGTTTCTGTATTACCTTTAGCAAAACTTTATGCAAAAGTTCATGGGTATATCCTAATAAATCCACTCTAACATGCCAATTTTCAAAAGCCTTTGGATTTCTTCCTCTACAGAATATGAATACAGGTCTGGTACTTCAACTTGATGTATTGTAGCCTACCTTGCAATCAATGCTTCAGTGACCCAAGCAAATAAACTATTAGATAATCTCCTAGCCTCTCCAACTGAATGAAGAATCTGTGCTTAGTGGGCCCATATCAGTATACTCAGACTGATCAACCTTATGATCCATGCATCATTATCCCACACCCTAAATAGGCATCCTCACATATATCCTCCAGATTTCTGTATGCACATATTAAAAAATTTGAGCAGTTCTTTCGGAGTATAGTGTCCTTCTTCCTGGACCATAATTTGTACTTCACCTTTTGGAACTCTCTGATACTTAAGGAGCTCCGGTAACATAGTGGTTATGAATCGGGCTGCTAACCCCAAGGTCAGCAGTTCAAAACTACCAGCTGGTCTGCAGCAGAAAGATGAGGCTTTCTGCTCCCATAAAGATTTACAGCCTCAGAAACCCTGTGCAGGGTAACTATGAGTCTGAACTGACTCCATGGCACTTAACAACAACAACATAGGTCTTGGTATGGCGCTGTTGAATAAACACTCAACCACAAGGTCAGTTTGAACCACAAAGTTGGTAGTTCACACTCACCAGATGCTCCTTGGAAATGTTATACACAGTTGCTATGAGTTAGAACCAACTTGACAGCACTTAACAACAACATAGGTCTGTAGAAGCAATAATTGGTGAATGTGTTTTCTGGGAACATTTAGCACCATCTAGCAAGACATCTTCCTTAATCAGTGCCCCAGACAATGCTTCGGGCATCCTATCAGCAGGCACAGCTGGGTTAATCTCATCAAGTGTGAGCAGAGGAGATAATGGTTTTACTAATAATGCATCAGCAGACAAAGATGGAGTAATCTCTTTAGATGGGAGTGGTGGTGATGTTGACAAGAAGGGTTCAACAAAATTTAGGAGCTCAGTGTCCTCAGCTTCCTGGTTATCTTCTCATGTCCCCATTCCAAGTTTTAGGATGTCATTTCTTCCCAATCAATGCCCTCTCTTTAACATGAGACACCATTTGAGATTGAGAATTCAGTTGGCATTGTAATTCACCACTCTTATAATAAGACTCTAGTTTTGATTTTTCACAATATCAACTCTGCTACTACAAAAAATAGGACTTTCTTTCTGGGAATAAGTGGAAACTTTGAGGTCTTTATATGGCATTTGAGCTGTGACTCCTTAGCACAGAACTGATCTCTTACCTTTATCATTTACTGTATTCTAAGTAGAATCAACTTTTCATACTCCTCATCCTGAAAAAAATTGCAGAAAAATATCATACCCATGATCACCAGAGCCTCATTTCTCTCTATTCTGTGATCTAACAGTGGTGATATTGTGTGGATTAATATTGCCAAATCAGGACACCATGGAGTCCTGATGTGGCACTGTGGGTTAATGCACCAGACTGCAAATTCATTTGAACTTCAAGGTTGGTGGTTCAAGACCACCAGCTGCTCCTCAGAAACCCTACACAGGGTTGCTCTGGGTCAGAACCAACTCAATGGCACTTAACAACAACAACTATACCCTCTTTACTAGTAGAGGCAGAGTTAGCAATGCCTTTAAAATTAGTTAGACTTGAAAAACAGTTTAGAAAACTCATCCTTACGACTTTGTTGCTCTAGAACTACTCTTGATACCAATTGTCTTAGCTAGGTTCTCTAGAGAAGCAAAACCAATGAGACTTATATACAAACATAAAGAGAATTTTATATCAAGAAAATGGCTCACACAATTGTAGAGGTTGGAGAGTCCCAAGTCTGGATGAGATGCAGAAAGAACAGCAGGTTCACCACTTACAAGGAAGACCAAGGAGCCCTGGTAGCATAGTGATTATGCAATGGGTTGCTAACTAAAGGATAGTAGTTCTAATCTACCAGCCACTTTCTGTTTCTATAAAGAATTACTGCCTCAGAAACCTTATATAGGAACTAACTCAATGACATATCACCACCACCATCAAGCAAGACCAGTGAATAAAATTATTATTCAAATTTACAATTTAACCATTAAGAAATTGAATATTTTTTGCATTTGAAATTAATCAAAATTACAATCAAGATTTGTTGATCATTACTGGTGATAAGAATGTGAACGTTGGAAACAAAGAAGAAAGATCAATAATTGAAAATGTGGTTTTGATGATACAAACAACACTGAAGATCTGATGACATAATTTTATTAGACCAATGGCTTATTCATTGGAAATACCTTTTTGGACAACATAAATGATGACATGGATCTCACCAGAAGGAATATACAGGGATCAAATAAACTACATATGTTTATAGTGGTGATGGAGAAACTCAGTATCATTGGTCAGAAGAAGGCCAGGGACTGACTGCAGGACAGACCAACTGTTGGTGTGCAAGTTCAAGTTGAAGAAAATTAAAAGAAGTGTAGGAGAGTCAAAATACGACCATGAGTATAACTTACCTGATTTTAAAGACCATTTCAAGAATAGATTTGATGCTCTGGACAATAATGAGTGAAGAGCAGAAGAGTTGTGGGATGACATCAAGGATATTATACATGAAGAAAGCAAAAGATCATTAGAGAGACAAAAAAGAAAAACAGAACAAAATGAATGTCAGAATGACTGACAATTGTTCTTAAGTGTAGACTGATGAAAGAAAAATAAAGAAATAATGAAGTAGAAGAATTAAATAAGTAGAAGATTTCAAAGGGCAATTCGAGAAAACAAAGTAACAATATTGTAATGAATTATGCAAAGACCCTGCATTAGAAAAACAAGAAGTATAACATGTTCAGCATTTCTCAAAATAAAACACCATGGAGTAGAAACAGATTTATTGAGTGAAATTCCATAACCAATTTTCAACATACTGAGTTTTAGGTACCAATGGGGCATACAAATGGAAACATCAGATAGAAAATAATACATTGATTATGGAAGAATGAAGAGAGATCTTGATTAGAGACATAAAGATTACAATAAAATACTCTACTGAGGTGTTTTGTTTTGTTTGTTTTTTTTTTAAAGTTTTCTATGTGTGTCCAGACTTTTGGGGTGTACCTCCAAGTGGAAGTAAAACTGTTAGAAATCAATGTTACTAAAATTCTCAAGAGCTTTATTAAGCTACCTACATAGAAAGGAAGTTCCTTTCTATTTTGCTTCCTATTGGCTTTCTGTTTTTTCCTCCTAAAGAATGGTTTTTAATGACAGTAAATGAGGGCACTTCAGATAGTTTGTGGGAACACTCTACTACCTTTTACTCTATTTTCCACAAATTTTTTGAAGCCCTCATAAATCCCCTCAAGTGCTAAAAATTTTTAACCTATCTCTTCTGCTATAATTTACTTACTGTACAGCATATAATTTGTTTTCAGCATTTTATATGTTGAGAACATTTGTTTATATGCATCTCTGAATCTTTGACTATTTCATTCAAATTACTTTGAAAAGCATTCTTAAATAAAATAATTTAATCTACAAACAAGAGCCCTGGTTTGATTCTATGGGATAAAAAACTGGACTGCAAGGTCAGTTTGACCCACAAGATCAGTGGTTCAAACTCACCAGCTGCTCCTTGGAAACCCTACAGAGGGTCTCTATGAGTCAGAACCGACCGACTGGATGGCACTTAACCAAAAACAATCTATGAATGAGTTGCTTCAAAAAGTTTATGGAAAATCCTTCTATAAGCTCCTCATCAATTTATACTACTGACAGCATTTCAAAACCATGTAAATAAATGGCTTTCAACCCAGGGTTTTTTAAGAGAGGATTTGTGATTAAGGTGAAGTATTTAAGCTAGGGTCCATCTCTCTTTAAGAAGATCCTTGTTTCCAAAAAACAAAGAAGAAGCAAAGATCTGGCTACTCAGAGCCTGCTTTGGATTCAAATCCAAATCAACCCAAACCACTGTCATCAAGACTGTAAATCTTTACAGGAACAGATGGCCTTATCTGTTCAATACCAAACGCACAGTACCTTCTGGATTCAAAAGAGAGGATTCAGCCCAGCTTCCTGGCTTGGAACAGAGTAATATTTCATGTTAGAAGTCCTGCTTGAGATTATAGAATTTACATGGAACTGGCTAAGTTTGAAACTGTCCTTCTTTCCTTCCAAGGTCAGTTATATTGTGTACACAGGCTCCTGATTACAATTGCAATCCACAAAAGTTCAGCCACTCAAATACAAATGTTTTCTCTTCTGCAGCAAAGATTCATTCCTTTGTACCCTAAAGAATTAATTTTTCCGAGTTAATAAGACCCTTAGTGGAGAGAGCAAGCCTCTCCCCCAATGCCCACTCTCCATTGGGGTCCTTTAACAATGGCACCAACCATCCCTCCCACAGTACTCTCTACTCAGCTGGTTTTCATAATTTATTGCTTTGGTTACATAAAACTCAGCTACCACACTCACACTCATGGGTTATTTGGAAAAGTAACACTTTACAATTCAGGATCATAAAGGCTCAGGGCACAGTACTTAGGTAAAAACAGGCCTCTCTCTGACACTTAGACCCTTAGTGTTACTAAACTCTTTTAGGACAGCTGATAAGTACCCAAAGACATTCCACTCCTCTAGGAGCTTCAACTCTAAGGTGTGGCAGCAAATAAGTGCCTGGAGGCACCCCATTCTACAAATGAACTTCCTGACCAAAGGCACTCAGCTTTACTTGATCCATGGGTCAGAAAGCCCATGCTTTCTGTCTCATGCTCTGCTTCTTGGTTCTGCTCTTGGTTGACACTCCTCTGGTACCACAGATCTATCTCCTGGACAAGGAAATTCAATGCTCAGTGATCTTGGGATCCAAGTCACTACTGGCTCTTCTTCCTTGATGAAGTAGTGAGAGAACTCTTCTGCTTCAGAGAGAGCTCATTTTATACCCGGTACTTTGGCAAAATTGGCCCATCACAATTATCCTGTTAACAATTACTCACAACTTATCACAATATACCCAGTTCATCAGAAGAGACATTAAATAATTCACTGCACCACAGGTCTCATACCTCCTCCTTACCCTCAATACTGGTGTGGCATTGTGGGTTAATGCACAAGACTGAAAAGCCATTTGAACTGCAAGGTCAGTGGTTCAAGCTCACCAGCCGCTCCTCAGAAACCTGATACAGGGTCACTGTGAGTCAGAACAGACTCCATGTCACTTAACAACAACAACAACCCTTAACACTAGACACAAAATAGCCTTCAGCTACTGCAAAATTCAGTTTTTTTCTGAAGTATTATCAAACAACTTGTTTACATGCTTATATCTCTGTTGTTAAGTCTATTTTTTTAAAAATTCCACTATGTTCCAGAGACATTCTGGTGTAGCACTCCAGGATAATGTGCTAGACCCCAAGGTCAGTTTGAGTCACAAAGTTGGCAGTGGCAGTTCAAACCCACCAGCCGCTCCTTGGAAACCATATACAAGATAGCTATGAATTGAAATTAACAAGACGGCACTTAACAGCAACAACAAAATATTCTAGAGACCGCCAGACCTCTTCTCAGATCCTTTCTTTCTCAATTATTTATGTCCCTCTAAATTGGTGCTTGTTGAATCCACTTACCCTACCTTACTTTTATTTGCAACAGTTGTCACTACCTGGCATATGTTTATTGTCACTATGAGTCAGAATCAACTCAATGTAATGGGGTTTTATTGTCCATTTTCAAACACGTAAATGTAGCACAGATAAAAGTAAGCTTTATACGTGGGATCAGGGATTCTGCTTTCACCATCTCAGTAGATTCAGAGCTTAGAATGTTATCTGGAATGCAACAAACATTCAGGCTCAATGAATGAATGAATCAATTAGCAATTAATCAGCAAATCTATCACCTGTTAAATGATTTCTGTTATTTGAGGTAGCATCTTGTCAGAAAATAAAGTGTTTGTTTTCCCTTCATGTATGAGTCATAACAGTAATCATCTGACTTGGGAGAGAAGAGTTGAAGGGGGAAGGAAAAGCCTCTTACTGAAGCACACATAGCCCAAAGGCAAAGCATCCCTACTACTCTTTCGCCTCCTCACTTTTCAGATGGTATGATGAATCATGTTTGGCAGTCTCTTGTTAAGCCCTAGGGGAGGAAAAAGTTTGACTCTAATTGTTGACTACTCCTGGAGGTTATTCTTAAAACACGAGGTTCTTGTCCCTACAATCCTCAGCTTTTGACTTCTGGTCATATTTCTAGAACTAAAGAAAAAATTTTCATTCAGCACCTTATTGCTAACTTATAGATATTCACACTGTGTCTCCTGATCTAGGTTTTATGAAATATGAATGTAAAAATCATATCTTAGTTTCTTAGCTGCTGAAGCTTATGTGCCTACTTTAGCTCCTGGTATGTAATAGATTGAAGCTGTCAAGGACTTGATTCTTCTTGGATCTAACAACAACATTCATGGAAACAGCAGTGAGAAATCAAACGACATATTACATTTGGCAAATCTGCTGCACAAGACCTTTTTAAAGTGTTGAAGAGCAAAGATGTCAGCTTAAAGACTAAGATGCTCCTGACCCAAGCCATGGTATTTTCAATAAACTCATATGCATGCGAAAGCTGGCCAGTGAATTAGGAATACAGTAGAAGAATTGATGCTTTTGAGTTATGGTGTTGGTGGGGAATATTGAAAGTGCCATGGACTACCAAAAGAACAAACAGATCTGTGTTGGAAGAAGTGCAGCCAGAGTGCTCCTTGGAGGCCAGGATGGCCAAACTTGGTCTCTCATACTTCAGACATATTGTCAGGAGGGACCAGTTGCTGGAGAAGGATATCATGTTTGGTAAACTGGAGGATCATAGAAAAAGAAGAAGACCCCCAATGAGATGGATTGGCAAAGTGGCAGCATCAATGGGCTCAAGGGTGGCAACAATTGAGAGGTTGGTTCAGGACCAAGCAGTGTTTTGTTCTGTTGTACATAGGGTCACTATGAGTCAGTACCGAATCAATAGCACCTAACAACAACGACAGTGTAATAGGTGCTCAAAAAATGCAAACTTTCAAGCCAACATGCCACACATCAGTGTCTTTCAACCTCTACAAACTAGAAAACTAGTTTTATCCTATTTTTTAAATTAACACTGTCTTTTGGATGCCCTCCTAACTTCTTATTTCTGTGGTGGGTTAATTGCAATATGTAGCCATTATGCAGGTTAGAAATGGTGCCTTCAGCAAAATTCTCCTTTCTTCCTCAATTCAAGTGACAAATTCTGCCCAGATAGCATCTTGGCAATTCCTTCAAGAGAGCACCAATTGTAGAATTTCATTCCTATAACTTACACAGAATATATACATATTGGGCCATTAAATAGGTTCTGACTTATAGTGACTCTGTATAGAGCTTACTAGAAATGGCTGGTGGATTTGACACCAGGACTCCTTAGATAGATAGAGAGAGAGAGATAAAGAGGACTCCTGGTATGGTGCTGTAGAATAAGTTCTGGACTACAAATCACAAGTTCAGTGGTTCAAACCTACAAGCCACTCCTCAGAAATGCTATACAGGGTTGCTAAGAGTTGGAACTGACTCCAGGGCAAGTACCAACAACAACAAATATATATATGAAAAGTCTGAGATACATTCACATCAAATAAAGAAAGGCATTCCATCCTTTCAATTGATGGCATTCCAAAATCATCAATTGCCATTTAGGTGATGAGCTGTTCTGATAAGCTGTTAAATTAGAAATAAATCCTCAGCTTTCCAATAAGGAAGTGGTAAATTTCTTTATTTCTTCCATGTTATTAGTTCCTTAGATACTTGGGCTATTGGATAATTTGATTCTCCTTGAACACTCCATAACATTAGGAGTTAATACATCTTTGAAGTCACTTTCATTATCCTGTTCTTCTATGTTCTCGTGCACAGAATTATTCAATAACGAATATGTTTAGGGGGTGGGCACATGGATTTCCCTCCCATTGGATTAAAAAAAGACAGTGTTTCATGAAAGTACTGAATTAATTTGCAGTGAGAAATATTGGATGAGGAAATAGGAAGGGACCCTAGTGAACTCTGCTCTATGTTACAGATTGCCTCATAAAAGCTTAATCAAGGCCTCATCAACTTTCTAACTCCAGATAGGTCAACTGGTACTGATAAAGCAAGCCTTCCATTTAACAAGTAAAGAGGATTATTTTTAAAGGCAATAAAACTTTATATGTTTATATTTGTCTTTCTTAAGTGAGTACTGAGTCCTTATAACCTCACTCTCCTCTGAATGAGCCTGAGAAAGATGACCTTTTCCAAAACACTCAGGCATAGCAAAGTTATGCTTTGATTAAGAATGAGAGTCTGTAACAGAGTGAAAATGTACTTTCAAGTTTCCTGATTCCTGAGTCAATGATCAAGTCATGATTCTGTCTTGCCACTGTGACTACAATTTATGCAGGAATTTGGTCAAGTGTTTTCTGAGAAGACTTTCTACATAAGCCATTTTATCACCACCCATGAAGAGCCAATGTGCCAATCCATCTCATTGGGAGACTCTCTGTTTTACACTGGCTATCCACTTTACCCAGCATGATTTCCTTCTCCAGGGACTGGTTACTCCTAATAATATGTCCAAAGGATGGCCATCTTGGCTTCTAAGAAACATTCTTGTTGTACTTCTAACACAGATTTGTTTGTTCTTCTGGCAGCCCATGGTACCTTTTAATATTTTTCTCCAGCACCATCATTCAAATGCACCAATTCTTCTGCAGGCTAGTGAATATACCATGATTTGGGTCAGGCACACTTTAGTCCTCAAACTGGCATCTTTGCTTTTTTGAGTGCTTTAAAAAGGTCTTGTGCCGCAGATTTGCCTAACGCAATACATCATTTGATTTCTTGACTGCTGCTTCCATGAGTGTTGATGATTGATCCAAGTAAAATAAATTCTTTGACAACTTCAATCTTTTCTCTACTTTTCTTGTTATTTTTTGGTCCACTGGTAAGGAATTTTTTTCTCCTTTACATTCCAAATACCAAAGGCTGTAGTCTTTGGTTTTCATCAATAAGAATTTCAGCAAGAAAGGTTATATCATCCACTTATCATAGTTGTTAATGAGTCTTCCTCCAATCCTTATGTCATGTTCTTCTTCATATAACCCAGTTTCTCAGATTATTTGCTCAGCATCAGATTAATATGGTGAAAGAATATAGCCCTGGAATACTCATATCCTGATTTTAAACCAGTTGTTCTGTTCAAACAACTGCTTCTTGGTCTATATACAGTTTCTTCATGTGTATAATTGTTCTGGAAAACTCATTTTCCACAGTTTTGTCTGTAGTTTGTTATGATCCACAGAGTTAAAGCCTTTGCACAATCAATAGCTTACAGGTAAATGTTTTTCTAGTATGCTCTGCTTTCATCCAAGGTTCATTTGATGTCAGCAACTGTATCCCTCATCCTATGTCCTAGTCTGAATATCAGGCAGTTCCCTGTCAATGCACCGTTGCAGTCAATTTTGAATTATCTTTAGCAACATTTCACTGACATTTGATATTAATGATACTGCCCGATGATTTCCACATTCTGTTGGGTCACCCATTTTTGGAATGGGCATGAATATATGAGTGCCTTTAGCACAGCCTCTGTTGAGAGATTTTAATTTGTATTCCATCAATTGATGGAGACTTGTTCTTTGTCCATCCCTTCAGCACACCTTGGACTTCCTCTTTCATTGGCTCTTAACAGTTAAATCCTTAAGAGTGGGGAAAAAAAACAAGGTAAACAGGAAACTCATGGGACTCCCAATTTCGAAAGACTTAGGTAACATTGACCATTTCTTTTTTGTACAGTGACTGCATATTCCTTTCATCTTCTTTTGATGCTTTCTGCATTATTCAATATTTTGCCCGTAGAATCCCTCAGTATTTCAAGTTGAGACTTGACTTTTTTCTCAGTTTTTTCAGCTTGAGAAATGCTGAGCATGTTCTTCCTTTTTGGTTTGCTAACTCCAGGTCTTCATATATTTCATTATAATATTTGACTTTGTCTCCTCAAGTTGCCTTTGACATTTTCTGTCCAGCTCTTTTACCTCCTCATTTTTTCCATTTACTTTAGCATCTCTATGCTGGAAAGAAGTTTCAGAGTCTCTTCTCACATCATTCTGGTCTTTTTTTTTTTTTTCCTGTCTTCTTAAAGACCTTTGGCTCTCTTCCTGTATGATGTTCTTGATGTCATCCCACAACTCTTCTGGGTTTCAGTCATTAGTGGCTCATGCATCAACTCTGTTCTTGAGATAATTTCTAAATTTAGGTGAGGTATGTTCAAGGTCATATTTTGGCTCTTGTGGAGTATTTTTAATTTTCTTTATCTTTGGCCTGAACTTGCTTATGAACAATTGAATGTCTGTCCCACAGTTTGCCCCTGTCCTTGTTTTGGCTGATGATAATGGAACTTTTCCACCATCTCTTTTCACAGATGTAGTCAGTTTTATTTCTGTGCATTCTATCTGGTGAAGACTGTATGTATAATCATCTCTTAGGTTGTTTAAAAATGATATTTGCAATGAAGAAGTGAAAAAGACCTTCTTGTTGTTGTTCAATGGCTGTCAAGTTAGTTCCAAGTCATAGTGACCCTGTATGGGTTAAGGAGAACCTTAGGTAAATCTAAATTAAATAATTTGTTTAAGTGCTTAGGAGTTGGTCCCAACTCTTAGTGAATTTGTATAAGCTTTTCATGGCTTTTTATGATCTTTGCAGGAGCAGAAAGCCTCATCTTTCTCCTGTGGCTCAGCTAGTAACCTCAAAGAGCCGACCTTGTAATTCACAGTCCAGTGCTTATCATAGAAAGCCACCATTCTCTAAATTAAGTATGTTGTTGTTGTTAAGTGCCGTAAAGTCAATTCTGACCCATAGCGACCCTGTATAGGGTTGGTTTCCAAGGAACACCTGGTGAGCTTGAACCATCGACCTTGCAGTTCAAAGCGACTTTGTAGTCCAGCTCATTAACCTACAGTGCCACACCATGAGCATACGTTAATACTAATGTATTAATACAAATTGATTAATAGTAACAAAAGTACCATATTAATGTAAGATATTAATAATATGGGAAACAACACTCTATAGGATATGAGAACTCAGTAATATCTGCAATAATTCAATACATTTAAAATTGTTCTGGACTCCCATTGTGACACTGTAGGACCAGCATTGTACTGTAGATTGCAAGGTTGGAAGTTCAAACCCACCAGCTGCTCCTCAGAAACCCTATATATGAGTTGGAACTGACTCAACAGTACTTAACAACAACAACAAAAAAATCGTTTTAGAATAAAGTTTATTTTTCAAAAATCCTAACCTGTTATTGCTGATAAGAGAGAAATCCATTTAAAAATGTATATTTCAAGTTAAAAATCTCCAACAATTATGCAGTTGTTCAAAATTTACTATTTTAAAAACAAAACAAAAAAATTAAAAACCTGCTCATGAGTTCAAGTCCATACTGACTCATTGGAACCTCTGTTTTGGTGGATGATTTAGCTACTACAACACTACCAGTGAAGTACTGCTGTGTTTGGCACTGAATTGCTAACTCCAAGGTCAACTGTTCAAACTCACCAGCCACTCCTCGGAAGCCCTATACATGGTTGCTGTGAGTTGGAAGCAACTTGACGGCACTTAGTAACAACAGCAACAATCCTTCTGATAAGAATATTAAAAAGTATTAATCATGGCCACTGCATCCTTCAGCAAAGGGCTTACTACAACCTGAAGGAAAAAGCACACTTTTTCAAATGGCAAAGATGCCTCTCCCACAATTGTCCTATTCCTTTCTTCATTACCTGCACTCTGTCCAGGAACCCTAGCACATGGTGGTTGGGATGTATCATCAGAACTCTTCCTCTAAAACACTTAGAAACCAGCTTCTTCCACCCTGAAACATAGTTGCTTTAATGATTACTTCCTCTGTAAATAATTTTGCTATAGAAAAGAATTGTAGACCTATGGTTTTAGGCTATACCTAGATCTATTATCCACTCTCTCTGTTTCAAATGGAATATTTTGATATATTCCCTAGTTGGAAGTTTGTGATACTTATGGAAAGATGCCACTTTTTATGCATGGCAGTCATTCTTATAGGAGCTGAGTGGAAAGACTTATAAACCCCTTCTGGTAGAACTTAAATTCTATTGCAGAAATACAAATCATAATAATGGAAGCCAGGAAGACACTTTAGATTATGACAGATAATAAAATAGAAAGTAAGTTGGGAGTAGAAGCCAATAGGATGAGAATGAGACATTCAAACAAAAAACTAGGTAAAGAGCATTCCAGACAGGATGAAAACAGAAGTGGAAATTCTCTTATAAGGAGTGCAATGAGCCCGACAAATAATGGTTTGAGGTAGGTTTGTAGAAACAGAATTCAAATCTATTATGGAGTGTCTATAAGGTCATGGTAGAAAGTTTGAGGTGTGTCCTAGAAACAGTAGAAAGACATAACAGGTTTTGTTTTTGTGATGAAACCAGATTTGTATTTGTGTTGGAACATTCGTGAAACTTTGTGAAGAAGGATTGTATGGAAAGCCAGGATCCAAGTTAAATTATTGCAGTTGCTCAGAAAAATGACAGTGATAAGTAAGATAAGGAAAGTAGAAATAGAGATGTAGAGAAGTAAATATGTTTAGAACTACTAGGATAACTAATAGATTGGATGTTGTAAGTTCTGGAACAAAGAAATTGACTCCTCAGTTTTAATTTCACATGAGAATTATAGATTACCTAGCTTTGGCAGAATTTAAGTGACATAATCCAATAATAGCAAAAGAATTGATCTCCTACTAAAAGTATATTCTCTTTTCAAAGCAAATTTCAAAAAAGTCTGTGCATATTAGAGTTAGAGTGAAGCTACCTGTATGTTACTTAATATAGTCAATCCATCTTCTAAAAATGCCAAAGTTCTTTCTTCATAATCATAAAGGATGCCATTGTGTCCTGCCATCTGTCAAATTGAATCACCCACAGTCTATCTACTGCTTACTCTCTCTTCTCTCTCCATTCCAGTCAACTTCCAGCTACCCCCAAATCCATTAGAGTAACTATGAATATTGACTTCAGAAGATTTTTACTACTCTCAAACTCAAAGTAACTATATAATTTGATATATGTACCTAAAGAGCTGGAGTTCTGGTGTGGCATTGTGGGTTAATGTGCTGGACAGCAAAGTTGTGTGAACAACAAGATCAGCAATTCAAGCTCACCAGCCACTCCTTGGAAACCCTATACAGGGTCAATATGGGTCAGAACTGACTCGACAGCACTTAACAACAACAACAATCTGAAAAGGTAGAACATTCAAAAATTTTTTCATGGATTCTAGTTCATAAAATACATACCCCATTCTCTCTTTATTTCTTTCTGTCTGCCGCTCTACAGTTTTTTCCAGGAATTCCTTTGTTAATATTAAATGAGCGTGAGTCCGAATTTATCCACACTCCGGTAGTACTAAAATGCCCATCCACATCCATGACTGATAACAACATTTAAGCATGCATGTGAAATGATTCTGTCAAATAGACGAGTGACAGTGGATTATGTGGCAAATAATTTGCAAATCAACCATGGCTCTACCTATGCAATCATCCACAACAGACTAGGGTTTCAAAAAGTTTGTGTGAGATGGATACTGAAACAATTCACAGAAGAGCATAAACAGCAGTATTTGGACATCTTCTGCAACAAATATTTGGACAGATACTTGAAGGAAGGTTAAAATTTTTTTTTTTTTTTTTTTTTTATCGTTACTGATAAAGAGACATGGATTCATCAGTATGAGCCTGAGAGAAAATGGCCAAGTACAAAATGGAAACATCCTCAGTTGCAGATCAAGAAAAATTCAAAAGTCAACCAGAAGCTGGAAAGAAACTTGATGTTCACAGTTTTCTGGGATTCTCAAGGGCCAGCATTAGAACACTATCAGAAAAAAAGTTTCAACAGTCAACAGTGAGATGATCATTACAGTGAGATGCTCACCGAATAACTGAAATGTAAATTTTGGATTAAATACAGAGGACTGCTATCCAAGGACATTGTGATCTACATGACAAAACACGTCTGAGCACCTCTGCCCACACTGTTGACACTGCAAAAACTTCATTTTGAGGTGTTAAAGGATTATCCCTATAGTCCTAATCTTGCTCCATCAGATGTTCTGGGTGTTGGCAGGGCCATAGATTTTCAAAGGCTCAGGGAAGTTCCTTTCTTGTCTCTTCTGGTACCTCAGGTGTTTCTTAGTGTGCAGCTGCAGCATAATTTTAATCCTGCCTTCATTGTCACATCTCTTCCTCTGTCTCTCTGTGTTTCTTCTCCTCTTTTTGAGTAAACTGTAAGTTCAGTGCTTCAAACCACCAGTAGCTCCTCAGAAACCCTATTCAGGGTCCCCATAAGTTGGAACCAACTCTACAACACTTAAGAATAACAACAACTCAGGTTGAATTAGGACCCACCCTATTCCAGTTTGACTTCATGTTAATTTAACTGATAATGTCTTCAAAGACTATTTCCATACAAGGTCCTGTTCATAAGTACTAATGTTTAGAATTATAGCATTAATTTTGCAAGGACACACCCAATCCATAACAAATATCCCTCAAAGTCTGGCTTTCATCTAGTTTGAGATTTGGCAGATTATGTCACTGTGAGTGCAGAGCTATCAGAATAGACTCTTAAAAAACACAGAAGAGGAGATGGGGAAGATTAGAAGATGAGAACAAGGAAAGGAAAGCACAAAATAAGAAACAGAAAAGTCAAAAGGCCTTAAAATATGGCCTAAGGAATTGTCTGAGTAGCTTTTGCTCAGGAGACTATCAAAGAATTTGTTTCCTTCTGCCCAAAGCTCTTTCTGATTTACATCTGAAGGATTTATTTCTGTGTGATGACCAGCTCTCTCAGTCCACCTTGAATGTGCTTTTCTGACTTTGACAATGCTAATCTATCACCTGCCATTTCCCAGTTAAACTGCTGCTAGTCACCTGCTGTTGGTCAAGCCTGCATTGCACTTGCCCACTGCCAGATTTTACAAATCCACCAAATAAGCAAGTGTCAGTTATGAAACAGGTATGAGAACTCTAATTCTCCAACTTTATTTCTAAGAGAAATAGAAAAACATATCTTGAACTTTTTTTTAGTGTGTTAGTACTATACTGATAAAAATTAAGTTAACATGTAAGATATATATAATGATTATGTGTTTTCTTAATTAAAGTCATAGTAACAAATACATGAACATAGCAATATTTTACAGTGCTTACTATAATTATGTATTCTGCTTATATCGTACAAATTGAATTAATCTTTCTGAAAGTTTAAGTTTCATGATGTCATAAAAGAACAGCAGACACTCCAGTTGACTGAATATTTATATTTTTTAAAACAAATGTGCTGAGAACAGAAATGGAGACAGAATAGGCAATGAGGTGATTTAATTTTTTTAAAGAAATTGAGCAAATTAGCCCATTATTGCCATTAGTTCTAATTCTGATTTGCAGGAGTACTTAAGAAACTGGCTTTTAATAATAGATCATAGTGAGTCAGTTCTTTATCATATAAAGGTAAAACTGATACAGAGATACCTATTCTTTAATAATAAATTTGTAATTATAAATAAACATTTGCAATAACATTTTATGTTTTGCTTTTTAAAAACAAATGAATATCTGAGCCATAGTGGAATAGTTAAGCTAAAATAAAAATCTTACTTTTATTTAATATTTGAAAATATGGTCTCACATATTCAAATACTTCAAAGTGATTTTTTTTTTTTTTTTGCCTTTAGGATTAAAAAATTAATATACTATGTAACCAATTCTTAATTACCCACATTTGAAAAACTCACTTTGACAATTCTTCATAGAAACATTTAATCCCAGTCTAATTTACTCTTGCCACCCACTAGTGGATTATTCCCTACTGCTGTCAATTGGCATATGCTTCAGGAATGTAAACATATTATTTCCAGTGATGCCTTAGTAGGAAAGTAAAACTCCTAGGGAAAAGCCACATAATGTATTTCAAAGTCAAATATAACATGATTTGGATTATTGGTACCATCATAGGTTTCCATTTGGGCAGATAATTGAGAATCAACTATACTACTGTGTTCATAAACTATGTACCACATGTAGTTCATAGGGAAAAAAGTGATTTCTGAATCATAAATTAAAACAAGGAAGATACTGTGAAAACAGTGGGTCTTCATAAAGAGGGGACTGGAGCTGACAAATGTTTTTACTTTTTCTTTCTTCATAAGAACATGAAGTTTTAAATGATATGCAGCTAGAAGCAGATGAAATTATAGCTCTCAGACACTTTATAATTCAGAAACAGATATGTGATTGATTGCAAGGTGGCATCGCTGCTGGCAGTTTTTGTCGGCACATTTGATGATACAGTTTCTTAGGTGAACTTCAAGTACTTCAGTGACACACACTACGTTGGAGACACATTGAATGATTTTGAAGCTAATAATTTATGAGAGCTTTTGGAGCTAGTTATTAGGTTTAAGTCAAGAGAGCTTTATTTATTTATTTTTAAATCTTAGGTTCCTTGCTGTGTGCTGGGTTTACTCATCTTATTTTGCTAGTTAATAAATATGAAAAACTTTAATGTAGATGCATATCTTTTATAACAATGAGTAATCCACCTAACAAGGTTTCCCTTTGCAAACTTTTTCCCTAGTTGGTGGTTTGGTAGACATTCTGTTCCATGAGAAGGAAGACTGATAAAATGAGTCACCTTAATTGGAATTCCATCAAGGGGCAACTGAAAATAAAATAAAATTATTTGTCCTTGACTGGGAGAATAAGGGATCATTTAATTCAATTTATTGAATTTCTAGTCTTCCTATTTTAAGTTGAGGATAACAGTAGATTTTAGGAAATTCGGTGTTCTTATGAGCATTTTAGAGAGTGTAAATGCCAAATCCAGAAAACCTGCAAAAGTGTTATGAGAGAAGAAGATCTATTTATTTATTTTTTTAAGGCATGCTTTGGACAATGTTATATTTTCAGAATCTGCTGAATGATGCATATGCAAACTTCATTTACAATAAAGAAAATTTTAACTATTTTACATTACAACTGCCAATGGAAATGTAGCATATATAAATATATCTCTATGTAAAGTATTTAAATCATTTCCCACTTTTATTTTCTTAATTCTATTCTAGTTCCTATTAGATTGATTTAAAGGAAAGGGTATACTGTGCATTGTTATTTTTCATAGGTTTTTAGTTATTCCTATGCATAAAGAAGTCCCACTAAGTTGTTCCATTGTTCTTCAGAAAAAGTACTCAAATGATACGCTGATGGAATGATTCTCTTCACCTTGTTTTCAGCATACACAGAGGAACTCATCACATACCTTTCTGACTTTATCTCGCAATTTGCCACTGCAAATGTTGTGTTCTTATGCACTGGGTGCAAATCTACTTTTCAGACCATGATGTTGCTATTGTTAAGTGCTGTCAAGTCAATTCCCACTCATAGTGATGCTGGACAGTAGAGGCTTGTCAATTTAAATAGCCTGTTCAAGGAAGTTCATATCGTTTCCACTGATAAAACTGTCATAGCTTCCCTTTTCCTTTATGCCTTTTGATTAGTCTGAAATTCATTATATTACCTTAAAAAGCTTGTGCTCACATGTAATTGCATGACTATCATGAGATATTTGCATCCCTGTGATCAATTTATCATTAAACACAATGCATTAAAATGATTTCAGTAAACAAGTTATTCTACTGAATTGACAATTTAGACATGTTTAGATCTTTACCGGCAGTGGTTAAGAACTTACTATATTCTTTATTAATTTTGTTTTGTTTTGATTTTGCTGGGTTTTTTTTTTTTTAATAAATCCAAACTTCTTCTAGCTAGTTTTTTTTTTTTTTTTCTTCCTAACATTGTTTATAATATCAGTATTCCCTAAGCAGTCCAGGCTCAAAGCCTTAGTCATCTGCCTGTTTCCTATGCTTCACTATCCTTATTAAGTCACCAGGTTTGTCAACCTTTCCTGAAAACCCTATTTCAAACTATTGCTTCTTTTCCATTATCAATTATAACCACTTGCTTGAAAACAGTATACCCATTGTGTGAAATTTTAATTATTTGAATAAAATAAAATTTGTGTGTTTTCTACCTTTTGTTACTCTTTTGTTAATTTTGAGTGTATTAGCAAGGTTAGGTTTTTTGAGGGGGGGTTGGTTTTTCCTTTATTTTGAGGGGAGAATGATTGACAGCTCAAAGCAGTCATTCCTCAGTAGAGAACACCTGGCAATCTTCTCTCATAAAGATTATAACCTACAAAACCTTATGGGACATTCTATTCTGTCATCTAGGGTTGCTATGAGTAGAAATTCACTTGCTCTAACACAACAACAGTGTAGTAGAATGGAAAGATCACAGTGTTTGATGGTGAAATGATCTGGAATTTAACCCTGCCTCTGTAATTTATCAGCTGTATCCTCTGGAGAATGTTGTCCAATGTGTAACGATGTTGAACGAGTTGTTCACGGGGTTGTCCTTTTAGTTGTGATCATTAAATAAAATCATATTGATACTAAGCATTAGTAGAATGCTTGACACTTAATAAGTGCTCATTGTTGTTGCTGTCAAGTCAGCCCCATGGACAACAGAACAAAACACTATCCCTTCCTACACCATCCTCAAATAGAGGTTATGGATCAAACTGCTGGGATCCATAGAATTTTCAGTGATTTATTCTTGAAAGTAAATCATTGGGCTTTATTCCTAATTCTTCTTACTCTGGAAGCTCTACTAAAACCTGTTAGCATTATGTAAACCTCTACTGACAGACAGTGGGTAGGTACAGATAAGAGGCACTGGCTAGGAATCAAACGTGGGTCTTCTAGATAGAAAGCAAGACTTCTACCACTGAACCATCAATGCCTTATGCTAAGTGATTTGTTGTTGTTGTTAAGTGCCATCGAGTCAGTTCCAACTCATATCACCACTGTACAGGTATTCTGAGAACTGGCTGAGGGGTTTGTAACACTGGCCTTGGGGTTCAAACCAACCTCTGGTCTAGTATTTTATCTTACAGTGCCATATCATATATATATATGAAGTCCTGGTGTGGCACTGTGGGTTAATGTGCCAGACTGCAAAGCCATTTGAACTGCAAGGTCAGCAGTTCAAATTCACCGATACAGGGTCGCTATGGGTCAGAATTGACTCAACAACACTTAATAACAAATATATATATGCAGTAGGATAAGCACTGAATCCAAATGTCTATTTGAACCTCAATGTCAGTGGTGCAAACCCATTAGTCCCTCCTCAGAAAACCTATATAGAGTTGCAATGAGTTGGAACAGACTCAGTGACACTTAACAACAGCAACTTATAGCAATGACTTATAGTAACCCTGTATAGGGTTTCAGAGGCTGCAGATCTTTACAGGAATAGGAATCCTCATCCTTCTCTGAAAAGGGCCTGGTAGATTCAAACTGCTGACCTTGTGGTTAGCAGCCCAACTCCTAAACCACTAGGATACCAGGGCTCCTTGTACTAATGGTTCTTGTTGTTGTTCTTAGAAGCTATCCAGTTGGTACCAACTCATAACAACACTGCACAACAGAACAAAACACTCCCCAACCTTGCACCAACCTCAAAATTCTTACTGCGTTTGAGCCCATTGATGTTTCCACTGTGTCAATACATCTAGTTAGGGATCTTCTTCTGACCCTCTACTTTACCAAATATAACATCCTTTTCCAGGGACTAGACCCTCCTGACAATATGTCTGAAATATGAAAGACAAAGTCTGGCCATTCTGGCTTCCAAGGAGCATTCTGACTATACTTCTTCCAACAGTTTGTTTTAATCCTTTCATAGTCCATGGTACTTTTAATACTCTCTTTAAACACCATACCTCAAATGCATCAGTTCTTCTACAGTCTTCCTTATTCACTTTCCAACTTTCACATGTATATGAGTATTTGAAAGTACCTTAGTCAGGCTTAGGTCAGGTGCACCTTAGTCCTCAAACTCACATCTTTACATCTTTGCTCTTGAACACTTTAAAGAGGTCTTGTGTAGCACTGTGGGTTAATGCACCAGACTACAAAGTTGTTTGAATTGCATGATAGGCAGTTCAAGCTCACCAGTTGCTCCTCAGAAACCCTATACAGGGTCGCTATGGGTTCTAACTGACTCGAGAGCACTTAACAAGTTGCAGGTTTGCCAAATGAAATACATCATTTAATTTCTTGATTGTTGCTTCCATGAGTGTTGATGGTTGAGCCAAGAAAAAGGAAGTATTTGAAAACTTCAATCTTTTCTCCATTTATATGTTGTTGTTGTTGTTGTTAAGTGCTATCAACTCAGTTCCAACTTATAGTGACCCTGTATAGGGTTCTAAAAGCAGCTGTTGAGCTTGAACCACCAATCTTGTGTAAACCACCAATCTTGTGCAAACTAACTTTGCAGTCCAGTGCATTAACCCACAGTGCCACACCAGGGCTCCTAGATGTTGTTTATTGATCCATTGGTGAGGGTTTTTGTCTTCTTTACATTGAGATCCAACTCATACTGAAGGCTGGGTCCTTGATTTTCATTATTAAGTATTTCAAATCCTCTTCTTTTTCAGTAAGCAAGCTTGTACAATCTGCATATCCCAGTTTGTTAATGAGTCTTCCTCCAATCCTGATTCCATGTTTTTCTTTATATAATCTTGGATTATGTGCTCAGCATACACCTTGCACACACCTTTCCTAATTTTAAACCATTCAGTGTTTCCTTGTTCTATTTGAACCACTGCCTCTTGGTCTATGTACAGGTTCGTCATGAGCATAACTAAGTGTTCCAGAATACTCATTTTTCAGAATGTTGTCCATAGCTTGTCATGATCCATAGAATTGAAAGTCTTTACTTACTCAAAAGAGCATAGGTAAGCATTTTTCTGCTATTCTCTGCTTTCATCCAAGATCCATCTAATGTCAACAATGATACCCTTGGTTCCACCTCCTCTTTTGAGTTTGGCTTGAACCTCTGAGAATACTCTGTTAATGTATGGTTGCAGCTGTTTTTGTGTTATATTTAACAAAACTTTACTTGCATGAGATATCAATAATTTTGTTGGATGATTTCCACATTCTGTTGGGTCACCTCTCTTTGGAATGGGTACAAATATGGATCTCTTCCAGTCAGTTGGCCAGGTAGTTGTCTTCCAAATTTCTTGGCAGAGATGAGTGAGTGCCTCCAGTGCTGCATCAGTTTTTTGAAAGATTTCAGTTTGCATTCCCTCAATTCCTGGAGCCTTGTTCTTTGCCAACGCCTTCAGTGCACCTTGGACTTCTTCCTTCAGTATCATTGGCTCTTGATCATCTGTTACCTCTTGAAATGCTTAAACATCAACCATTTCTTTTTGGTACAGTGACTTTATATATTTCCTCCATCTTTTGATGGTTTCTGCATCATTCAATATTTTT
>NW_006408529.1:10886308-10910742 GCF_000296735.1 Chrysochloris asiatica
GATTTAAAAATCCTGAGTGTGGTCTTCCTTTTTGGTTTTCTAACTCCATGTCTTTTGCACATTTTATTATAATACTTGACTTTGTCTTCCTGAGCTGACCTTTGAAATTTTCTGTTCAGCTCTTTTATCTCCTCATTTCTTCTATTTGCTTTAGCATCTCTACACTGAAGAGCAAGTTTCAGAGTCTCTTCTGACATCCATTTTGGTCTTTTCCTTTAGTTTTCTTCTTGTGTGATGTTCTTGATGTCATCCCACAACACTTCTGGTAGTCAGTCTTTAGTGTCTAATGCATCAAAATCTGATCTTGAGATGATCTCTAAATTCAGGTGGGATATGTTCAATGTAATATTTTGGCTCTCATGGACTTGTTTTCATTTTCTCTAGCTTCCGCCTGAACATGCATATAAGCAACTGATGGTCTGTTCCACAGTTTGACCCTGGACAGATTTTGGCTGATGCTATGGAGCTTTTCCAGTATCTTTTTTCACACATGTAGTCAACTTGATTTCTGTGTATTCCACCTGGTGAGGTCTATGTATAGTCTTCTTTTATGTTGTTAAAAAGCGGTATTTGCAATGAGCAAGTCATTGTTGTTGTTAGGTGCCATCAAGTCAGTACCAACTCATAGTGACTTTATGCACAACAGAACGAAACACTGCGATCCTGGGCCGACCTCACTACTGTTGCCACACTTGAGTCCATCAATGCTGCTACTTGGCCAGTCCATCTTGTTGGGGTCTTCCTCTTTTTCTCTGACCCTCCACCTTACCAAACATAATATTCTTCTCCAGTGACTTGTCCCTCCTGACAATATGTCCAAAGTATGAGAGACCAAATTTGGTCATCTTGGCCTCCAAGGAGCATTCTGGCTGCACTTCTTCCAAAACAGATCTATTGGTTCTTTTGGCAGCTCATGGCACTTTCAATATTCTTCTCCAACACCATAATTCAAAAGCATTAATTCTTCTAAGGTCTTCCTTGTTCACTGTCCAGCTTTCACATGCATATAAGGTTATTGAAAATACCATGGCTTGAGTCAGGTGCACCTTCGTCCTCAAGCTGACATCTTTGCTCTTCAACACTTTAAAAATGTCTTGTGCAGCAGATTTTCCTAATGCAATACATCGTCTGATTTCTTGACTGCTGCTTCTGTGAGTGTTGATCATTGATCAAAGAAGAATGAAATCCTGACAACTTCAATCTTTTCTCCATTGATAAAAATGTTGTTTATTGGTCCCATGGTGAGGATTTTTGTTTTCTTTACATTGAGATGTAATCCATACCAAGGATCTTTGATCTTCATCAGTAAATGTTTTAAGTCCTCTTCATCTTCAGCAAGCAAGGTGGTCTCATCGGCATATCTCAGGTTGTTAATGAGTCTTCTTCTAATCCTGATGCCATGTTTTTCTTCATGTAAGCCAGCTTCTCGGATTATTTGCTCAGCATACAGGCTGAATAAGTATGATGAAAGAATACAACCATTCATGTTCCCATGTTCTGTTCGAACAACTGCCTCTGGATCCAGGTACAGATTCCTCATGAGTACAATTAAGTGTTCCAGAATACTCATACTTCACAAAGTTGTCCATAGCTTGCCATGATCCACGTAATCGAAAGCCTTTGTGTAGTCAATAAATCACATGTAAACATGTTTCTGATATTCTCTGCTTCAGCCAAGATTCATCAGACATCAGCAATGACATCCCTCGTTCCACGGCCTCTTCTGAATCCACCTTGAACCTCTGGGAGTTCTCTGTCAATGTACGCTTGAAGGCGTTTATGTATTACCTTTAGCAAAACTTTACCTGCATAGGATATCAAAGAGATGGTCTGATGATTTCCACATTCCGTTAGGTCACCTCTCTTTGGAATGAGCACAAATATGGATCTCTTCCAATCAGTTGGCCAGATAGTTGTCTTCCAAATTTCTTGGCAGAGATGAGTGAGTTCTTCTGTGCTGCCTCACTTTCTTGAAAGATTTCTATTTTTATTCCATCAATTCCTGGTGCCTTGTTCTTTGCCAATTCCTTCAACGCACCTTGGACTTCCTCTTTCAGTATCATTGGCTCTAGATCATATGCTACCTCTTGAAATGGCTGGACATTAACCATTTCCTTTTGGTACAGTGACTTTGTGTATTCCTTCCATCTTCTCTTGATGCTTCCTGTATCATTCAATAATTTACCTAGAGAATATTTCAATAACAAAAATTGAGGTTTGATTTTTTTCTTTAGTTCCCCCAGCTTAAGGAATGCTGAGTGTGTTCTTCCTTTTTGCAAGTCATTGGTCTTGCAAAATTCTATCATGTGATCTCTAGCATTATTTCTATCACCAAGGCCATATTTTTCAGCTATTAATCCTTCTTTTTAGTTTCCAACCTTTGCATTCCAATCACCAGTAATTATCACTGCATCATGATTGTACGTTTGATCAATTTCAGTCTGAAGAAGTAGATAGAATTCTTCAGTTTCATCACGCCTTGCTTTAGTGGTTGGTGTGTAAATTTGAATTATAATGGTATTAACTGGATTGCCTTGTAGGCATGTAGATATTATCCTATCATAGACAATGTTGCACTTGAAGACAGATCTTGATATTTTCTTTTTAATGATGAATATGACACCATTTCTCTTCAATTTGTCATCCCCAGCATAGTAAACCAAGTAATTGTCAGACTCAAAAAGACCAGTATCAGTCCATTTCAGCTCACTAATGCCTAGAATATCAATGTTTATGTGCTCCAATTCATTTTTTTTTAATTTCCAATGTTTCTAGATTCATAATTTTTACATTCCATGTTTTGATGATTAATGGATGATTACAGCTCTTTCTCTTCATTTTATGTTATGTCCCATGAGAAAATGAAAGTCCCGAAGGCTTTTCTCCATTTGTGTCATCACAGTCAACTCTACTTTTAGGAGGCAACACTTCCTCTGTCTTATTTTGAGTGCCTTTCAACCTGAGGGACTCATCTTGTGGCACTGTATCTGACAATATCCTGGTGTTTTTCATCATGTTTCAATAACCAATAATCTTGTCTATCTGACTGTGTTGCACAGCTATTCATTTGGTTCTCAGTGAGTAAATATTAATAAGAAATCTTTCTCTCCTTCTTCCTAGTCTGTCTTTATCTGGAAGCTCCTCTGAAACCTGTCCAGATTAGCCATTTTAACCTATGGCTAATAATGCTGATATTTAAAATACTGGTGGCATATTTTCCAGAATCACAGCAACATGCAAGCCACTACAGTTTGACAAACTGACATATGAGTGGTGGTTTTCTAATGGTAATGCTCCAAATTACAAGTGACTAATTTGTGGAGCTCTGGTAGCATAGTGGTTATGAATTGGGCTATGAACTGCAAGGTCAGCAGTTCAAAACTACCAGCTGTTCCATGGGAGAAAGATGAGGCTTTTTGTTTCTGTAAAGATTTACAGCCTCCAAAACCCTGTGTGGGGTCGCTGTGAGTCAGAAGAGACTCCACAGCACATAACCACCAACCACCACCAATTTGTGTTTGATTTACTGCACTTGTAATTATCTCATGGAAAATCTCTTATGGAATTATCTCATGGAAAATCTCTCTTTCTATGAACTCTTCTTACCATTTCACCTGTGAATCTGAATGTAAATCTAAATATAGAGCATATAATACTATTGTTGTGAAATACCTGTCTTCAAGTAAAGGACAGGCATAATTTATCAAAGTGAATCTTTAAAATCCTGAACCATTACCTCTATTGATTCCAAAAGAGGCATACATACATTTATATGAATAAGAATCAAGAGTAGGCATAATCACCAATGAAACACATTATCTTAAGATGGAAATCAGATGGAGATGTGATAACTTGCGTATCAGAACAGTAGAAACTATGGCCAAAGTCTTACTGAGTGGGACACGATAAGAAGCAAGCCAATAAACCTCAGAGAACTCCAGAAGGAACTAGCAGTCAGAAACATCAGCTATGTGCTTTGAGAATTTATGCAAGGAACAATTAAACCTGAGAGCATGACTTAAAGGGGTGTAAATAAGCTTATATGCAAGTTAACAGTAGCATTAAATTTTTAGCTCCTTGCCTTAGATTTAAGGTAAAAACAAAATGTGTCAGGTACACAATGGTGGGTGTATGTTATGGCAACCTGGGAAGGCATGCTGGGAGGGATGTAATGGGCAAATGGTAGCACAAGAATGTTCACAATTACCATCCTTGCTAACAGTGTCACAAGAATCCTGGAGTCTCCAGTCTAATTCATACATACCTCCTTCATGCCCCACTCATGCCCTGCCAAAAGCCTTGGTCCATGGGTCTGTCCAGTGAGACCTGATGTTGATGACAAACTACCTGTACTGATGTACTAGTCATCAGCCATTAAGATAAATGAAATCAGTACTTTTAAGTTCTCCAACAGAACCACGTCATTGTTGTTAAGAGCCGTCAAGTCGGTTCTGACCCATAGAGAGTCTGTGTAGGGTTTCCTAGGAGTGGCTGGTGAACTTGAACCTGGCATTTCAAACCAACTTTGCAGTCCAGTGCATTAACCCAAAGCACCACACCAGGACTCCACAGGAATATAGAATGACATTTTTTCCTCATTATTATCATTCTTTAATTTTTGTTTTCCTGCTTGCACAGTACTTCTTTAACTAAGACAGGTTGTGGGACTGAATGGTTAAATAGTTCAGAGCTTCTATGTATTTACCTCTTTCTCTCTGCCCACGTTTCTGTTCTTTGCTGTCTGCCACATTCCTGTGTTCAGCTCTTCATGGCGTATGTATATGGATGTGCTTGTTTCTGTGGGTGTGTGTATTTTTTCCCCTAAATATGTCTTATATGGCATGTTTACCTTTTAAATTATTTCACTTTTTTCTCATACCCTAAATTTTTAACAATGACCTGACTTATTCTGGAAAAGTATTATATATAAAACTCTTGTAATCCTCACTTCCGCTACTTACTATTGTTATTGTTAAGTGTTATCGAGTCAGTTCCCATCACAGAGACCCTGTATAGGATTTCTGAAGTGCAGCTGGTGGATTTGAACCACTGGTCTTGTGATTAGCAGTCTAATGCTTATCCTACAGTGCCATACAAAGACTCCTACTTCCTCTACTAAGGCTCACAAACCTTATTTTAATTAATCTAGTTCAAGTATTCTTTGTGGCATATAGGCAGTCTCACATACTTACTGTTTTGATTTTTTTCAGCCTATAAAATAAGAAAACTGGTTTAGATGCTCTGTAAATATCTTTTCAGTACTGAATTTCTCTGATTTTGGTACACCTAATACCCAAATGTGATTCAAGAAAACCACACACTGTTTTTTCTTTTAACAACTTAAAGTTATAATACGTATAATGTGTCTTGTCAGCATTTCCCATGGTGACAGGATTGCTCGGGGTTCATTTTGCACTTCTGCTTTTCCAATAAAGTGTTAGGTAACACTTTCAATTGACTAAGAAATGTGGTAACCTAAACAAAAGAGTTACAATGTATGGGAGGTAATACGTATAAAATGAAATAAAAAATGTCTTATTAAAAAGTCCATAGACAGGACTACAACAATATTCATGAAAAATAAAATAATTCCCAGCATAAGATTTGGAATATAACACCACCAATGCATTGAATTTAAATAATTTTATGTTGTAGAATCCAAGTTTTCATTTTTGAAGATTTTGAAAATTGGATTTAGTAAGTGAATAATGAAGAACTCAGAAGAATTAACTAATTTAAATGATGGTGTAAATGAAGACTATTGAATAGACTGCCAAAAGAACAAGTAAATATTTCTTGGATGAAGTACAATTGAGATACTTCTTAAAACCAACAATGGCAAAACTTTGTCCCCCATACTTTGAGCATGATATCAGGAGGGACCAGGCCCTGGAGAAGGACCTCATGCTTGGTAAAGTGCAATGTCAATGAAGAAAAGAAAGACCCTCAGTTGGATGGCTTTGACACAGTGGCAACAACAATGAGCTGGACCATAACAACAATTGTGAGGATGATTCAGAACTGTGAAGTGTTCCCTTATATTGTACATAAGGTCTCTATGATTTGGAACCAACTCCATGACACCTAACAACAACAACAAACCTACCACTATCATCTACATGTAGCCCAAATTGATGAATAAATAAAAATAGAATTATTATTGTGCCCAGTGTGGTGCTGTAAACACTGCAATGCTACACTCAAGGTGGGTGGTTTAAGCACACCAGTCACTCCTTGGAAACCCTATGCACCATCTCTATAAATCTGAATCAACTCGATGGCACTTAACAACAAAAACAACAAAGGCAGTTTTCAATTGGAAATCAACTTCAAACATCTTTGTGTTAGAATCCTTTGTGAAGGAATTTTTGGGATTGTTCTAGCAAAAGCAACTAAATGAGAAAATGCTCTAAAACTGTATTCATTTCCTTGTAGTTTTTCTTAGGTGCCATCTAGTCGATTCTGACTCATAGCAACCCTATGCACAACAGAACAGAACACTACTTTGTGTCATACTCACAATTGTTACAATTGAGCTCATTGTTGCTACCACTGTGCCAATTCATCTCACTGGGGGTCTTCCTCTTTTTCACTGACTATCTACTTTATCAAGCATGATGTTCCTCTCCATGGACTGGCCCCTCCTGATACACGTCCAAAGTATGAGAAACAACGTCTCACCACCTTGGTCTCTAAGGAGCATTCTGGTTGTGCTTCTTCCAACACAGATTTGTTCTTCTGGCAGTCCATGGTTACTTTTAATATTCTTCTCCAACACTGTAACTCAAATGTATCAATTCCTCTACCATCTTCTTTATTCAATGTCCAACTTTCACATGCATATGAGGAAATTGAAAATATGGTGGCTTGGGGCAGGCATACCTTAGTCCTTAAACTGACATCTCTGATTTTGAGCACTTTAAAGAGGTCTTGCACAGCAAGCTTGCCCAATCCAATATATCATTTAATTTATTGACTACTGCTTTCATTAGTGTTAATAATGGATTCAAGAAAAATGAAGTATTTGACTACCACAATATTTTTTTCCATCTATCATGATGTTAAGGAGCTCTGATAGTGTAGTGGGTTACGAGTCAGGCTGCTAATCTCATGGTCAGTGGTTCAAAACTACCAGCTAGCCCATGGAAGAAAGATGAAGCTTTCTGTTCCCATAAAGATTTATAGCCTCAGAAACCCTATACAGGATCGCTGTAAGTCAGAACTGACTCCCTGGCACACAATCACCATCACCATTGTGCAGTTATTCACTGGCCAAGTTGTGAGGATTTTGGTTTTCTTTACATTGAGCTGCAATCCATACATACTGAAGGCTATCGTCTTTGATATTCATCAATAAGTTTTCTTAATTTCCAGCAAGCAAAATATAATAGAGATGCCTTAACAAAATACCATAAACTGGTTGGCTAATAAGAAAATAAATTTATAATCTCACAATTTTGGAGGCTGAAAGTCAAAAGTAATATGTTGGCCAAGCTATGCTATTCTAGAAGAAGATCCTTTGTTGTCTCTCTAAGATTCTGGTAGCCCTATCTATGCCTTTTTTGCCTTGCAGTTGCAGTGTAACTCCAACTCTACCTCCGTTGTTTCATTGTATTCTTCCCTGTATCTGCCCCTATGTCTCATCTCTTTTATATGGACATCTCAGATGACATTTGGATGCACTCTAGTCCAGAGTGACCTAATTTCAAATAAATGATGTAGTTAATATAGTTTCTGTTATGAATTGTTGTTGTTATTAAGTGTTGAAGAGTTGTTCTGACTCAGCAACCCTGTACAGGATTTCTTAGGAGCAACTAGTAGATTTCAACAACTAACCTGTGGTTAGCAGAGCAATGTTTATCCTACAGTGCTACAGCAGGAGTTCAACTAACTGATAACACCTTAATAATAACTGATAAGATTATATTTTCAAACAAAGTCATGTTCACAGCTTCAGGGTTTACAATGCCAACATATTTTACGTGAGGGTGGGGTACATTAGTTGGTGGTCCAAAACTACCAGTCGCTACTCAGAAACCCTCCACAGGGTTGCTATGTATTAGAACCAACTTGATGGAACTTAACAACAATCAATCCATAACTTTTGTAAACTCTCTAATACATAACACACTGATACCCTAATGTGTATAGATAACTAGAAGATGTTGTAATAATTGATATTTAAAAATCACTTTAATATTGCCATGAAGTTGTAGAAGGGAAAAGAAAACTAATATTAAATGAGAGTCTAGTATATATCATAACCTTTTGTATGATATTAGACAGTTTTCAGTATTTCTCTGAGCACAATTTATTGTATCTCAGTTTCATAGATAAATAAATGGAGGTGTAGAGAGATTAAGCAATTGTCTTTATATTATGCAGGGATAGTGGCAAAGAATGTTGACATCTGAATTCAGATCTCTCTGACACACAAAGTCAATGTCCTATTACAAACTTCTATTATTTAATATAATTATTATGCTTTGCACGATAGATAATCACTATTTTCCTTCTCTTATAACACTCTATGGATAATACACTGAACCACAAGGTCAGTTTGAACCACAAGGTCAGTGGTTCAAACTCACCAGCCAATAGTTGGAAACCCTATACAGGGTGGTGATGAGTCTAAAGCAATTTGATGGCACTTAAGAACAACAACATAATCTTTAATAGGATTGCTATGATTCAGAACTGACTTGACAGCAAAGAAGTAAGTCCTTTAACTCATCTTCTGTTGCCTTTCATAATGTAAGTAAAGTAACTATGTTTGTGGATAGTATGGAACATATTGCTTGATTTTTACAAGATTATTGAAGAGGAATAAAGGATCTTCCTTTTTCCGGGATGTAGGTTACAGTTGCTATTAGTATTATAAGTGCCGTTGAGTAGGTTCTGACTCATAGAGACCCTGGATAGGGCTTCTGAGACTTTAAATCTTTGTGGGTGCAGAAAGTCTCATCTTTCTCCTGCATCTGTCTATTCTTTCTTATCAGAAGCAGAAATAAATTATTTGAAATGTATATTGACTTCCCTCAACTTAATTATCACCACATGGAACAAGCATGTATTTGTTTATGCTCTTTCTTGAAGACCTAAAACAAACTCAAGGAGGTAAAATTGCATCTTGAAAGTGAGCATTTGTTTTAGTAGCTGGAATTAATAATGATATTACTTGAAATAAATGTTAGACAATTTATAATGAATACACATTCAGAAGTTAAAAACTCCTATGGCAAGTTCACATGATAATGTTTAATGTGGTCTGGTACTCAGGCCTTCCTAGAAACCTGTTTTTGATCCTTTTTGATCACACTAATAATACACTATGAAGCTTTGCTCTGCAGGAGACAGTTAAAGCATATTTGAGCTTTGGAAACCACTGGCACTTTCCTGGGGGGAAATATCAGAACATTTTTATTTTTATCTCAATCACTCCAGAAAATTTCATGGAGAATAGTCTGTCAGTGATACAGGGCAATTGCTGTCACAAATAGGATTTGTAAAGGGGTGGCCTAAATAGTCAATATACTGTGTTGGGAAATAGCAAAAAAAAGATTCACTGGTAAATGTCTAAATTTTTCTTGAGCTAGACTTGCTGGGTTTGTTGCAAATTAGGCAGTTAATATATGTTTTTGTCCAGAGTCTTTCCAGTAAGCATAACAGAATATTTTTTAAAAAATATTCAAGACGGTTTTCTACCACACCACTTCAAAGACTTAAGCCATAAATTATTAGTGCATATATATGAGTATGTGTGAATGTTTTGGAATGCAAAGAACTTTATATATTTCTTTATATACTTTACCATATGACTTTAAGTATAAAAAGAGTAATTTTATTCCTAATATAAAATACCAGATAAAAAGGAATACATTTTAGCAAATACATAGAAAATATGACACAGAATTTTTTTCTAAATTTACTTTCAGATGTTTATGACTCAAGTCATACTAGATCTTTCAAACAATCAAATTGGTAAAGGCTTGTTCTTTGACAGAATATCACACTTAATTTTTTTTTCCTAGTTGAGAATGAAATGATTAAGTATGTTGAGGAGAACAGATTAAAATATATTACAGTATATTATCTTGTAAGCATTTCTTGTGTCATTATTGTTAGCAGTATCTTTTCAATATCTTTCTTTATTGTTTTGAAAGTAATGGAGCCATAGAAAGCTCACTTGCTCTTGGATGGAAAGGCTCTAATCCCTGATTCAGAGTCATCATTAGTTCCTCCCATAAGAGCTTCCTCAAAGCACTCAGTAAAGTCCTGTCAGAGCTTGTAATGATTTTCTATAAACCAAAAGCTTCTATGAGTTATTATTTTGAGAACGTGCCATATCACAAGCTGTAGCTTTAGCTTTGTATGTTTTCTGCATTCTTAGTCACTGGGGAAAAAAGGACTCTATTATAATGTTCTTCTCAATGGTTGAGAAGAGAAAGATTTACTGTATAAAGGATTAAGAGAGAGAGATTGTAGGAGCGGGTGAGAAAAAAAAAAGGCAGTGAAATCATTTCCTTAGAACATACTTCAAAGGTACTGGAAGTATTTTCGTATTCAAATTTGGGCTTCTAAAACAGGCTTATTTACAACAAATTTACCAGTTCATTTGATTTCATAATTTAGGTAACTCCACACATGTGTGCACATGAGTGCGCACGTGTGCACACATACACACACCCTCTTTGTTGATCCAAAGTGAAGCTGAGGTACATTGATATTGCTCTCCCTCATTTTTCTCCTTCTCTTTCTCTGATGAATAAAAATATCCCTATGCAAATTGTGTTTGATTTTTGCATTACTGAGACTTACTTGATTTCAGGTTAACCATAATTTTGGAGTTAGGCTGCTTCTTTCATCATGGAAGAGACTTTTTTTTTTTTTTTTAATGCTTTATTGTGAACTCTGAGATAATTTACATGGGAGAACATTAGCTTTACATTTATCCTGTCGTGTATCATTTCAGTGCCATGGTTACAATCCCCTCCATGCATCATCAACCAACCAAAGGGTATATCCTGCAAATATCCTGCAAAACCCCTCCCCACCTCCCCCCTGGTCATCAGCACAGAGCCCCTCTCCCTCTCTGGGTCTAAAGTCCCCAGCTGCTCCATCTCTTCATGTCATCGTCTCTGCCTCCATCTCTGGAGTCACTGTTTCTCTGGGTAAGGTCCCGCACTCCACTTTTCTCCCCTGATGGTCCCAGGGACCTCTGCTTCTGGACTGCAAAGTCAATCACTCCCTTCTTTTTGCTACAAAACATCTGCCTTTACATTTCCAACCCTCACAGTCAGTCCCAATAGCAATTATTCACTATTGTATCACAAGAGTCGTATCCCCCATCTCCTTTCATCAGCCCCGCCCAGACAGATTGGACACCATTCAGTGGAGATTCCACCCTCCTCCGTGTCCCCTGGATCTAGGTTCCCTCTTGAAAGCTTGTAAGCCAGTCACTTCTTGCTTTTGTAGTCCCCCCATTTTGGGTAGCCAATGTCCAAGTTGCCCATCCCTGTCTACCCTATGTATCGAGGGTATGGGAATGATTCTTGCTGTAAGGATTTGTTCCCTCTTTTGAGCTACTGCATCCATAGGTGTAGGTCAAGTTCATCAAATTGTAGCAGATCTCTCTTTTTTTTTTTTTTTTGCTCTTCTTTCTTCTTCTAGTTGAGCTCTGATCATCCAGCCATTGAAGCCAGGTAAAGTGAGAATTATCTGCAAGTGTGGGTGTTCTTGTGCATATGCCCTCTCTTCTTATCAGCTGGATGCTTCACTCTCCACTCCAGTCCTCTGTGGCTATGTCATTGACTGTGGGCCCAGGAATCCCCAGGTCTTGCCACACTGCTGACCAACCAGGTCTCCACCTGGGTTCACAGGAGTCTGTTGAACGTGGTAGGGCTTAGCTTTCATCTTCATTGCTGTTTTTCCCTCACTTCCCCTTATTGGTGACCAATGTGGTCGCCAGTTAGAGAGCAGAGACTTTTTTTAAAATGAGCAGTCTTGAGACAACTATCCTAGCCCCTATATCTTACAGCTGAAAATAAAGAGAAATTTAGAAGAAATTTAGATTCTTCATCCTTCAGTCAGGTTGCTATTTTAATAATTCAATATATGAAGCATATTGATTGAATGAAAACTAAATTCAGGTATAGTATTAGGCTCTGGCAATCCAGTAGTGAATTAGACAGCCATAGTCCCTGTCTCTATGAATTTTATAGTATAGTGGGGCATGTTGTAAAATAATCAGGCATTTGTCACAATGAAATAAGAATTATTGGATGGAAAATAAGAGGGGCATCTAACCCAGGCATGGAGGGTCCTATATGGTTTCAGAGGGACCATTGTTAGAGTTGTCAATTAAGAAGTCTGGTACCTTTAAGAACTTAGATCCATGTTTGCTCCTTACCTTTGCAACCTATACTTAAAGGAACTGAGTTTTTAGCACAGCTGTAATAGAAATACTGTAAGTGGGTTAACAGCATGAAGTGGATACTTAAGGGTAGGTAACACTTTGGGAATTTGACAAGGTAAAGATCTTGATATGTTTCCCATAGACAAAATATGGACCTGATGAAACATATTTTATATTGGAGTCATTTTTTTTTTCATTCCCTTTCTCATATAACAAGCACTGTTTAGCATTTACTATGTACCAGGCTGTGTTCAAGGTGTGGGAATACAACAGTGTACAAACCAGACAAAAATGCATGTCCTTATAGTCTCATACTTTAGTGAACAGAGTCAATGAACCATCAAAATCAAATATAAAAATGTTTTTCAGATGATGATACATGCTAAAGAGAAAAGGCCAAGAGGAGCATAAGAAGTGGCCAGATGGAATTGTAATTTTTAGCAAGGTTATCTGGAGAAGCTTCATTAAGATGACATTTAAGTGAAGAAAGAACTGAGGAAAATATACATGAATAAAGAAATAATATTTTAAAAGCAGGTATCTGTGTGAAGTACATTTCTAGCAGAAAGAACAGCTAGTGCAAAGTCACCAAGGCAGGAATATGTCTACTAGGTTTAAGGCCAGTAGATCTAGATAAGAGTAAACAAGAGAGAGATTTGAAGAATGAGGTTTAGAAGGTAAAAGGAGTTGATTTCTGCCAGATTTTCTATTTTCAACATGCTATAAAATGGCATTTAACTTTACCTTGAGAGAGATCAGGATGCTATTGGAGAATTCCAAAAAGCAGAATGACACGACTTTCAGTTTGGAAAGTTCCTTTGGCTGTTTTGTTGAGAACAGACTGAGGAAGAAGGGAAAGAAAAAGGAAAACAAATTTGGAGCAGAAAGACAAGATGATGATGACTTATCTCAGATTAGTAATCATGGAGTTAGTGAGAAATGATCTATTAGATTCTTCAGGATATTTTGGTAGGTTGGATATAAGATGTAAAAACAAAAGTGGAGTACAAAATAGCTCCATGTTTTTCTGGTCTTACACACTGGAAAGAAGAGTTGACAATTTGGCAACTAGATAGTAGTAAACATACATTCATGGTGGTAATTTCAACAACTCAATTTTACACATGACAGGGACTTCAAGACTGTGGCAAATGAATTAAAAGATAATGGAATATGCATTTGATACTGTTGGTAAATTAATTGAGTGATATTTATAGTCACACAAAAATAACAGAGTGGGAGTAGGAAAAGAAAAACTGCTGTCAGATCATTTCTGATTCATGATGACCCCAGAGTAAACCTATACTTTATAAGGTGATCAGTACCTGATTTATCAGAAAAAGTCCACCAAGTCTTACGTCTACAGTGTCTCTGGTTGAACTAAAACTGTCAAGCTAAGCCCATTAATTATTTGAACCACTAGGAACTGTGAGTGGTTGGGGAGAGCACTGGGAGAGGAATAGGGGTAAGGAGTGGTGTAGAAAGACTATCTTGTTGTTGGATACGGTCAGCTCGATTCTGACTCATGTTGTTGTTGTTGTTAGGTGCCTTCGAGTTGGTACTGACCCTTAGCGAACTAATGCACAGCAGCATGAATCACTGCCCAATCCTGGGCCAACCTCACTATCGTTGCCACACTTGAGCCCATTGATGCTGCCACTTTGCCAGTCCATCTCTCTGGGTCTTCCTCTTTTTCTTTGACTATCCACCTTACCAAACATGATATACTTCTCCAGCGACTGCTCCCTCCTGACAATGTATCTAAAGGAAGAGAGCCGAAATTTGGCCATCCTGGCCTCCAAGGAGCACTCTGGCTTCACAGATCTGTTGAACCAACACAGACAGATCTGTTGGTTCTTTTGGAGCCCATGGCACTTTCAATATTCAACACCATAACTCAAAAGCATCAATTCTTCTACGGTCTTCCTTATTCACTGTCCAGTTTTCACATGTATTTGAGATTATTGAAAATACCATGGCTTGGGTCAGGCGCACCTTAGTCTTCAAGCTGACACCTTTGCTCTTCAACACTTCAAAAAGGTCTTGTGCAGAAGATTTGCCTAATGCAATACGTCATTTGATTTCTTGATTGCTGCTTCCATGGGTGTTGATAGTTAATCCAAGAAGAATGAAGTCCTTGATAACTTCAATCTTTTCTCCATTGAAAAGAATGTTGTTTATTGGTCCAGTGGTGAGCATTTTCATTTTCTTTATATTGAGATGCAATCCATATCGAAGGCTGTGTGCTCTTTGATTTTCCTCAGTAAATATTTTAAGTCTTCTTCACTTTCAGCAAGCAAGGTGGTCTCATCTGTATATCACAGGTTGTTAATGAGTCTTCCTCTAATCCTGATGCCACATTTTTCTTCATATAACCCAGCTTCTCACATTATTTGCTCAGCATGCAGGTTGAATAAGTATGGTAAAAAAATACAACCCTGTTGCACACCTTTCTTAATTTTAAACCATTCAGTGTTCCCATATTCTGTTCATACCACTGCCTCTTGGTCCAGGTACAGATTCCTCTTGAGCACAATTCAGTGTTTCAGAATACTTATACTTTGCAATGCTTGTCATCATGCACACAATCAAAAGCCTTTGTATAGTCAATAAATCACAGGTAAACATCTTTCTGATATTCTCTGCTTTCAGCCAAGATCCATTGGACATCAGCGGTGATATCCCCTGTTCCACGGCCTCTTCTGAATCCGACTTGAACCTTTGGAAGTTCTCTGTCAATGTATGCTTCTATCTGTTTTTGTATTACTTTTAGTAAAACTTTACTCACATGGGATATCAAAGATATTGTCCGATGATTTCCACATTCCATTGAGTCACCTCTCTTTGGAATGGTCACAACTATCTTCCAGTCAGTTGGCCAGATGGTTGTCTTCCAAATTTCCTGTCGTAGATGAGTGAGTTCCTCCTGTGCCGCCTCACTTTCTTGAAAAATTTCAATTTTTATTTCATCAATTCCTTGTGCCTTGTTCTTTGCCAATTCCTTCAATGTACTTTGGAATTCTTCCAGCAGTATCATTGGCTCTTGATCATATGCTACCTCTTGAAATGGTTGAACATCAACCATTTCCTTTTGGTACAGTGACTCTGTGTATTCCTTCCATCTTCTTTTGATGCTTTCTGCATGATTCAATAATTTTCCCCGATCATCTTTCAATAACAAAAGTCAAGGGGGCTCTATGACATAGGGGGGCTCTATGAGTCAGAATCCCCTTATGTCAAAATAGAATTTCTCCATAGAATTTTCTTGAATGTAATCTTTACAGAAACAGATAGAATAGAACTTAGGAATAAGCCTTGATAGTCTGCATGTTAAACAGCTTAGAAGAGGAAATGAAACTAGTGAGGGAGACTATAAAAGAGCAGTCCAATATGCAGAAGACAAATAAGGAGAATCGGATGTCCTAGAATTAAGTGAAGAAAGGATGTCATGGTGTAATGGTGGTAGTGTTGGCAATTGTGTGCCAACTCATAGACACCTTATGTAAGGTGTCTATATAGGGTGTAGAAATCTATATAAGGTTTCTGAGGCTGTAAATCTTTATGGGCACAGAAAGCCTCATGTTTCTTCCACAAAGCAAATGGGAAATTGGGACTGCTGACTTTATGGTTAGCATCCAGCTCATAATCCATTATGCTACCAGGGTGTCCTTTTATTGAGTAATAAACCTTGTTAAATGCTGAATAAGAGCAGAATGAAATGAAGAATAAGAATATATCATTTCAAAAATAAGAGACAAAAACCCTGAGTAATGTAGATCCCGAGCAACTTTGCTCCTGATTCCATGACACTATCTAGACTCCAAAGTTACTAAAGTAATGATCCTTAGTGATTTTCATGATTTCAGTATCCATGTGTATTCCTTCCAAGAGTTTGCAACTCAGTTCATTGACTACTTTTTGTGTTATAATCTTATCGACTCCCTAACCCATCTACTCACTCAATAGACTCTGGGTTTGTCATTACCGAAAATTACATCCCCTTTAAGATCTCAGTTTAAAGCATCCCAGTTCTCATGATCACCTCCTGTTTTGTCAGTTCATTCTGTCTATTCTAGTTCCAATGATTTGTCATTTTTTCCAGAATCAATAATCCTCTGTTTCTATTAAGACTTTTTGTCCTTTACATTTTATATTTCCTTACCAAAGTTAAATGATATGTTTTGCCATTATACTAACTTCCTTGCATATGCCTTCAACACTTTCTTGTACTTCTTTTCCTTTATTATGAAAACCTGATACTTAAGCAATTAAATATGTTGGAGAAAAACTTATAATTCTACTAACTAGACTTAAATTCATGACTTCCCTCTTCAAGTGGACCCTTTGTATTACCCATAAATACTACTACACATCCATCTATATTTCTTTTAGATGATTATTTGATAAAGAGATGACTATTTAATACCTTCTCCCTTTCTTTCTCCCTTCTTCCTTTCCCTTCTAAAACCCCATGCCTCACTTACCTTCAGCTACTTGCCTTGCTTCCTGTTGTGACTTCTCTGCACTCTTGTTGCTCCAACTCCATAGGAACTTGAAATCACTTAGTGATTGTGTGTTTGGCAGAGAGGAAGAAGATGACACCTATTACAGCATGGTGGGAAACCACAGCCTGTAGCCAGCACCAGATGAGAAAAGATGTCTAAGACTGGAGGAGAAAAACCAATAAAGAAGGCTTCAGAAATGCTTATGGAAAAGTAGAATTTGAAGAGAAGGAATTTTTTCCAGAAACATTTTGAAGCCCCTTCCTATGTATATGCGTGTATGTAGATAAGTTAATGTTTCAAGGAAATGGCTCATGCAGTATGGAGGCTGGAAAGTCCGAATCTGTGGGTCGGGATGAGGCTAAAGACGTCTATTGATTCATATGATTGCAGGGGTTTACAAAACCCAAATCAGCAGGTGAGACAGCAGGTTGCTGGCTCACACGATTGCAGGAGCTGGTGAATCCCCAAATCTGCAGGTCTGGGGATGACAAGTCAGATGCAGAATAGAGAATGAGCTTTGCCAGAACATTAATGTATATTGGATTGACTTTCAACTGAATGGCTTTTCAACTGATTAGCTGCTCACATCAAATCACAAAATGGAGAATACTTGCATTGTATTGCATTATGGAAGATCATTCAGTTCAATGTGTGCCAAACCACTGAGAATTATAGCTTAGTTAAGTTGAAACATAACATGAACCACCACAGAAGGTAAAACTTTATGTACTAATATAATTAACAGAGTGAAGTGAAATATAAACCACTTTGATCTGAACTTTTATTATCTTGAAAAGCTTTTGGAACCTGCCTGATATGTCAGTCATTTACAGGAAAAGTAATAAATGGGCAAAGCAAGAAAACAGGGCTGAGCTAAGAAAGAATACACTTGTTTCCTAGTTATATCTTATTCAGTGTGCTCCTTTATTGAATTGGTTCTATTGCCATGCATGTTGTTATTAGGTGCCATCTAGTCAGTTCTACTCAGAGTGACCCTATGCTCAACAGGATGGAATACCACTCAGTCCAGGCCCAGCCTCAAAATTGTTATGCTTGAGCCCATTGTCGAAACCACAGGGTCAATGTGTCTAATTTAATGTCTTTCTCTTTTTCACTCATCCTTTATTTTATCAAACATGATGTCCTTCTGTAGGGACTGATCCTTCCTGATAACATGTCCAAAGTACAAGAGACAAAGTCCCACCAATTTCACTTCTGAGGAACATTCTGTCTGTACTTTTTAGAGACGTGTTTATTCTTCTGGAAGTCCATGGTAATTTCAATATTTGTCTTTACCACCATAGCTCAAATGCATAGATTCTTCTAAGGTCTTCCTTACTCATTGTTTAACTTCCCCATGTGTATGAGGCTATTGAAAATACCATGGATTGGGTCAGGCAGGCACACCTTAGTCCTCAAACTGACATCTTGGCTCTCCAACACTTTAAAGAAGTCTTTTGCAGCCAATTTGCCTAAAGCTGTGATTTCTTGAATATTGCATCCACAATGAAATCCTTGACAACTTCAATCTTTTCTCTGTTGTCTATAGGTCAGTTTGTGAGGATTTTTGTTTTCTTTACATTGAGGTATAATCCATACTGAAAGCTATAGTTTTTGATCTTCATCAGCAAATATTTCAAGTCCTCTTTGCTTCGTTTCCCTGACACACAATTTTCCTCATTGAAAATCATTCATTATCCCCTTGTTCTGGATGAATGACTACCTCTTGGTCTGTGTACAGGTTCTGCATAAGTACAATTATGTGTTCTGGAATTCCTATTCATCATAATAACATGGTATTTTATGATCCACACAGTCAAATGCTTTTGCATAGTAAATAAAACACAAGTAAAACATCTTTCTGATCTTTTGTGCTTTCAACTTACATGCATAATAATCCTTTAATAGGAAGGATGATAGCAATGTTGGTGTTATTTATAATGAAATCATAAATTGAGATGACACAAGTAAATATGTATCTCTAAATCTAAGAAACAGCCTCTCCAGAATCATATATGTATATATATATAGATATATAGATATAGATATTTATAAGGAGTCCTGGTGTGGCACTTTAGGATAAGCACTGGATAGCTAATGGCAAAGTCAATATTTCAAACCCACCATCCGCTCCTTGGAAACACTATACAGGGTCACTACAATGAACTGACTCTATGACATATAACAACAACAGACCTATTTGTAAATTTATAGTCCTGCAACAGACATTGTGTCCATTTCCTTCAGTGAATATTTTAAATCCTTTGTTATTAATTTAGCATTCTGAATTGTTTTGGGAGGAAAAGTGTGCCAAAGATAAGATGATGCATAGTGTAAAATGTTCTTATGAAATTATCAAACTGTTGAACAATCACTTTGAAGTATTTGCCTGTATGGAAGCAAACTGTCATTAAAAAGCAAACTTAAATGCCTAGTTTAGCTTTGAGGGCTTTATAGAAGAATAGGCACTCAGTTCATTATTTGTATTGTTACCTATTTTAAAATCAGTTTACTTTGAGTCACCTGTGCATTTGGTATTTACATTAGCCATATAAATGTCACACTTAATATTAAGACATTGAATTTGACTACTAATACTTTACAAATTTGGGAGTGTGGTGGCTTCATACCATAAACACTGGACTGTGAACCACAAGTCTGAGGTTCGAACCTGCCAGCTGCTCCATGGCAAAAAGATGAGGCTTTCTGTTACTACGATGATTTGTTGTTGTTGTTGTTAAGTGCTGTCGAGTCAGTTCTGACTCTTAGCAACCTGTAGGGTTTCTGAGGAGCAACTTGTAAGTTTGAACTAACAACCTTATGGTTCAAACTGACCTTGCAGTCCAGTGCTTATCCTACAGCACCATACCAGGAACCTCATAACCTTTTACAGGTTCACTATGAGTCGGAACCAACTCTATGGCACTTAACAGCAACAACTTTACAACTTTATTATTTGCATAGTAAAATATATATTTTTAGCCTTTTTTACCTTTTTTATCAGTAACAGTAATTAGAGCAAATACTTAATGGCTGATTCCTCTGTGTCAGGCAAACCAAGCGCTTTCAACATACTTTTACATTTAATCATCATAACAATGAAGTTGTTGTTGTTGTTAGGTGCCATTGAGTTGATACCAACTCATAGTGACCTTATGCACAGCAGACGAAACGCTGCCCGATCCTGGGCCAACCTCACTACTGTTGCCACGCTTGAGTCCATCGATGCTGCCACTTGGCCAATCCATCTCATTGGGGGTCTTCCTCTTTTTCTCTGACCCTCCACCTTACCAAACCTGATATCCTTCTCTAGTGACTGGGAACAATGAAGTAGGTACTATTATTTCCCTCACTTTGTTAAGTGCTACTGATTAGGCTCCGACTCAGGGCAACTCTGTGTGGGTTTTCCAAGGCTTTTAAATTTTCACGGGAGCTGAAAGCCTCATCTTTCTTTTTGGAGCCATTGGCAGGCTCGAACTACGGACCTTATGGTTTTCAATGCTTATTGTATTGAGCCACCAGATGATACAATTTTTCAGGTGAGAATAATATGATTTGAGAGGTTCAGAAACTGGTCCAAAGTCACATAGCTAGTAAGTGCCAGCACTGAGATACAATTCATTTATGTCTATTTCTAAAATATACGATTTTAGTCACTAAAAATTAGTTGTTTCTAATTATACATAGACATAAAATTCCCCTCACCATTCCGTTTCATCTGTTTAATATCTATGATGGATTTATTTGAGGCTTAACCAATGTATAGAAATCGGAAATCAAATTTAAATAACTCTATAGGTAAGCAGCCCTCCTTGGAAACCCTGTACAGGGTTACTATGAGTCAGAATTGACTCTGTGACACTTAACACCATAGGTAATTTTATTTAATACATAACAACAAGCAAGATAATTCGGTACAAGCTAGTTAGGTTAGTTTAACTTTTGTTTTGTTTCCAAGTTTCAACAGTAACTTCTATTTCCAACCTTGACTTTTTCTTAACTATTAGTCAAGTTAAGCCTATTTTGTAGCAAACATCTCTAACATCTCAATGGCTAAATATAACAAGGGTTAGTTTCAAATGCAGGTCATAGTCCAAGACAATTAGTCTAAAATAATCATTGTATTCATGAACACTGGCTCCTTCCGACTGTGGCCCTACCATCTTCTAAGCTCTTGGAAATCCCCCCTATCTTCTGTGTATTTGATTAAATATTTAGTCAAAATAGAGAATCTTAAAAATGGCATACATCAATTTTTTTTTTTTTAAATATAAAGATTTTATTGTGAATTCAGTGATAGTTTACATGGCAGGATATCAGTTTTGCATTCAACCAATCGTATTTTGTTTCACTGCAATGATTATGTTGTTGTTGTTATATGCCGTGGAGTCGGTTCCGACTCATAGCAACCCTGTACAGGGTTTCTGAGGCTGTAAATCCTTATGGGATCAATGATTATATTCCCCTCCAAATGCCATCAATTAACAATTTTTGCCTCTGTTTCCACTTAGTTAACAACAAACAAAATCATTCAGTACAAGCTAGTTAGGTTAATTTAGCTTTTGTTTTGTTTTGTTTTGGGGGTACACAAAAACACACAGAAATTTTTAATCATTTAAACAGCCAAGGGCACATTTTGCAAACCAGCCTCCTTCCTGCTAGCACACAGCCTTTCTCTTTCCATGAGTCTAGAGTCCTCAGGCGCTCTATCTTTCCATGCCATCACCTCTGACTGCTTCTCTTGTGTCATGTGATCCCACATTCCACTTATGCTCTTCTTTCTTGATGGTCCTTGGATACTCTGTTTCTGGAAAGTAAGACTAACAACTCTCCTCTTTTTGTTACACAACTTCTACCTTTACATTTGTGACAATCGCAGTTAGTCATGATAACAGTTACTCACTGTTGAATCATAAGTATCTTATCCCCGGCTCCTTTCACTCACTCATAAAACTAAATTTCCTCTTGAAAACTTGTAACTCAGATACTTGATACCTTTATAGTGCCTACCTCCTCCTCCTCCCCATTTTAGGTAGCCAATATTTCAGCTGTCTGTCCCTATCCACCCTGTGTACTGAGTGAATAGGTTTGATCCTTGACGTGAAGACTCTTTCCCTCTCGATTGGTATTTTGAGCAACTACTGGTAGCGTAGTGGTTACGAATCAGGCTGTGAACTGCAAGGTCAGCAGTTCGAAACTACCAGCTGTTCCACGGGAGAAAGATGAGGCTTTCTGCTCCCGTAAAAGACTTACAGCTTCAGAAACCCTGTTACAGGGTCGCTATGAGTCGGAACCGATTCCACGGCACATAACAACAACAACAACTTCCATAAGTAGTGGTCAAGTTAATCAAACTGTAGAAATTTATACTTGCTTCCTGTATCAAAATTCTTTATCTTCCTGTAGTTGAGTTCTGATCATGAAGCCATCAAAGCTAGGTCAAATAGGTACTATCTGCAAGTTCTTGCACCTCTCCCCACTCATATCAGCTGAGCACTTGACTCTCAGCTCTAGTCCCTAGTGGCTAGGTCAGTGTGGCTCAGGAGTTCCTGGATATCCCCAAACTTCAGACCAACCAGTTCTTCCTTTTATTTCTCTCATATCAAGGTCCAGGAGTCTATGAAACATAGTCAAACTCAGCCCATGTCTTCATTATTGCCTTTCCCCTACTTCTACTCACAAGTAGACTAATGCAGTTACCATCTAGTTTACAAACTTTTCTTTCAAGAAGTAGCTTATGTTCCTCTAGCTGCTCCACATTGGTCTGCATGTCCTTTCAAGTGGAAATATCCCACCTCAGAAGGCTCTGGATGGGGCTCAGGATTCCCTATACTCTACAAAGACTCCACAAAATGCCTATCGTAATGAGCAAGTCCTAGAACCCCTTTTAGGTATTCCAATCAGTTACAGGCTTAAGACAGGTTTACAAGTTTTCTGTAATCATATTTCCAATATTCCTTTCTATCCAATTCAAGTGTCTATTTTACAATAGTAGGCAAGGGAAACCAATATCCATAATAAAAGCAATCTCTTTAACATTATTTCCCCTCTTTTACCCATTCAGATTATGCCTTGAACCCTGCATCACAGAGTCCTGTTGTTGACTATATATCATTACTTACCTCTATCCCATTTACCCCATGCAAACCTTCCCACATGTTCCCCTATCTCCCTTGTTCTTCCACCACTCCTCCTTCATTTATATTGCCCTCGCCTTCCTTGTATATTGCCCTCCCCCTCACCCAAGTTATGATGTTAGTATCCCCAACCTTTACCTTACTGTCCCCTCCCTCCCACTCATGTTAATCAACAAAGAATTTTGTTTTTCTTTTAGTATGGACATCTTTTCTTAAGCTTTTGCAGTAATGGTCTTATGCAATATTTGTCCTTTTGTGTACAAACATCTTAACATTATTTCCTCTCCTATACCCCTTCAGTCTGTATCTCGATCCCTATATCATAGATCTTTGTTATTCCAAGTATATGCAAACAGCACAGTCCACCTCTCTTCCATTTAACCCAGGTACACCTCCCAGAGTCTTTCCTCACTCCCCGGTCCTCCTCCACTCCTTGTGTGTTGCCCTCATCTATTTACTGCCCTCCCTATCTCCCAAGTCAATATACGTTCATCCATGACCTATGAGTTACTGTACCCTCCTTTCCACCCCTGGTAATCCTCAAAGAACTATTCTTTTAGTATGGACATCTTTTCTTAAGTGTTTACAGTAATGAATGTATTCAATATCTGTCCTTTTGTGCCTGAGTAATTTCACTCATCATTATGTCCTCAAGGCTTATCCACCTTATGTGGTGTTTTGCAGCTTCATCGTTATTCTTCAAAGTAGCACAGTATTCCATTGTGTGTATGTATCAGAGTTTGTTTATTCATTCTTCCATTGATGTGCATTTGAGTAGTCTCCAGTTTTTTGCTATTGTGAATAGTGGTATATATCAATTCTTACTAGTACAATGGATGAGAACACCTGACTCCATGGCATACAGGTTAGGCTTCCTGAGTGGTGTTCCTCAAGTGTATTGAGAGGAAAGGGAGTATTTCACCTTCTTTTTCCCATAGAGAGAGGGAATGAGAAATGTCACTCCACCTAACTTCAAGAGAGATGGCGTAATGAAGTGTGACTATGAGTTCCAATGAAAGACCATGGATATTGTATTAACTGGCCAGCTTTTGCTATAACTTTGTAGGCTTTTATTATTATCAACTGAATAATTTACAAAGTCTTCAGATCACAAAACATTTTACAGGTTTTCACATGTTTACTACTTCCTTAGGAATGATTTAATACATAAAATGTTTGGTCTTAACGCATTTTCTCTTGATTCCAAATTATGGGCAGTGTAATTTGCATTGACAATAAGTTGGTAGATTATAATCAAGCTGGACGACATGAAGAAGAACTGGACTATATCAAGCTTGGTGATATGCAGATAAAACAACCTTGCTTGCTGAAAATGAAGAGGTCTTGCTGATGAAGATCAATAGTCTTAAGTATGGA
>NW_006408529.1:10919156-10922409 GCF_000296735.1 Chrysochloris asiatica
TAGTTTCCCACTATAGTGTTGGAGAATAGTCACATTCCCCCTGAATTTTTCTAATTGTGGACATTTGTTTTAAAACTTATGTCTACTTTACATCTGATTTTTATTTTAAGGTATTAATACTATGATATTAATTTTAATATTTTGTTGACATGAGGGATGAGTTTGTCATTCTTGTTTATTGTTGGCACTATAGGATAAGCACTAGACCTCAAGGTCAGTTTGAACTGAAAGATTAATGGTTCAAACTCACCAGCTGCTCCTCAGAAACCCTATACAAGGTTTTTATGAGTTAGAATGGATTTGACAGCACGCAACAACAACAACAATTGAGAATATATCATATTATCTGTTATCATTTACCTATCATTATTTATCCTACATATTACCTCTAGTTTTATGTCACTTAATTTGTTTCTTTGTTATTATATAAAAAATGTTTAAATTTCACTTTAGTCAAATATAGAAACATTATCTCAAGGTTTTTATGCTTTATATTTATATACACACATGGTCAGATAAACACTCACTTTTAAATTCATGTAGTTTCATTTTTTTTTTTATATCTAACTTTGTTATCCATTGTACTACCTGGCGGTGGTGGTGGTTGTATGCCATCGAGTTGGTTCCAACTCATAGCAAACCTGAATAGGTCTTCTGAGAGTGAATCTTTATCAGAGAAGAAAGCCTCATCTTTCTCCCATGGAGGGGCTAGTAGATTTGAGCTTCTGAGGTTGTGGTTAGCAGCACAACTCTTAATCCCCTACACTACCAAGACTCTTTACTACTTAGTGAATACAATAAAATAATAATTTTAAAAAAGAATTCTGGTACGATAAACAGCTCCCAAAGAACAGCTGCTCAAACAGGAATTAATTTTCTCATGTGATATTCCGGAGGTAAGTCAGTGGTCTATGGCAGGCAGACAACCTGGCACTGGGAACTTGCATAAAAACCTAAGTACTTTCATCTGTTTCTTTTCTATTGTCTAGTGTTCTCACCCATATCCATAGAATTAAACTTTGCTGACTAGCAAAGCATCTTCTTTTCAGTCAATGGTAATGGGAAAGGCAGAGAAGAATTCTAGTCATTTCTTTGTATTATAAGAAGGCCATGCAGAAGTTGCATACAATGCTTCTGCTTATATTCTATTGGTTGGAATTAAGTTACATGACCACATGCAGTTGCAATGAAGTCTAGGAAATACAGTTTTTATCTGTGCAAAGAAAAAAATGGCATGAAATAGATGCTGTTAACTGCCATTGAGTTGATTCTGATTCATGTCAATCTTTTGTACAACAGATTAAAACATTGCCTGATCCTGCATCGTCCTTACAATTGTAAGCATGTTTTGTCCATCATGGCTGCTATTGTGACACTGTATCTCACTGAGAGTCTCCATACCCTTTTTTACCTATTTAACATAGATGTTGCTATTGTTAAGTGCCGTCGAGTCAGTTCCAACCCATAGCAACCCTATATAGGGTTTCCAAGGAGCAGCTGGTGAACTTGAACTGCCGACCTTGCAGTTCAAACAGCTTTGCAGTACTACACCAGGACTCCATTTAATATAGATACTGGGATACAGTTAGAAGTTTCGTCTATCTTCAGTGTATGATATTGGGATATTGATTAGAAATTGATTAAAATTATGATTTTATATCTCTATCTTAATAAACTTAGACAATGTGTATAAACTGTCCAGTATCTTATATGGATACAGATCTCAATAAAACCATCATACCTACCCACTCTGTCCTTCTCAGTGGTCAAATTAATTATCTGTTCTGAAAGAGTAGCATATTAATGAAAGGGTTCAAAGGTAAACTCAGTCAATCATTATTGCTGACCCCTCATAATTTGCAAAATATTTTTGTATCCTTAATGAGTTTTTCCATTTACATAGGCTAGAGTATCATGCTGTGAAAGTCATCAGAATTAGGCAGGTTCACCTTTAAAGTATTAATGAGTCTCTATTCATTTTCTCTGTAGTGTTTCAGTATACAACTTTGTGACTTTCTAAGCAAATTATTGTCCCAGTGAAGAAGTTATTAGTGGGATTCCTCAGTACCTACTCTCCTCACTTATTAACATGGTTAGGTTCCAAGATCAGGTTGTTATGTGAAAATTGGCATTATGTTAAAATGGAGAATAACCACATCAGATTCCAAAGTAGAGGATGATTACATCATTACAATTGCCAAATTACATCATTGCCAAACCGAGAATCATAGTCTAAGAAAGTTAACACTTAACTTAAACCATCAAAGCCAGCATTACTCTCCCCTCACACATGGCCGTTCATTAGTCAGATGTACATCATTTAAGGACAGAATAGTTAAATTGCAGATTTTTTATTATTGTAGTTAATGTGAACTATCAGATAACCAGATATTCAGTAAGTAAGGAGTTGTTGTTGTTAAGTACCGTGGTTTCAACTCATAGTGACCCTGCAAGGGGTTTCTCAGGCTGTAAATCTTTACAGGAGCAGAAAGTCTCATCTTTCTCCTATGGAACAGCTGGTAGGTTCAAACTGACAACCTTGGGGTTAGCAGCCCAATTCGTAACCACTATGCTAGTAGGTGCATTTATCTCGGTCAATATAAGATCCTTTTATCTAAATAGCCTATATTCTCAAGGTAATATTTCAGTTGACTTATTTATGATTGTACCACTTTTATAAAAAAAGAATTTACAAGTTTATTTATATTGTTCACAACTATGGCATTTTTTCCAAAAAAGGATTTTGTTAGTAGTTAAAGATTGCCTAAATTCCATACTGCTCTTTCTCTTATGATATTAACTATAGGGCAAAATGCAGACTAGAAGAGAATGAGCAAATAGGATTGATGATCTTCTCCGCATAAGTCCCAAGCACCATGCATAATATCAAGCTACTATTAAATATATAGTTCCCTGGGTGCTATAAACAGTTTGCACTTGACTACTAATTGGACAGTGTTTCTCTGCTATTCATAAGGTTTTCAGTGACTAAATATTCAGAAGTAGTTCATCACTCCTTCGTCCTAGTCTGTCTTCATCTGGAAGCTTATCTGAAACCTGTCAACTATGAGTGACCCTGCTGGTATTTAACATAATGGTGGCATAGCTTTCAGAATCACAGCAACTCACAAGCCACCACAGTATGACAAACTGACAGACAAGTGGTGTGAGGATTAAGGCACACCTGACCAAAACCATGGTATTTTCAATAACTTCATATGGATGCAAAAGCTGAACAGTGAATAAGGAAGAC
>NW_006408529.1:10922509-10926475 GCF_000296735.1 Chrysochloris asiatica
GATGGACAGACAGATTGGCTGTAACAATGGGCTCAAACATAACAATTGTGGCTAGAGGCAGGATTGGGCAGTGTTTCATTCATGGAGCATAGGGTGACAATGAGTTGGAGCCTACATTTGTTGTTTGTTGTTAGGTACCATCGAGTCGGTACCGACCCATAGTGACCTTATGCACAGCAGAACGAAACACTGCCCAATTCTGGGCCAACCTCACTACTGTTGCCACGCTTGAGTCCTTCGATGCTGCCACTTGGCCAATCCAGCTCGTTGGGGGTCTTCCTCTTTTTCTCTGACCCTCCACCTTACCAAACATGATATCCTTCTCCAGAGACTGGTCCCTCCTGACAAGGTCTGATGATTCAACATCAGTGGGTCAGACAATAGGCAGACAAGTCAAGCAGGTAAGATGGCTGGTTGCTGATGACTCCTAGGGTCACCAGGAGATCTGCAGGGCAGAGGGCAGGCAAGCAGGCAGGCAGGTCAGGCAGATAAGATGACTGGCTGCTGATGACTCCCAGAAGACACAAGCAATAGAGCAGGCTATTGGCTCGAATCCATAGAACCAGACGTTGTATGCCAAGCTAGATGAAGAATCCAGATCGAGCAGAAAAGGAAAGTAACTTTGCCTTAGTGTTCAATAATTTGGAAGCAGGCCATACTTTCAAAGAAGCTTTCTTTCAGTTGACTGGCTGCTCACAGGAGATCTCATCATGAGGAATTACTACATCTTAACTGCCAAACTACTGAAATCATGGCCTAGTCAAACTGACACAAAATCATAATGATCACATATAGTAAGAAGTGTATATATAAAATTAAAATGAAATTGCATGCCTGATGTCCACTAATTGATGTTTAGCACGTACTGATTTGCGACATCCCCCCTTCCCCACCCCCCCACCAAATATCCAAGTATCGTTTCCAAATCTTTAGAGGATAACTTTATGATGTTTGACAATCATTTGCAAAATTCAAGTAATATCAACACACACATTGTATTCTCACAATGAATAGATTTTAAGAATCACGCTTCTTTTGACTGTTACAGCCTCACATAATGTTGTTGTTTTTCATTGTCTACTCTATGTACTTTTTTCTATTACTGATTTTTAATAAGTACTACTAATAAAAAAGCATTACTTAATTGTGAGGATAGCCAATGTGAATATATAGGCTATGATTTTGTTTTATTTATTTTTTCATTCTCGGATTATTTATCCTGAAGTGTTGATGTATTTTTGGTAAAATTAATCTGTTTTTCTTTTCTCAATGGGTCATTACCATGAGACTTCATAAATTTTTTTCATTTACTTTTCTTTGAAATTTTGCATTGTCTTCATTTTATAAGTTGAGACTTTATAACTTGTAATATCTCAAGTGCATAGTATACCAAATTCAGTATAATGAGAAAATGTAACCTTTTCTACCTTATGAAAGCCTTTCAAAACTCTTTGATTTCATATAATAATACCTCTTATCCCTACAGCATTGATGTAAAAATTCTCATTATTAATGATGATTTAGTTAGAATGTATTTCTAAAATTTTGACTCTGTGTTAAATTCCACTTCCTTTCTTTGTCATAAAAAAAAGCAAAAATAAAAATTTCCCATTAGCTTTCTTGGTAAAAATTTATAAATACATGTAATAAAAAGAATAAAATTTGGAAGATTTAGTGTCATATTCTCCAAAGAACATAACAGACACATGATAAACATTGGTTTAACAAGTAAGGATTCCAAGGAGTTATTCAGTAAATCTATCCTGGTGTAGTGCTATAGGATAAACCATGTACTACACAGTCAGTTTGAACCACAGTGTCGGTGGTTCAAACTCACCAGTCGCTTCTCGAAAACCGTATCCAAGGTTGCTATGAGTTGGAACTAATTCGAAGACAACAACATTGTGTTTTAGAGAAATAAGGCAAATGGGCCAAAGTGCTAGTATTTAGACTATAACATCAAATACTCTCATATACAAGAAGCTCTGGTAGCATAATCGTTACAAACAGGGCTGCTAACCTCAAGTTCAGCAGTTAAAAATCACAGAAAAACAAACGATGAGGACTTCTGCTCCTGTAAAGATTTATAACCTCGGAAACTCTACACAGGGTCTCTGAGTTGGAATTGACTTGACAGCACACACCCTGATAATATGGAGTCTTTGTGTAGCTCTCTAGGATAATACTCTGGACTGCAAGGGCAGTTTGAGCCACAATGTCACCTGTTCAAATACACCAGTCACTCCTCGGAAACCAATGAGTTGAAATCGACTCAATGGCACTTAACAACAACAACAATAACCCTTACATATAGTCACTTAAAGCTGAATTATATGTGCCAACAGATTTAAAGTCAAAATCCCTTATTTTAGCTTTATGTATAGAACTGTATTTCAGTGCAGTAAAGCCGCTGTAGGAGAGTAAAGGAACTTTCAATGTTTGTTGTTAGATTTTGTCCAGCTGATTCTGACCCATAGCGAACCTGAATAGGGTTTCTAAGGAGTGGCTGGTGAGCTTGAACCACTGACATTGCAGTTCAAAGTACTTTTCAGTCCAGCGCATAATTCACAGCGCCACAACAGGAGTCATAATGGTTTCATTCTTCTTCCATGATTGTTCATGCCACAACTATTCTTGTTCGAATGAGAGGCTCTGAGTTTGTTCTACTTAATGGTTTCCAAAGCAGTTGGGCAATGTGACCCTCTAGAGACTTTGAAGGGATTTGATTTTTGATGCCTAAGTACTATTGAGAAAGTCCAGATATTGAAAGAGTGTATGAGAAAATCCATATGGAAGATCAATTTCACAAGTACTTTGTAAAAGCAGCAGGCAAGAGTCTCACTTGACACAGAATATAGAAGTTCTATGCCAAAAATTTGTCAACATACTCGATCTTGTGGACAAAAATATAGATTTGAACTACAGAGTATGATGTCCTGTCAAAGCACTGATCACTCCACAATTGAATGCAATGATAAATTCCAAGAGGCTTGTAAAATCCACTGCCGATGTGATTTCTGAACATTAATAAGCAGTTCGGCCACAGTTCTGCTAAAATATGAATTTGCATCATGACATGGGCAATAAATTAGTATATGAACTATTCAATACAGGATTATAAACTATTGGCCAAGCACTTATGAATACTCTCTTTCATAAACCATTCTATAATCTAAGCAGACTGTTCTCTGTCAGTCTAAATGGATGCATTTATGGTATAATAGGCATGTCTGGGAAGACCCCTCTAGATCATTAGTGGTGCTAGTGGTATCTGTATTGTGAGGATGTAGCATTTATCAATACACAGTGTTCAGCAAAGAACATGTAAACACCCAACAATTGTCCAGACAAATTGGGAAGCAGATCTGTACAATAGACTGCAATGTGGTATGTGGGTCAGGAAGAAGATATTCAGGTTAATCAAATTTTATGGTTAATAGATACCTTGCAAGGATGGAAAGCTCTCAAAAAATTTAAATTCAATAAATATAAAATCTGATTTATGGTAAACAATAATCTAACCATGGTTTAACATTTTATAATTTCCAAAGTATTTGGGGGAACTTATTAAAGTTCAGGGGTGTATTATGATTACTGATTTTTATTTTATTATAAATATGCTGAAGTGTTGGTTAGCAGATAGCACATTGAACCTTCCAATCTTTCTTTACCTCCTCTGGTTGATATTTCAGAAGATGCAAGTTAAGGTTTTTCTTTAAGGATTTGATTTGCTTTTCAAATTGAAGCAATGATCCACAATTCCAGGGAGTATGGCTAAGCAAAGTGCTTTCTAAAGGGTAATTAGAGTAATTATCCACTGATGATGAAGAGAAAAAATGAAGGGATGTAAACGTTTGCTTCTTCTGATTCTTTCTGTTAATCTACTGAATATTCAATGATATAATTCTGAGACAAGAAAAAATAATTATGTTTTAAAATAGTTGAAAGAATGGCAAATTGATTATA
>NW_006408529.1:10935135-10955527 GCF_000296735.1 Chrysochloris asiatica
AAATGCAGCCAGAGTGCTCCTTGGAGGCCAAGCTGGCCAAACTCGTCTCTCATACTTCGGACATATTGTCAGGAGGGACCAGTCGCTGGAGAAGAATATCATGTTTGTTAAGGTGGAGGGTCGGAGAAAAAGAGGACGACCCCTAACAATGGACTCAAGCATGGCAACAGTAGGGAGGTTAGCCCAGGATCAGGCAGTGTTTATTTCTGCTGCGCAAAAGGTCGCTATGGGTCGGTACTGACTTGATGGCACCTGACAACATCAACAACAGCTAATTGGAAGGTTGGTGGTTTGAATCTACTCAATGGCACTAAGGAAGTAATTTCATACAATTATAGTCATTGAAAACTCTAGGAAGCACAGATTAACTCTGTAATAAGTAGGGTCACCATGAGTCAGAAATGACTCGATGGAAACAGGTTTAAATTTTTTTAAAATTATTATTGTTAAATATATTATTCATCAAAGTTTTACACATCTAAACTCAGGTTTTATCAAATGAAACATGCTTAAAGAATATATTTTAATGAAGGTTTAATATATAACAGCTATTGATGTTAAGTTTTAACAATATACTGATGAATAAGACAATCCTAGTGGACTATATACAAACTTTATAATATGGGAAACTGGTATATGAAGCAGTAATTAAAACACAATAAATGTAAAGATGGAAGTCAATTCAGGATATTCGGGGGATTCTGAGAAGGGCACATAGCAAAGTGATGAGGTTGGGGGGTTGGAATCAGAGCTGACTTCTTTAAAAGACCTGGATAAACTAAAGCTTAAAGGATGTGGCTATTTAATTACACTTTACATAATACTTTATTGTAATCATCTTTGTAAGTCTATTTATATATTATATAGGACAGTTTTTGACTAGAGAAGTATATTGAAGAATAGATTATAGTTAATAAATTTATTTTCTTACACTCACAAAAATTCATGACTTTAACTTTTACTAAAAATAGAAATTTATCTATGTGTTTTATGAAAAGAAAGTCAAATTAAAACTACTGAATAGTCTTAAGGAAATTCTAAAAACTTAGATTTATGTGAGGCACATAGTAGGAGATAACAAAATGCTTGTTGAATTAGATAATTCAAAATGAGACAAAAAAAATCAATTCCAGACAGTTTTAAATTGAAGAGACAAGTGTGGAAGTTTTATGTTATTACATGCAGAACAGCATTGCCAAACTATTTCCACAGAGTGCACTCAAAGATGATTATTGATGTTTAGAAAATTTTTTAAGTTTTCCATTCAAATGCTGTGGAGAAATATTAGCTGAAACAAAATTGGAAAGGTTTTATTTTTGCAGACTTTAGAGCTTTTAATATATCATGCAGTATTTCCTGCCAGCTATTGATTAGGAAAATTGTTGTTTTCTGCAGAACACCTACTAATATGCCACAGAACTAGTGTTTCACAAAAAAAAACACTGTGAAGTACTGATATGAAAATTTCAGGCAAAAAATTTTGGTAACTAAAGTACATACACATTTATGAATGAACTGAATGTCCTCTGAACACATATTTAAAACTATAAACTAAAACCTCTTTCTACAACACATATTTAAAACACAAGTTAAAACTAAAACCTCTTTCTACAACTTCATTGAATCTCTGTCCTGGATTACACTATTATTTAATTTGATTGAAGACAACATTATCAATTCCAGCTAAACTCAATTTTAGGTAAGAACACTGCCAGTTTGAGAATTTCACTTTCCCCACACTATTTAGAGTGTTATGGAAGTTCTTGTGAGTTTATGGAGGGCTGTAGCATTGGAATGAGACATCTGGTTCTCATCTGGCTACCATCTACACAGCTACCAGCTGTGATTTAGACAGTCCCATCTGCTTCTCCGTTGTTGTTATTCTTCTCTGAGATGCCTGTCTTTAGATCTGGTTCACCAGCCACAAGTCCACACCATAGTCACTAAAATATCACCTTCTCTTGACTGAGAAACATATTTCTTCAGGTCAGCCAGTTCTCTCTTTGATAATCTTTGAGACTTTCTCAAAACTACAGCTGTTCCCACACACCATTCTAGGTTCATGAGAAGTTTTGGTGAAGCTGCCTCGTCTATTTTTGCATTTAAAACTGCTCCCATGTTAACTAGTACAAAGAACTGCCTACAAAGATGCAGTCTCTCAAGCTTCTAAATAGGAAGTTTCTGTTTTAGCATCCCCAAACTTATTTGAACATAAAGTTAATCCATTCACTTGAAGGAAAGCTGGGTGGTGGTGGAATTGGGGTGTGAAGCTGGTATCTGGGGCACTTCACATACCACATTCTGACCAGTAAAGTGCTTATATACCCAGTGATTTTTCAGTTGAGGTACTCACCGATCCTTTGAGCAGGTTAGAGCATAATTAAGAGACCGTCCTGGCCCCATTCACTTTGAGAATCTTGTTGGTATAGCTCCTTCAAGTTTTATGCTCTTAGTACATTTTAAATATTTAATTTTTAACTTATAAAACTATTTCTCAAAAGTATGTTTTCATATATTTCAATATATATGTCTTGCAACTTTAGAATCCATATCTTGTTTTAGATATTTTTAGAAAAAATTAGGAACACAGTTAACACTAACATAAAGTAGTTCATTATAATATTAGGTTGACACCTTTGAATGGATAATCTTATGATACCGCAAATTTCATTCATAGAGAATTGTTATGCAAACACATAAAAAGATTTTAAGAAAGAAAATTTGAATCTTAGTACTAAGCAAATAGCAGAACAATGAGGCAGTTTTGTGTGTTCCTATATATTTTTTTAATGAACTCTTTGGTGAAGAATAAAGCACAAAAATTACAAGAAATATATTTTCATGAATAGAAGTTGTAGCAACTTGTGAAATAAAAGGAAATAAATATGTTTTGAGTATCTGCTATGCACCAGATATTTCTACATGTAGTTATTAACTTTTATAATATTATTACCTAGTTTACGAATAAGGAGTCTGAGGCTCAGAAAGGCAAAAAAACTTGTCCAGGGTCATAAAACTGGCAAATAGTACAGCTTAAATATCTATGTGTCTGAAGATAAAGCCCACAATACCTTCAGCCAACTTATTGTCAGAAATATGTGTTCTCAAAAAATCAAATTAAAATTAATCAAATCACAGCACAAACTAGTGGATACACTTGGTTTATTAAAATCAGAGGAAAGGAATTATGAAGCCTCTAGCAGAGTCTCTCTCATCTCTTTTTAAAGCTGGTAGGTTTTGAAGCATGTTTTACCCATATGAAGGCCTCAAGACTGGTCTTACATGATTTTTACTGTTGCCTTCTCAGGCACCCAGTTTCCTCATGGGGGAGGATTACCTAGTAAGCATCTTTTATGTGGTGCAAAACAGGTGAAACTGTTCACTACAGATTAGTAAGTAGGCACAAGTGTTTATCTTGCTTACTGGGTACTCCATCCCTGTCAGGGGTTGTAAGTTTTAAGAGACTTTGATTCTGTAAGAAAGGGCTGCAGGGTAGGGAAAGACACAGAGGCCAGTCACATCTATCAGCAGAATCTTTGATGTGGTGAAAAATATGAAATTGTTCAGTACAGATTGGTAAATTAGCACAAGTAAGCCCCATGTTTACCTTGTTTACTTGGATACTCTGTCCCTGCTAGGCATGGTAAATTTGAAAAGAACCTTTGATTCTACAGGAAGGTGCTGTGGATTTGGGAGAGAGACAGTTGCCAGTCATTCCTAAAAGCAAAAAGAACCTATGATGTGTCTAAAAAAAAAAAAAGTAACTTGTTAACAACAGATTAGTAAATAAGCACAAGTAATCCTGTGCTTACTTTGATTATTGGACCTCATACTTCCCCTTGAAATCTTCCATTCTGGAACTCTCTTTTTCTCTGTCCTATTTCTCAGGCAATAGAGCTTTCTCAGAAGATCTGATTAGTATTCTATCTTTTGCAGTATCTGGCTTAATAGAATGTCCTCACAAGAAAATAGACCCACTCTTTTTCAAACCATTTCAGATACCGTTTCTAAGAACAGACTTTGCCACCTGTTAAACAATCAGCATATCCTTGTCATGCCAAAACAGTAGAATTTGCACCTCTTTTTCCATGATGAGCTTAAAATACAGTTGTCACTTAAAATGAGTGTTTGTTGAATGAAAAGCAATAAAAGAGAAGAAAGCATGTGAGTTTCCTGAACTGTCCAACTCGCTCTTATTTTGCTGCCTGTTCCTCTATGGTAAGAGCATGGTGTGACCACAGTCCATCAGGTCTACATAGGCTTCTTTTGAAATTCAAGTGAACTATTCTCACATTCACTTTAAAGAAGTCTTGTGTAGCAGATTTGCCTAATGCAATATGTTATTTGACTTCTTGACTGCTGCTTCCGTGACTGCTGATGGCTGATCCAAATATAATGAAGTCTTTGACACACCACTTCAATCTTTTCTCCATTTATTTTGATATTATTTATTGGTCCAGTGGAGAGGATTTTTGTTTTCTTTACATAGAGGTGCAACCCAGAAGAAAGGCTGTGATCTTTGAGCATCAATAAGTATTTTTAGTCCTCTTCACTTTCAGCAAGCAAGGCTGTCATATGAGTCTTCCTCCAACCCTGATGCCACGTTTTGGGTGCATCTGACCCAAGCCAGAATATTTTCAATAACTTCATATGTATGTGAAAGTTGGACAATGAATAAGGAAGACCATAGAAGAATTGATACATTTGAGTTATGGTGTTGCAAGAGAATATTGAAATTACCATGGACCACCAAAAAAACAAACAAATCTGTTTCAGAAGTATAGTCAGAATGCTCCTTAGAAGGTAGGATGGTTAGCTTCATCTCTCATACTTTGGACATATTATCAGGAGGGAGCAGTTGCTGGAAAAGGACATCATGCTTGGTGGGGTGGAGGGCCAGCAAAGAATAGGAAGCCCCCACTGAGATGGATTGAAACAGTAGCAGCAGCAATAGGTTTAAGCATAGCAATGATTGTGAGATTGGCACAGGACTGGGAGATGTTTTGCTCTGTTGTACATAAGGTGGCTATGGGCCAGTACTGACTTGAGGGCAGCTACTAACAGTAAACAAATTTGCACATGTGAATATGGTAATTAAAACCTGATTTATTATCCATGTTCTGAGTAAATCTTGTTGCTGCTGCACTGGAACTTGAGTTTTAGTGTGTCAATTTTATTTCAGTGGGTAAATGGAACAGGATGTAAGGATTGTAGAATCCCTGTGATGGTATGATTCAGCCTGCTGTCTACCTCATTTACCTACCTGTCAGGAGCAATAACAGTTAGCATGCAGCCACATTATCAGAGAACAATACTTCAGAACTGTTTCTGAGTCTTCCTAGTACTGACTTTAATTTATTCAATAAATACTTATTGAGTACGCATCAGCACTACACCACCAGCGTTCCTCTCACTTACCACTTGGGATTGGTTATACTTTTCCTATTGAATTCCTGTATATACTTACTAGAGTTTACCTGAGTTCTCTGTATGAATATATAACTGTGTTAGTCATAGTTTTAGGTGTCTAGGATATATCATGAAACAAATCAAACAGTAACAGACTTAAGTGAGATAAGACAGAAATAATAGAATTAGGCAATATAGGATAAGCCCCGGAGTGCTAACCACAAGGTTACCAGTTCAAATCCACCACCACTCGTTGGGAACCCTATACAGGTTGCTCTGAGTAAAAACCAACTTAAAGGCACTTAACAGCAGCAATGACAATAACACAGATAAGGAGGAATTAGAAGACAGAAGCTCAGTGATGCTCCTCACAACAAAGCATCTTAGTGGGACACTTTTATTGTAGCCTCAGAAGTCAAGGAAGATGGAAGTAAAAATATAGAAAGGGGAGGGAAGGAGGAGCACCTGTGTGCATTTACTGTATAAAACATTACTGAGCCAATGAACTGAATATAGTATTTGTTAAATATCATTGCATTTTTTTTTTTACTGTTGATAAGTGAATAGAACCCTTTGTTCTCAAATACTAATTAAAATAACAAAATGAAGCAGTTCATCTGGTTTTATTAGACATAAGTTAGAAAAGTATTTTGTTCCACTCTTTATAACATATGAAACATCTACCAGATTTATGTTACCACAGTCATGCTAATAGCTGCAATTTCTTGTTATGTTTGTTAATTTCAGAAGGGAAATAAAAGAGAGCATATACTGTATGTATTTGACACTGTGTTGACAAGTCTTTATATTATGCATTATTGGTGCAAATAACAAGCAGTTACTTATATGGTTGTTGTTATTTTGGCTAAGTGCCATATAGTTGGTTCCGACTCACAGCAACCTTTTATAGGGTTTCCAAGAAGTGGATGGTGGGTTTGAACCTCTGACCTTGCAAATTCAAACTGACTTTACAGTCCAGTGCTTATCCTACAGTGCCACACCAGGAATCTTTATGGCTATAATAGACAGTTTATCTTATAATATTTTTTCTTTATGATGCTGCAAGAATTCCTAATGTATTAATGTATGACTACTTGTTTTCTTTTTAGAACCTATTAAGAATAAAAAGGTATATAAAATGTAATAAACATTTACAAATAAAGAGTATATTTATAGTTAGGTAGTAAAGAAAAATTTAGGTCTTTATGTATCTACTTTCCTCTCTGAGAGAGGTTTTATACTACTTAAATATTTTTTTCTTAAAGAAATATGAATCTTCATATTAATTTATATGACCAGGTGAATATAATGACTGTTTCATTTTAATAGAAAATAATCATATAGCAATAATGTTATATGAATTTCTGAAAGTATAAAATACAGAAAACAAATGTTTTAGGAAGTATAGTTAGTGCTTTAATGTATAAAGGTATTACTGACAAAATTTGAGACCATCCAGTAACAATTTCAGCTTATGTTACAAAATAAATCTTATTTCTCACAAATAATGAATAGGTTATACTCTTTTTTTGTCAACTATACATCCACCTCCTTACATGCTACTTTTGTGAGCACTCTATACAATTTGTATTTTATTTTATTTTCCTAACTAACCAAGTGGTTTCACTTAAGACAATCTGATAAGGTTTCGTATTCAACTGTTGATCTGTTATTATTCTTGTTCAGTGCTAGTGAGTGGGTTACCACTTGTGGCAAAACAATGTAGAACAAATGATACATTGTGCGGTTGTATACCATCCTCACAATGACCAATCCTCTGTTTGAGCCCATGGTAGTAGCTACAGTATCAGCCCATTTCAGTGAGGAGCCTCCTCTTTTTCGCTGACCCTCCACTTTACCAACCATGATGTCCTTCTTTAGGAACTGGTCCCTCCTGATAACACATCCAAAGTACATGAGACAAAGTCTTGTTATCCTTTCCTCTAAAGAGCATTCTGGCTATACTTTTTCCAAGACAAATTTGTTTGATCTTCTGAGAGTTCATATTAGACTCAATACTCTTCACCAACACAACTCATAAGCATTGATGCTTTTTCAGTCTTCTTTATTCATTGTCCAGCTTTCCCTTGCATATGATTTGATTTAAAATCCCATGGAATTGATTAGGTGTACCAAGTATTCAAAGTGACATTATTGATTTTTAACATTTTAAAGAGGTCTTTTGCAGCAAATTTGTCTATTTGATTTGTTGGCTGCTTTTTCCATGAGCATTGATTGTGGATCAGACAAAATTAATTCCTTGACTACTTCAATATTTTCTCCATTTATCATGATGTTGATTAATGGTCTGATTGTGAAGATTTTTATTTTCTTTACATTGAGATGTAATCCATACTGAAGGCTATAGTCTTTGATCTTCATCAGTAAGTGCTTCAAGGCCTCTTCAGTTCAGTGAGAGGAAGGTTGGGTTATCAGTATGCTGCATGGAGCTTGTTAATGAGACTCCCTCCAATCCAGATGCTACCTTATTCTTCATAGAGCCCTGATTTTCAGATTATTTGCTCAACATCCAAATTGACTAAGTATGATGAAAAGATATAACCCTAATATACATCTTTTCTGATTCTCAACCACACAGTTTCTGTTCCAATGACTGCCTTTTTGTCTATGTACAGTTTCCCCATGAGCCCAATTGGATATTCTGGAATTCCCACTTTTTTTGCAATGCTTCATGATTTGTCATGATCTACACAGTGAAATACCTTTGCATATCAATAAAATACAGGTAGACATCTTTCTGGTATTCTCTACTTTCAGCAAAGATCAATCTGATATCAATAATGATATCCCTCATTCCACATCTTCTGAATCTGACTTGAATTTCTGGCAACTTCCTGTCAATATGCAGCTGCAACTGTTTTTTTGTTTTGTTTTGTTTTTTTAATTATCCAAACAAAATCTTATATGTGTGCAATATTAATGATATTGTCCAATAATTTATGCATTCAATTGTATCACCTTTCTTTAGGATAGTTAAAAAAAATAGAGATCTCTTCTAGTCAGTTGGCCAGGTAGCTGTCTTCCAAATTTCTAGGCATAGACAAGTGAGTACTTCAGTGCTGTCTATGTTTGTTTTGTTTTGTTTTGTTTTATTGTGAATTGTGTGATAGTCTACATGGGAGAACATTAGCTTTGCATTCATTCCATCATCTATCATTTCATTGACATAGTTACCATCCCGTCCATGCATCCTCACCCAACCAAGGGGTATACCCTGTAAGCCTGCACACCCCCACTACCACAGTCTTCAGCCCCTTTCCATCTCCTGATACCGAGTCCCCAGCCACACCATCTCTTGATGTCGTCTTCTCTGCCTCCATCTCAGGCCTCACCGCCTCTCTGGGTAGGATTCTGCTCTTCGCTCTTCTCCATCGATGGTCCCAGGGTCCTCTGCTCCTAGACTGAAAAGTTAATCACTCCCCTCTTTGCTACAAAATGTCCATCTTTAGACTTCCAACCCTTACAATCAGTCCTGATAACAATTATTCACTATTGCATCACAAGAGACCCATCTGTATTTCATCTCATCAGCCCTTCCTGGACAGGCTGGACACTATTCACTGGAGACTCTACCTTCCTCCACGCCCTTTGGATCTAGGTTCCCTCTTGAAAGTTTGTAAGCCAGTCACTTCTTGCCTTTGTATCCCTCCCCCCATTTTGGGTAACCAATGTCCAAGTTGCCCATCCTGTCTACCCTTTGTGTGGAGGGGGTGGGAATAGTTCTTGCAGCAGGGATTTGTTTCCTTTTTTGAGCTATTGCATTCATAGGTATAGGTCCTGTTTATTGAATTGTATCAGATGACACTTTTTTTCCTCTTCTTTCTTCTTCGGGTTGAGCTCTGTTTATCTAGTCATTGAAGTCCGGTCAAATGGGCATCATCTGCAAGTGTGGGTGTTCTTACGTCTGTCCGGCCTCTTTTTATCAGCTGGCTGCTCCGCTCTCCACTCTAGACCTCTGTGGTTGTGTCATTGATTCTGAGCCCATAAGTCCCCAGATGTTGCCTCGCTACTGGCCAACCAGGTCTCCACCCAGGTTCACAGTAGTTTGCTGAACGATGTAGGGCTTAGCTCGCCCCTTTATTGATGTTCTTCGGTTACTTCCCCTTCTGGGTGACATGTGTGGTTTGTCAGTCAAGGCGTATATTTCCCTTGCGTCTTAGTCTTGGAAGAGAATTTGAGTGCTGTCTATGTTTGTTGAAATGTTTCCATAAATATTCTCTCCATTCCTAAATCTTGCTTTTTCCTAATACCTTCAGAGCAGCTTGGACTTTGTCCTTCAATATCATTGCTTCTGGATCATATGCTACCTCCTGAAATGGTTACACATCAACCAGTTCCTTTTGGCAGACTAACTCTGTGCATTCATTCCATCTTCTTTTGATGAACTAATGCACAATCATTATTCATGTAAATTATTAGAAACAAATGTACAGTTTCAACAATTGATTTTCTGATAACCATAGTATCTACCAATCTCAATCCATTATATTTTGACCACAACCTATACTTTTATTATATAATTTGGTCAAAAGACATTTAAGACTTTTTATATTTAATGTTTTATTGTGAATTATGTGATAGTTTACATGGGAGAACATTAGTTTTACAGTCTTTCTATCGTATATCATTTCATTGCCATGGTTACAATCCCCTCCATGCATCATCAACCAACCAAAGGGTATGCACTACAAACCTGTACCCCAGTCTTCAACACACAACCTTTCTTCCTCTCTGGATCTAAAGTCTCCAGCTGCTCCATCTCTGCACATCATTATCTCTGCCTCCTTCTCTGGCGTCACTGCTTCTCTGGGTAGGGTCCCGCTCTCTGCTCCTCTCCATTGATGGTCCCAGGGACCTACACTTGTAGACTGAAATGTTAATCACTCCCCTCCTTGCTATAAAATGTCTACCTTTACATTTCCAACCCTCACAATCAGTCCTGATAACAATTATTCACTATTGTATCACAAAAGACCTATCTGCATTTCATTTCATCAGCCCTGCCCAGACAGACTGGATACTACTCACTGGAGATTCTACCTTCCCCTATGCTTCTGGATCTAGGTTCCCTCTTGAAAGCTTGTAAGCCAGTCAGTTCTTGCCTTTGTACCCCCCCCCCCCTTTTGGGTAGCCAATGTCCAAGTTGTCCATCCCTGTCTACTCTGTGTGGAGGGGATGGGAATGATCCTTGTTATAAGGATTTGTTTCCTCTGTTGAGCTACTGCTTCCATAGGTGTAAGTCAAGTTCATCAAATTGTATCAGATTACTTTTTTTTTTTTTCCCTCTTCTATCTTCTTCTGGTTGAGCTCTGATCATCCAGTCATTGAAGCCAGGTCAAGTGGGTATTACCTGCAAGTGTGGGTGTTCTTATGCATATGCTCTCTCTTCTTATCAGCTGGATGATTTACTCTCCACTCTAGTCCTCTGTGGCTATGTCACTGACTCTGGGCCCAAGAGTCCCCAGGTCTTGCCACACTGCTGGTCAACCAGGTCTTCACCCGGGTTCACAGAAGTCTATTGAACATTGTAGGGCTTAGCTTTCAGCTTCATTGCTGTTTTTCCCTCACTTCCCCTTATCAGTGACGAGCATGGTCACCAATCAGAGCATGTATTCCCACTGAGTCTTAGTCTTGGAAGGGGGTTTGCACTGAGGGGACCCAATACTTGCCTTGATGTCTTCTGGGCAAGCAAGTTACTTGTTCTTGTAGTAACAGTCGGTCTGCCTCTATTGTTTTGTATTTTTTCCTGTAGGTCTTTCTTTCAAGAAGTATCTTCTGCTCTTCTAGCCACTCCATACTAGTCTGTTCATCCTTTCAAGTGGAAATTTCCTATCTCTGAAGATCTGGATGTGGTTCAGGCTTCCACTTATAGTCTTATGTAATGCAGAGACTCTGCAGGAAGCTTCCTTCACTGGGCATGTTGTAGCCCCATTTTAGGTATTCCAATCAGTTATAGGCAGAAGTCGGACTTATAAGCTTTCTATGATGATGTTGGTGGCTATTCCTTTCTCTACCCCTCCAGTGTGTATTTTATAATATAATGCAAGGAAAACCAATATTCAAAAGACAGCCAAGCATCTTAACATTATTCCCCTCTTTTCCCCATTCCAACCATGTTTCAATCTCTGTATCCCAGAGTCCTGTTGTTCAAAGGTTGTGTATACATCATTATTTACCTCTGTCCCACTTAGCCCATTTAAACCTGCCTAATCGTTCTCCTATCTGCTTTGTTCTTCCATTCCCCTCTCCCTTCTTATATATTGCCACCCTCTCCAGCACCCAAACTATCCTGTGTCTAGTCTCTGCCCTGTGCTCTACCTTCCCCTCTCTCCCCTCAAATGCTATTTTTATATACATGAGTAGGAGACTTAACAAATGGAACAAAATGGTTAGCTTTACCTATAATATGGAAAGATATGTGAGCAAGGCTAAAATTCATGTCTGGAGATATTACCAAGTATAATTGGTGGGGTGCTGTAGGATAAAAATGGGACTGCTAACTGTAGGTCGGTGGTACAAACCCATCAGCCACTCCTTGGAAAACCTATACAGGATAACTATGAGTCACTGAGAATCAACTCGATGGCATTTAACAGCAAGAACAACAACAACAAATACATGATATATACATGGGTGTGTTATATCAAAACTGTCTTACTTAATTTTGTCTTTTCTGTATGGGGTTATTTGTAAAAATGTACTATGATTTGTAACAGATGTTTATTGCTTAAAATTATTTTTTTTTCCTTTTAAAATGGACAAGTATTGAAACTGTAATGTTATGCACACTCTCTATTTGCTGAGTAAGCCCCTTTACTGTTGTTATGTGCCGTAGAGTTGGTTCTGACCCATAGGGACCTGTACAGGGTGTCCGAGGCTGTAAATATTTACAGGAGCAGAATGCCTCATCTTTCTCCCGCAGAACCGCTGGTAGTTTCGAACTGCTGACCTTGTGGTTCGCAGCCGGATTCACAACCACTATGCTACCAGAGCTCCTTAAGCCCCCTTACTAGTACCCTTACTAGTACCAGTATATTCTTTGAAATAAACCTGTCCTAGTATTTCAAATTGCAAACTGGGAGAATTCAAAGAAATGTACTTTCACAGGCAAAGGGCAAAAAACCAAAACAAACATCACCAAGATATTATATTGGTGTAGTTTTCACACTAAGACACATAAAAATATATTTATAAATCCTACAGAAACTGAGGACTCAGAAAAGAAGCCATGACTAAAATTGAAATTCCCCAAATATTTAATATTGTGAAATACACAGTTAGTGATCTCATAGCTACCACTGAAATGGGCTTTTATGCATCTATTCAGTTAAGAAACAATTCTTTCAGAATTTCCTACCCAATCTCTTTCCCAATGTCTTGGGTGGGGGAAAGTCTCCAGACAAATGCTTTCTCATTTATTAGGATATGATTATTGATTGAGACATAAAAGAGATCAATAAAGATCATAATAAACAAACTGCATGAGAAAAGATGAAAGTTATTTTATCACCACAGAAATAAAATTTCTTTACTCAAATTAAAGAGTTCTAGTGGTGCAATGGCATAGTAGTTACTAGTGGGGCTGCTAACCCCAAGGTCAGCAGTTCAAAACTACCAGCCGATCCATTGGAGAAAGATGAGGATCTCTGCACCTGTAAAGGTTTACAGACTCGGAAGCTCTCTACAGGGTTGCTATGAGTTGGAACCAACTCCACGCACATAATTACCACCATTATTTGTGTGTGTGTGTGTGTGTGTGTGTGTGTGTGTGTGCAACAGTTAAACATTTATCTGCTCACCAAAAGATCCAACACCATAATTCAAATGCATCAATTCTTCTATGATTTTTGTTTCATTGCCCATCTTCCACATGCATATGAGGTGGTTGAAATATCATGGTTTGAGTCAGGGGCACTTAGTCCCTGAAGGTGACATCTTTACTAGTAACACTTTAAAGAGATCTTTTGCAGCAGATTTTCCCAATGCAAATGTTACCAATTGAAAAAGACTACTAAATATCTTATATCCACTATTACTTTTTTCCAAGCTTATATTGAGTCTTTATCCACTGTATTGTTTTCTGCAAATCAGCCACATTGACTCTTTCTTGGAATTATATCTTTTTACTGATAGATTTGGATAATACATTTATATATATATATATATATATATATAAAGGTGAGTCAAAAATTATCTGCACTCTGCCTATAGAATTTATTATAATCAACTTTTAGAAAAGACAAAATCATTTTTCAACATGATTTTCAACATGGTAATCTCCTTGCTTTTCAGTACACTTTGTCCATCTGTTAACAAGCTTTCCTATTCCCTTATTTTAAAAATTTTAGGTTGAGCTGCAAGCCACAAATGTTCCACTGTCTTCACTTTTTCATCAGAGGTGAATCTTCATCCTTGAAGGGTTGCTTTCAGATGACTAAACAGGTGAAAGTCCAATGGAGCAAGATCAGGACTATAGGGAGGATGCTTTAACACCTCAAAACAAAGTGTTTGCAGAGTGTCAGCAGTGTGGGCAGAGGTGCAAGGTCACAATGCCCTTGGCTAGTAGACCTCTGTGCTTAATCCAAGTTTAGGATTCAGCTCTTCAGTGACCATCTCACTGTAATGAACACTGTTGATTGTTGAGCTTTTTCCTATTAGTGTTCCAATACCGGCCCTTGAGAATCCCACCAAACTGTAAGCATCAATTTTCCAGCTGATAGCTGACTTTTGAAATTTTTCTTGGTTGGTGATTGAGAATGTTTCCATTCCATATGCTGTAGTTTACTCTTGGATTCATAGTGATGAACTCATGTCTTGTCACCAGTAATGATTTTTTTTTCATAATTATCTATTTTATTCAGATAGCGGTCTGATCACATATGGTCCAAGAACACATAGTAAACCAAACATAATAAGAGGGTAAAGATTGGTCTTCAAACATCATAGCCAATGATGCCATGCTTGCCTATGATCTCACTGATATAATACCACATCCACACCTCAGTGGCCACCAAACCATTCAGCAGAGCTTCCTTAACTGTGAGCTCTTTGAAGCAACCAGTTTTAGCATTACTGATTATTTTTTTCAGGCTCTGGATAGCTGTAGGGATCCCATTAGAGGTTGGAGGAATCAGCTCTACCATGCCATAATGCCAAAATGTGGCCAATTGAGGATTCGAGTAAGTCACAGCAGCGGTTACCCTCGCCAAAGCCTTCTCCTCCAGGTTACTTATAAACTAGGCCATGGTTCTAGGATGGAAAGCCCATTTCCCACAACTAGGAATGATTTTTGATAAGAAACTTTTACCTTCCTTTGAATATTGGTCCAAATTTTATTTGCAGATGTCCACATTCACACCTGCACCACAGTAACCTTGAAAGGAAAGCATTGATGGAAACAGTGCAGCCAACAGAAATGTTACTATAACCAGAGTATGGATAAATTTTAACTCATCCTCATTGTTTGAGAGGACATTGAACTTTCTGAACTTCTGCTCTTAAAAATAATTTCATCATTCAACTATGTATAAAATTTTGGTTTCATATCATATTTTCTGTAGAATTTGAAAATATCACTACAGTCTTTCCCAAAATCCAGTGTTACCTTCCAGTAGTGTGATATAGACTCTTATTATCCTTCTATAATAGAAACTACTAGAGTTCAACAAAAATCTATTTTTCTTCTCCGTGTACACACAGAGAGATTGCATTTCCCAATCTCCTTTGCAGTTTGACTAGGTATCAATGTTGTTACAAATGCCATTTATTTAGTTGGTTCAGACTCTTAGTGACTCTGTATAGGGCTTCCAAGGCTTTGTATCTTCACGTGAGCAGAAAGTCTCATCTTTGTCCTGTTGAATGGCTGGCTGACTCAAACCATGGACCTTGTGGTTTGCAGTCCAGTTCTTATCTCATGAAGCCCTCGCTCTCCCTAGGTATCAATGTGTTGTTGTTAAGTGCTGTCAAGTTGGTTCCAACTCATAGCGAGTATGTATAGGGTTTCCCAGGAGCAGCTGCTGAGTTTGAATCGCCTTTCAGTTCAAATCTACCTTGTGGTCGACTGCTTATCCTACAGCACCACACCAGGACTCAATGTTGTTGTTTTTAAATGCCGCCATGTCAGTTCTGACTCAAAGTGACGCTGTATAGGGTTTCTTAGGAATGGCTGGTGAGTTTTGAACTGCCAACCTTCTGGTTCAATTCTCTTGGAGTCCTGGTGTAGTGCTGTGGATTAATGTTCTGGACTGCAAGGTTGGTTTGAACCGCAAGGTTGGCAAGATATCAATAACAGATATGATATATTCCACATTCCATTTGTGGACCTAGACTTTTATAAAATTATTGTGGTCCCTCTATACATCTTTTCCCTTTCACCCATTGTGTGTTGATAAGGACAAGACCACCACAAATGCCAGACCCTAAGATACAAGGGCTCTGGTTCTGTCAATCACTATGTGAAGGAACACTGCTTAGACTGTTAAGCATACCAAAAAAATCAACATCTAATTGTACTTGAACTATTATAGTGTTTAGTTATATTTTCCATAACAGTGCAAGTTTTCTTGCCATTTTTGGATTAAGATTTCTCTTTATTTGTGGAGTTCTGAAATTTCATCAGAATGAATGTGGGTTTAAGAATTTATTTATAAATCCTGATGTGCATTTGGTGGGTTCTTTCCGTCTAAAGACTTGAAATTTAGGTTAGATCAGGAAACATGTCTGCTATTTTTTTCTCCATACAGCCCACCCCAGTATTATCTCTAATATGCATATCAGGTAAATGTTAAACTTCTTCAAATTTGCTCTACTCATATATCCTTCTCTCTAATATCCAATGCTTCTTTGTCTTTTGATATATTAGCTACAAATTATGTATCTCAACTTTATTTTCAAAATCTCATGTGAAGTCTTTAACTGTTTATATTTTGTTATATATTGTGTCCATTTTGTCAGGGATAATAAATGAGTACTATCACATTTCTAATGTACCAAATATTAATATTAATTATTTAATGTTAATATTATATAAATATTAACTAGATAATGTTAACATTATCCCCACAACAAATATTTTCATACTCTTAAGTATTTCTTTTTTCAATAGCAATATAATCTATTTTTAATGTATATTCTATTCTCTGGAACCTGTTTAAGAATTCTGGTTTAAAATTTTTTTTCTCTTCAGTTCCCAGAAGTATGTTTTCTCTAAGGGAATTTTTTTCATTCTTCATTCTGTCCATTTTCCTCAAGAATCTGTTTATTCTTCATTGTTCTGTCAGGTTTATTAATGAACAAATACACTGGATTTCTCTTCAATTTCAAAGATGTATTTTTCCAATGGGACTTTACAATGAAAAGTAGGGAGCAGAGCATGGACAGTTCTTTATAAGTGGATGAATCTGACATGTTAATGTGAAGCTTTCTTGTTAGGAAGATGGGCAAGGAACAAGAAGAAGGGCCAGCAAACTTCTCTGGGAATCGAGCAAATGGGTTTGTTGAACTTCAATGGGAGTTGCTGTTTCATTTGTTTGTTTGTTTATTTATTTATATATTTATTGCTTCTGGATCTAATGTGGATGTCCAACTTTACCTTCTGTTTCTCTCTGAGTGCCCCCAAACATCTGATTAGGTATCCCTGCCTAACAGTTCATCTATTTTACTGACAGAAGAGTCATTAGGCTTACATGCAGGCAACTGTTTCCAGCCAACTGAAGGGAGCTTCAATATGTTAGTAGAAAAATTCCATTATCTTTCTATTCCATTTTTCCATAGATTTTTTTGAAGCCACCTCATGGCACTGTGGGTTAATGCATCATAATGCAAAGTTGTTTGAACTGCAAGGTCGGTGGTTCAAGTTCACCAGCTGCTCCTTGGAAACCCTATACAGGGTCACTATGGATTGGAGTTGACTCAATGGCACTTAACAACAATAACATATTCATTTTCTAAGGAGCTCTGGTAGCGTAGTGGTTACGAGTTGGGCTGCTAACCTCAAGGTCAACAGTTCAAAACTGTCAGCTGTCCGTGTGAGAAAAATGAGGCATTCTGCTCCATTAAAGATTTACAGCCTTGGAAACCCTATACAGGGTCGCTATGAGTCAGAACTGATCACACCACACCATCACCACCACCACCAAAATAGTTTTCTAGAGCTGCAGTGAGAAATTATCACAAACTAGATGGGTAAAAACAACAGAAATATATCCTTTCAAAGTTCTAGAGGTCATTTATATCTTGGCAGCACCATAGTCCCTTCGAAGGATCTAGGGAAGAATCCTCCCTTGGCTCTTCTACTTTCTGGTGGTTCAAGGCATTCCTTGGCATTTTGCTTTCTAACTCCCATATCTGTCTCTACCTTCACATGTTGTTCTCCTCTTCTCTCCATGTCTCTCCTCTGTGTGTTTCATATAAGGACACTGGTCATTCAGGATTTAGGGCCACACAGATAATCCAGGATAAACACAACTTGAAATCCATACCCTACTTATATCTGCAAAGATACTTTTTTTTTTTTTTTTTTAATGAGGTGATATTCACAGATTCCTGGATTTTTCATAGAGATTTGTTTTGGGGAGAGCCAACACCATTTAGCACACTGGAGCCCTGATGTGGCACTGTAGGATAAGCACTGGACTTCTAACCACAAGTTCAGTGGTTCAAACCCACCAGCCACTATACAGGGTTTCTATGAGTCAGAATCATCTTGATGGCACTTAAACCACAATCGCAATATTTACAAAATACAGAGCCTAAGCAAGAGAGAGAAAGAGTAGTGCCAGGAGCCTCGTCCCTGACATGAGTTACTGGCTATCCAGGAGGCTTTGTTTGTTTGTTTTTCTCCTGCTCTTTGTCTCAGTATGCCATGGAGAAGCTCTGTAAGAAGTGGAGAGAAGGCTGGCTCCTAAAGTCAGATGTTAGTGCTCAAATTGAACTCTGCCATTTACCAGGCACATAACCCTTGACAAGTTATTCATCTCTCTGTGTTTCAGACTTCACTTCTGCATTATGGATAGTCACAGGCATCTCCATCAAAGGACAGCTATGAGGAGTGAACAGTTTATTTCAAGCAAGCCATTTACAATAGTCTCTGCCCATAGTATTATGGTTGTTAGCTACCATCCATCCAGTGTGCCTCAGACCCATGACATGCCCATGAACAGTGGAACAAAACTGCCCAATCCTGAGTCATTCACACACATAAACAGTTTGCTGATAGAACTGTTATGATCCATAAGACTTCCACGCGTTGATTTTTGAAAGCAAATTGCCAGACCTTTCTTCCTAATCTACCCTAGTCTGAAAGTACAACTAAATCGTGTTGATTTTTGGAAGCAAATTGCCAGATACTTTTACTAGTCTAACTTAGTCTGAAATAAACACTCAAACCTAAACTTACTAATGGGGTATGGCTATTCATGGGGTACATTGGCCAGAATCAAATGCAGGTCCTCTACATTGAAGGTGGAAATTCTGCCATGGAACCATCACTTGTACCTGTCTATACATAATAAGCTCTTTTAAAGACTGAAGCATTGCTATAAATGGGAAGAAACCTTTGGTTGGCTTATTTCCTGCTTATCTGATTTCTCATTCCCTGATTCTTTGTAGTCATTTTCTCCATTTGCAATTCCCAGGAAGAAGTAAACAAGTGCCAAGCCAAGGTCAGGCTCTTGCTTGCTAGCTAGCTCCCTGGGAGAGGCCATCAGTGATGAAAGACTGAACAAGCCCAACCAGGACCTAAATGGGATTCCTCACATGGAAACAGGGTACATCTTCAAGGTGCCCCCTAAATGATCTCCCACATCTATTCTTACTTCTCTCTGATCTATTGTCTAAACTACACTTAGAGGGATCTTTCGAAATACCTAGGATGCATTCTTGAATTGCAGAAATCCTAGGAATAACATTCTATTGTTTTCCAGCATGTTCTAAAAGCATGTTTTCTCTTTTGAGGAAATTCTGGAAAATCTAAAATATCCCAAAATTCTTCTAATCCATATAGATTGTTGTGGTGTTAACTTGCTCAGTTAGGGTATGAAGGCTGAATTGCTCTGTCTTTGGTTGCTGTAAGATAAAGCACTAGATCACAAGGTTGGTTTGAATCGCAAGGTCAGTGGTTCAAACCCACCAGCCCCTCATTGGAAACCCTACACAGGACTGCTAGGAGTAGGAACCGACTGAACGGCACTTGACAACATTGACTTCAAGACTAACAAGATAAATATTTCTGGGTGATTCTTTATAATGACAAATTTGTCACTTGAATTATGAAACATAAATAATTATCTTTAAATCCTTGAAGTAACTTTTAATCATCTTTTTCCAGAAGCTCACAGATGACCAGAACAGTAACCTTCAGATTTTAGAAATATTTGCTGTTCAGGGAAATTCCAGAAACAGAGTTTCTAAGTAGATTTTTCTTAAAACAACCACTATCAAAAACAACCTACACAAGAATGAACTTTTCTTCTTTCACATTCAACACTCTGCCCACTTATTTGTTTTGTTGTTGTTGTTGTTGTGTGTCATCAAGTCAGTTCCAACTCATAGTGACCATTGATAGAATCTTTGAGAGTGGCTGGTGGGTTTGAACAGCTGACCTTGCAGATACAAGTCCAGTACTTAGCCTACAGTATCACACCAGGGCTTTCTGCCCACATAGGCTAGGTTTAAAGGGCTCAGGAACACTCCTGTGATTGGGGGCCTTTCTATAGGGATGGAGAAAACATTGAGAACTTGTCACATAGTTCCCCAGTAGAAATGCCAATATGCTGGAGGAAGAGCCCTGTGTAAAGTCTCACTTTAGAGATTTACAGGCATAATCAGTAATCCTTGGTCTGCACCCCCAATTTCATATGTGGATGATAGAGTAACTCCATTCTAAACAAACTTTGAGACAGAGAGCAGGAACATCTGTCTGAATTGCTGCCCTGTCATAAAAAAGTTCTAATAATATATATAT
>NW_006408529.1:10962287-10967452 GCF_000296735.1 Chrysochloris asiatica
GCTAGTGAGCTCAAATCACATTCCTTGCAGTTCGAAAGGCTTTGCAGTCTGGCACATTAACCCACAGAATCACAGCAGGACTGCTTTGTTATTGGCGTCTCAGCTTGGGCTGGCCTGCACCTTGATGTGTGGGCCTGAGGTTTGGGGGCTGGGCAGAGGGCTGGCCTAGGCCGAGAAAGTTGAGGGCAGGGCTAGTGGCTGTAGGCAGATGGCGCGGCTGTGTCTGATGACGTCTACAATGCCTCTCTCTGTCTCCCTGTGCCGTGAGCACCTCAATTTGCCCTATATCCACACCGACAATGCCCAACGTGGCAATGAGCCCCTGGGATGGATCACACTAGTTTCTGTGGCCTCATTAGCTCTCCGGGAGCCTCCATCCTCTGAATGGCTCTGCTCAAGCCCTGAGCTCCATGCTCTGAAATGGGCGGGGCATTCCCCAGGGTGGGAACTAAGCGCAGGTTGGTGGAAGCTCAAAGTGCTTGTAACTCCTCAGCAGTTTGATTTTTTAAAAAAGCAAACTTATAATGTTAAGGCCTAATGTTTTATACTTGTTCCAAGGCTGTCTGTCTACCAGGCCGGGGACTCCCTGTGCGATACCACCCCCATATTCTCCGGAGCCCACGTACCTGAGCTGCCTGGTCAGGGACGCACCAGAAGTCAAGTAATACATTGTATTTTGAAAATAAAATGATCCCTATCAAAATGACTTTAACAGTATGAGGGCCTTCAGTATCAGACTGTGTTTAAGGTAATCAAATTGCTTTTTCTAGGGAAGAGAGGAAGGAGGAAAGAAGAAGTTTAAGCACCCTCACCCATCCCATGAGGAGAGGATCTTTAGGGTGCCAAGAGAGGAACTTGATTTAAAATGGGGAGAGACACTTAGATGGTCCACTCTTGTTATTTTACCTTGGTTGAGACCATACAGTGCCAGAATACATCTGGCTCAAGATCTTCAAGGCAGGAAATGACCCACACTTGGTATCTCTCTTGTAGTTTCACAATTTCTCATAGTCAAGGAATGGGGAGACTTTGTGGTTGGTGTTAGGCAACAAGGGACAGAAAATATGTCCATAGTTTGGTTATATATAACACAGAGAATTATCCTTGCCTTGTATTTATTTTTCCTTGAAAACCCAGGACATATAAACAGGGATATTTCATTTCTGTTTGTAGTTCTCAGGAAACTCAAAGGGAATAGGGGAAACAGCGCACATAACATAGACAGGAAGGTGTGGCCCTAGAAAAAGTGTTAGAACAAGGAACTACCAGCAAGAACAGCCAGTCGGTTCTTCAAATATCCCTGTGTTACGGATTGAATTGATTCCCTAAAAAAGATATGTTAAAGTTCTAGTCTCTTCCTGTGAACATGACCTTGTTTGGAAAGGAACTTTGAAGATAATCTCATTAATTTAAAATGAGACCATACAGGAGTTGGGTAAATCTTCATCCCATCTGGGTGACAACCTAATGAGAGAGAAGAGACAAAGTGAGGTACAGAGAAGGAAGACAATCATAAAATGCATCTGTAATCTCATATGTTGGACATATTTTCTGAAGGGACCAGTGCTTGGAGAAGGACCTCATGCTTGATAAAGTGGAGAGTTAGCAAAATAAGAAAGAGAGCCCCAATAAGATGCATTAGCACAATGGCAGCTGCATTGGGCTCAAACATAACAATATTGAGGATGGCACAAGACTCGGTAGTGTTTCATTCTGTTGTACATAGTGTTGCTATGAGTAGAACCAAATTGATAGCACCTAACAGCAGCAACAAAAACCAAGGAATGCCAAGAAGTGCCTGGGACTACTAGAAGCCAAGAGAGACAAGAAAGCATCTTTCCCTAGAGCTTGTAAGAGAACAGGCCCAGCTGACACCCAACATTTGGACTACTGGTCTCCAGAGCTGTGAACCAATAAATGTCTCTTTTATTGTTGCTGTTAGATGCTGTAGAGTCAGTTCTGACTTATAGCAATCTTATGCACAACAGAATGAAACACTGCCCAGTCCTGTGCCATCCTCATTGTTAAGCTTGGGTCCATTGCTGCTGCCTCTGCGCAAATTCGTTTCATTGGGGGTCTTCCTATTTTTCGTTGACCCTCTAATTTACCTAACACGACATCCTACTACAGGGACTGGTCCCTCCTGATAATATGTTCAAAGTGTGAGAGAGAAGTCTTGTCATCCTTGCTTCTCTTTTATAAGCCACCCAATTGTAGTATTTTGTTATGGAACCCTAGGAAACTGCTACACTTTTCCCAACTATCTTGCATTTAGCAGTCTTTTGTAAAATGCACAGCAAAAGAATAGATGTTTCTTTCTCAAGCCCTCAAAACACCCAAATGTATTAAAAATTTAACAAAACAAACCATTGACTCTGTAGTGGGTTGAAGAATACACCCTACTCACCTCCCCAAATCCAGGTCAACCCAGAGCCTCTGAATGTGACTTATTTGGAAACAAGTTCTTTGTATTTAGTTTTTAGCATTTCATATAGTATTTAGTTTAACTAGAATGAGGCCATACTAGATTAGAGTTGGTCTTAAGTCCAATGACTAGTGTTATAATAAGATGAAGAATGGATAGACTCACAGAGACACACGGAAGCAGAGTAGACCACGTTGAAGATGGAAGCAGAGATTAGTATGTCACAGCTACAAGCCAAAGGAATGTCTGGGCAAAGAAGCTGGAAGAGGCAAGGAAGGATTCTTCCCTAGAGCCCTCAGAGAAAGCATGACCCTCGTGACATCTTACTTTTGGGCTTCTGGCCTCCAGAAGTATGAGAGATTAAATGTCTGTTGTTTTAAATTCCCCAGTTTTGGGTACTTGGTTACTGCAGCCTTAAAAAATGAATGTAGGCTTCTTAGTTATTGTTGTTGTGAGGTACCGTCGAGTCAGTTCCGACCCATAGCGACCCTGTATAGGGTTTCCGAGGAGCAGCTGGTGAGCTTGAACTGCCGACCTTGCAGTTCAAATGGCTTTGCAGTCTGGTTCATTAACCCACAGCACCACACCAGGACTCCAGGCTTCTTAGTAGGGCCTGTGAACTGTACTCTACCTGTTATTTTCTGTTGTAAACTTGTTCTATAGTGTTTTCTTCTTCCAAATGATGTGTTGCCTTGAGTTTACTTTTGTCAAGCAATTAATTCTCAATAAGCACAGGCTCATATTGCAAGTGCATATGTTTGCTTTTGAAATAAAGTTGTTAGTAGCTTAACGTATTCATTGTCCCTGGTTTCACAAGCTCATGATGGCAGGCACCATAATGTTTTCCAAGTACTGGTGACTGTTTTTCTTTGCACAGGACACTGGCCTGTCTCTCACATTCACAGTTGTTGCACATGCTTTGCAATTAGAAAAAGAAAAGGGAACACAGAGGAAAAAATAAAATCACTTGCAACTGTTGTGTGAACAAGTGCTAGCTAATAATCTTCTACTCTTGTTCTGGAATAAGTCTGAATTTCCTGATACCAAAGCATTTTACTAAAATAAGCTGGGGTCCACAAAGGTATAGGTACATTGATTCAGTCAACACATTAAACCACAGAAGCATTATTCTATGGTCAGAGAAGTGAAATCAAGCTCCTTTTCTGTCAGTCATGAGAAAGGAATAGAGTGGAACCCAGGGTCCTTCCTCCAGGTTTCACAAAGATGCCCCCTACTGGTGGCTAAGATCCTCAGATGCTGCAAACGAGAATTGATAGCTTTGTTGGGGTCATTGACCTTAAAGTAGGAATGATTTTGTGAATTAACCTTTGAAGAAAGTCCTATGTCCTCAGCAATAACTAATAACTCTAAACATTTATGTCTCAAGGGATTTACACTACATTATGTGCATCTGTAGCATTAGCTACAGATATATATATACACACACACACACACACATCTTTGGTCAGTTATATAAGAAGTAGTTAGCAGCGGTTACTTCTGGACAGTAAGACGTGAGAGTGGTAGGAAGCTGTTGCCTTTGATTTTATACCCTTCTGCAGTGCCCTGGTGATTGGGCTGGTAAATACAGGTCAGTAATTCAAAACTATAAGCTGCCCTACCCCAAAAGATGGCCTGTGTCTTCCCTCAAAGATTTACAGTTTCAGAAACCGTATATACAGAATTTGCAGTGATAGAGTGAGTAGTGTACGTGTTTATTTGTTTTCAACTCTGTGCATGTATTACTTTTGTAATAAAAGAAAAGCACTAGTAGTCACTATGAAATTTCCCTTTAATGTCTATATTCTTTGAAATGATCTGTGTAATTAGATTTGTATTCTATCAGAGGACTGCTAGCAAACTACTACTTCTATATTTTGAAGCAAAATTATGAAGAAGGTTTTTGAGGTAACTGGCCATAACTTGTGTGTTCAAAGCAGAATTTTTGCTTTTTTTTCAACATCATCTCTGATAAGTATTAAGGTATAAGGTTTAGAAAGGGTAACCATGCTTTCCTGTTTATAACTCTCTTCTTACCCTGATCAGGACAGTACATTCTGTGATCACCCCAGCTGTGCGTAGTTATGCGTGCTATTCATTGAGCATTTAATCCACTCTTACTAGTCACATTTTAGAAATTTAAAAAATTCAACCTCACAATGTCGTTTTGATGTAGTAATATTGTTATGTGAAACAGAGTTGGTTGTGACCTTATGCATAATAAAAGGAAACACTGCTGGGTCCTCCTCACAATTGTTGTTAACATTTGAGCCCATTGTTGCTGCTGCTGTGTTAATCCATCTCCTTGGAGGTCTTCCCTTGTTCACTGACCTTCCACTTTACTAAGCATGATGTCCTTCTCCAAGGACTGGTCCCTCTGATAACATATTTGAAGTATGAGAGACTAAGACTCACTATCCTGGCTTCTCCAACACCACAATTCAAATGCATTGATTCTTCTGTGGTCTTCCTTATTCATTGTCTAACTTTCACATGCTTATGAGGCAATTGAAAATACAATGGCTTGGGTCAGGTGCACCTCAGTCCTCAAACAGATATCTTTGCTTTTTAACACTTCAAAGAGTTCTTGTGTAACAGATTTGCCTAATTCAATACATCATGTAATTTCTTGTCTACTGCTTCCATGAATATTCATTGTGGATCCAAGCAAAATGAAGTCTTTGAAAATATCAAGTTTGTCTCCATATGTTATGATGTTGTTTATTGGTTCAGTTGTGAG
>NW_006408529.1:10967627-10968821 GCF_000296735.1 Chrysochloris asiatica
TTTTTTTTTTTTTTGGATGGGGGGGGGTACTTGGCTTATTGGAATTTACAGTCTCGGCTTTTAGGGGAGGTTTTTACATTTGTCTGTGGATATCCAGGGCTCACGTACACAATCCATACTAAAGGCTATCCTTTTTTATCTTCGTCAGCAAGTATTTTAAGTTATATCCACTTTCAGAAAACAAGGTTGTATCATCTTCATATTGCAGATTGTTAATAAATTATCTAATCCTGATGTGACATTCTTCATATAATCCAGTTTCTAAGATTATTTCTCAGTATACAAATTGAATATATATGGTGAAAGGTTTCCTGCTGTACACCTCTTCTGATTTGAAACCATTCAATATGCCTTTGTTCTGTTCTAGCAACTGCCTACAGCACAGTTAAGTGTTCTGGAATGCCAAGTCTTCATAGTGTTATTCATAATTTGTCATGTTCTACACAGTTGAAAATCTTTGTATAGTCAATAAAAGCACAAGTAAACATATTTCAGGTATTCTCTGCTTTCAGCAAAGAATCATCTGAGATTAGCAATGATATCCCTAGTTCTATTTCATCTTCTTGATCTGGGTTGAATTTCTGGCACTTCTTGGTTGATGTATACTGTTGCAACCATTTTTGTATTATCTTCAGCACAATTTACTTGTATGTAATTTTAATTATATTGTTTGATCATTTTAGCATTCTATTGGGTCACTTCTGTTTGGAACAGGCATAAATATGGATCTCTCCCAATCAGTTGGCCAGGTAGATGTCTTCCAAATTTCTTGGCAAAAATGAGTGAGTGTCATCAGTGCTGCATCAGTTTGTTTAAAGATTTCAATTTGTATTCTGTCAGTTCTGGCAGCATTGTTTTTTCACCAGTGTTTCCAGTGCTGCTGGGAATTCTTTCTTCAGTATGCTACCTCTTGAAATGGTTGAACATCAACCACTTCTTTTTAGTACAGTGAGTCTGTACATTCCTGCCATCTTCTTTTGATGCTTTCTGCATCACTCAATATTCTACACATGGAATACATCAATATTGCCAGTGGAGACTTGAGTTTTTTTCTTCAGTTCTCTCAGCTTAAAAAATGCTGAGCATGTTATTCCCTTCTGGTTTTCTAACTCCAGATCTCTTGCACATTTCATTATATTTGGCTTTGTCTTCTTGCTTTGCCCTTTGAAATTTTCTGTACAACTATTTTACTTC
>NW_006408529.1:10969161-10971392 GCF_000296735.1 Chrysochloris asiatica
TTCAACTTCAGCCTTAACTTGCATATGAACAATTGATGGTCTGTTCCATAGTCTGCCTTGTTTTGGCCAATGATATTGAGTTTTCCATCATTTCTTCCCACAGATGTAGTTGATTAAATTCCTTTGTGTGGACATAACCTATGGTTACATCCATGTGGATTTGTTATTGTTGTTAAGTGATAGAATCTCTTCCAACTCACAGTGACCATGTACAGCATTTCCAAAGAGTAGCTGGTGGGTTTCAACTGACAACCTTGTGGTTATAAATCCAGTGCTTATCCTGCAGTAACACACAAGGACTCCATGCACATGTTGTTGTTGTTAAGTGCCATTGAGTCCGTTCTGACTCATAGCAACCCTGTACAGGGTTTCCAAGGAGCAGCTGGTGGGTTTGAACCACCAACTTTGTGGTTCGCAGTCTAGTGTTTATCCTACAGCACCACACCATGCACATAGTCGATGTTTATGTTGTTTAAAAAATATATATTAGCAATGAATAACATGTTGACCTTGTAACATTCTATCATGCAGTCACCAGCATCATTGATTTGTGTCACCAAGGTCATATTTTCCAACTACTGATCCTTGATCTTTGTTTACAATCTTCACATTCAATTATCAGTAATTTCAATACATCTTGATTGCATGTTTGTTCAATTTTAGACTGAAAAAGTTTGTAGAATTCTTCATTTTCATCATTACTGACTTCAGTGGTTATTGCATGAATTCAATTAATTGTGTTATTAACTAGTCTTCCTTGTTGTTATTATTAAATGCCTTCAAGTTGGTTCAGACCCATAGAGACCCTGTATAGGGTTTCCAAGTACCAGCTGGTGAGCTCAAATCACCGACCTTGTGGTTCAAACAAGCGACCTTGCAGTTCAAACCAACTTTGCAGTCCAGCGTATTAGTCCACAGCACCACACCAGGGCACCTTCTTCCTTGAAGGTGTTTGAATATTTTCCTATCACAAACAGCATTGTACTTCATGATATATCTTAAAATGTTCTTTTTGATGATGAAGATGACACCATTCCTCTTCAATTGTAATTCCCGGCATAGTAAACCATAGATTGTTTAATTCAAAATGACCAATACCACATTATTTCAGCTCACTAATGCCTAGGACATTGATTTTTATGTGCTCCATTTAATTTTTGATAACCTCTGATTTTCCTATCATGCCTCGTGCATTCCATGTTACTAATATTAATGAATGCTTGCAGCAGTTTCTTCTCATTATGAATTATGCCCTATCAGCAAATGAAGGTCCCAAAAGCTTCACTAAATTCACATCCCAGCATCATTAAGGTCAACTCTACTTTGAGGAGGCAGCCCTTCCCCAGTCATATTTTGATTGCTTCCAACCTGAGGGCCTCATCTTCTGGCACTATATCTGACGATGTTCTGCTACAATTCATAAGGTTTTCAGTGGTTAAACATTCATCAGTAGTCTGGCTCTCCTTCTTCCTAGTCTGGAAGCTCCAATGAAATCTGTTCAGCATGGGTGACCCAGAGGGTATTTCAAATATCAGTGGCATAACTTCTAGCATTACATCACCAAGCAAGTCAGCACAAATGAATGATGGGATAGTAACATTGCTCGCATATTAATGAGAGTACCAAGCAGATTTCTTCTTTCTTATTTTTCTTGTTCCCTTTGTGAATGAAACTGAGGACTGGCAACTTGTTATGATTTTGCTTTGAACTTTGACAATCTTACCTGCAGATTTCAGAAGTCTGTCTTGCCTTGTCATTGACTATGACTGTCCTTCAAAACATTGTTGTTCTTGCTGTTGTTATGTGCTGTGGAGTCGGTTCAGACTCATAGCGACCCTGCATAGGGTTTCTGAGGCTCTAAATCTTTACAGGAGCAGAAAGCGTCATCTTTCTCCCACAGAACAGCTAGATGTCTATGTACTTCTTTGTATTACACCTGTCTGTCTAATCATATCCAAGTGTCACTAAGACAAATTTCAGGAACTGATTTTGCTGTTCTCCACTCCAAATCCATTCCTCTAGGAAGCTTTGCCTCTCACCTTGTTGTTGTTGTCAGGTGCCATTGAGTCGACACCGGCTCATAGCGACCTTCTGCACAGCAGAACAAAACAATGTCTGATCCTGGGACAACCTCACTACTGTTGCCACACTTGAGTCCATCGATGCTGACACCTGGCCAGTCCATCTCGTTGAGGGTCCTCCTCTTTTTCTCTGACTCTCCATCTTACCAA
>NW_006408529.1:10971692-10982924 GCF_000296735.1 Chrysochloris asiatica
TTACATATTTTTATAGCCCATTTCAAAGCATTTATTTCTTTGTAAAGGTTAACTTGGTTAGTATCTGTCCCCTCAATATTCTAAGCTTCTTATAAGAGGGAACATGTCTATTTTGCTTTTTAATATAGTCCTAGCACAATGAACAGAATATTAATAGCATGAGATAATTAGCACATTAATACTAACCGTAACCAAATTCACTACCATCATAGTGACTCATAGTAACCCTGTATATCATTTCTGTGGCTGTAAATCTCTACAGGAGCAGACGGCCTCATCTTTCTTCCAAGAAGAGGCTTGTGGGCTTATTGTTAACTGTCCAGTGCTTATACTACAGTCTCACCAGAACTCCTTGACACATTGATTGTGATGTTGAATGTCTTGAGTCAGTTCTGATTCATAGTAACCTTATAGAGGATTTTTAAGAAGCAACTGGTGAGTTTGAACCACCAACCTTGTGGTTAGCAGTCCAATGCTGATCCTACAGTGCCACAGCAGTACTCTGAACACACTAGTCGACATACCGTAAATAGCCATTGAAAGAGCTTGCTAGAAAAAGGAGGTGAGGGTGAATTTTTTTTTTTTTTTTTTTTGCCTCAGAAGCTTAAACCCTATGCTAGCAAAGTCAGAATTCCTCAGGTTTTACTAATAGAAAGTATGAAACAGTTGAACCTGTGATTTCAGGTATAAATTCCTGAGGGCATCTTTGTTTCATCATTTGGTTAGAGTCCTTCAGCCTCAGTGCCAAATATGGCCTTCAATAAGCTCCTCTCATTGCTTAGTCCCAATGCCAATGCTTAGTCTTTATGTCATTGCTTTTGTTGTATTATAATTATGTTAATATTTCTATCAACATGTAGTGCAGGAATGCTGATTGGAAATATAATCTCCTGCTGCTTTTGGAGAGCAATTATCCATATTGAATAGTGAGGCAAAGATGGGAATGCTGGATAATAGAGTGAGTAAAACGTACTTAGCACTTAACAACAACAACAACAACAAATGCTCCTATGCCAAGCTAATCCTTTTTGATGTCAACATTGTTAATATTTTTAAGTGGTATTATTATTCCTATTTTATAAGAATCATCTAACATTTAAATAATAATGATATAAACTCAGTAACCTAAGTGGTGGTTATAAAGATTTCCCTCTTTAAAATGTCAAATTATTTTAACAAATATTTTAAGTTAATCCAAAAGTTTAGTATTTCTATTTCTATCCTGATCTTAAATGAAGGAAATCTAGACACACACTTCCCCAGAGCTCAAAATTCCATCCAAACTATTCCCCACCCAACAAAACCAGTCTCACAATAAAAAATAATAATGAATAATACAAAGGAGAACTTTTTAAAAAATTATAATTAGATATCACTTTTCATTGAGAATGATTTCAACATGCACAAACATAGGTGCCTAATAAAATTTTCCATAAATAGATATAGCTATATATTTAGCAGCAGTAAGCAAAGGTATAAAGCATAGGTTGCCTTGGGCATTTTGGTTAATTTGATAAATCTATAGGGATGCTTAAAACTGAAGAAATATGAATCTTCTTTTATTTAAATTAAGGGAGTAACACGAAACAAATATATTCAGCAGTTAAATATTATTCCTCCTTTCAATCATTCATGTATTTACCCAAACAAGGATTTTCCTTGTTTTAGTTACCTAGTGCTGCTATAGCATAAATACCAAAGTGAACGGCTTTAATAAATAGAAATTTATTCTCTCAGAGTTTTGGAGGTTAGATGCTCAAATTCAGAGGACCGGCTTTAGAGGAGAGCTTTCTCTCTCTGTTGGCTCTGTGGGACGACCCTTGTCTCCTTTCAACACCTGAGGGCTCACCGGTCCTTGGCAATCTACATGAGTCTTGGCATCAATCTTCCCCTGGGCCTAAGACTTCTCAGCACAGGGATCCTGGATCCAAAGAATATGCTCTGCTTTCAGTTCATTTTTCTTCTTTCTCTGCTAGCTTCCATATCCTTGTATTTCTTGAAAGATAAAAGGTACTGCTGGCCAAACCCAGCATAATTTCTCTTACATAATTTCTCTTTCAGTGCTGTGACTTGATTAAGGGTGCTGCATCCCACCCTAATCCCTTACATCCTAGTCCCCTTGTATCCCCTCATATCAGGCCTAATCATATATGATCACATCATTGGGGATAATTACATCATTACATAACTGACACATTACATAACTACCAAACCAGTGAAGATCTTGGCCCAGTCATGTAGACACATATTTAGTGGGCACACAATTCAATCCATAAAATGCATTATATATGATTTGATCATTAACTACTCTTGCAGCTTAAATTAAGAAAAGTCAGAATTTAGTAACTAAATCTGTATATTTGAAGTATCTTTTTAAGAAAATTTTGTTATACTAGAGGTTTTGTATGTGGGATAAGCAGTGGACCGCAAATTCTGTTTGAACCACAGAGTCAGTGCTTTGAACCCACCAGGTGCTAGTGAGAAGCCTTATACAGTGTCTCTATGAGTTGGAACAGACTGAACAGCTTTTAACAACAACAAGAAAAAGTTTAAAAAGCACCTTGCATTTGATTTACAGATGACCAAATTAAAAAAAAATAAATTGTAATTATTTACAGTTTTCAACACCAGAGGCTGCATTAAGTATGCAGAGGTAACAAATACAGCCTGTGAATTCCATTCTAGTTTGCATTATCTCTTGTTTGTTGTTTGTATTTGTACACCACAGCCGGAAGCTTTTGACGTGGTTTGCATATTCATCCATCATGCAAAATGTTTGAGAGAAAATAATCACAAAGACCAATAAAAAAATCCATTGAAGTCTTCAACTAACTTATAAGTTAATTTAATGTAAGGAGAAAACTCTATTTTAAATGTGATGATATACTTAAAAAAGAAACTATTTAGATGTACTTTCCCTCCAGCAAGGCAAAAGGGCGCTTGGTTCTGTGTTTTCTTTTTTTAATTATTATTTAAACTGGACCAAAATAATGCAATGCAGAATAAATGTCATTAAGTCTAGAAAACTAAATAGCAAATAAGTCTATTTCAATCAAATGCCTAAGATTCTTTTAATCAAGTATTTATTTGTTGTCAGCAGGACTATGTACTTGGCCTCTGTAAACCTCCCTCAACCTTTATTTCATTTCTTTTATATATTCTACTTCTTCCACCATGCTTTTCTCTCTATTAATTTATACAAGGGGTAGCGTGACTTAGATTTTTTTGTTCCTGTGAGATTCTAATTTTTTGTCCAGTTTTTCAACTGGATTGGCTGAAACTAAGGTTAAGGTCCTAGTCTCAGTTCACCCAGAGAGTTGTAGGCTCAGCAAGAATTATAAATCAGAAAAAAGTTGGCTTTCAGCACTTTGTTTTAATCATTAGAATGCATGGCTCAATGTACACTGTATCAAAACAGACTAAAAAGTTGCTATTCCTTTGCTTTTACTATGTGTTTTATGGAGAAAGAAAGATTTGAACTCATTTCTTCTGCCAAAGCTACAATTTCATATGTCATCCTTCATGAAGAATGACTTTTTAGAAGGTTGCCTGATAGGCAAATACATACCTTGTTTAATGTCTTTGTTTTCAAACATAGCCAAAGATGGCAAAACATAATAGAAAACTCTTAGCATTGAAAAGCATGCCCTAAGGTATTGTTGTTGTTAAGTGCCGTCAAGTCAGTTCTGACCCATAGCGACCCTGTACAGGGTTTCTGAGGGTGTAAATCTTTCCAGGAGTAGAAAGCCTCATCTTTCTCCCGCGGAGCAGCTGGTAGTTTCAAACCGCTGACGTTAAGGTTCTCAGCCCGATTCATAACCACTACGCTATTGTTAGCTGCCAGGAAATCGACCCCAACCCATGATGACTCCATGCACATTGAATCAGACAGCTGCCTGGTCCTTCCCCATCCCATGATGACTTGCAGATCCAACCTTTGTGATAAATAGGGTTTTCACTGGTTGATTTGCTCCTCTGAAACATGTTCAGCATCATCCAACCCAACTCAGTGCCATCAAGTTATTGTTAGTTCCTTTGTGTACATGTTGGAGATCTTTTCTAGGACTATATCAAACCTACTGCCATCGACCGAGTTGATTCAGACTCACACGATCCTATATAGGGTTTCTTAGACTAAAACTCTGTATGGGAGCAGACAACCACATGTTTCCCATGGAGCTGGTAAGTTTGAACCACCGACCTTGTGGTTAGCAGCCCAAAGTCTAACCTACAGTAGTAATACACATTCACCCCCTGAAAGACAGAACTCAAACTAGGGGTTCCCACATGGAAGGGGGGAATTTGACCATTGAACTACTAAGTCCCTCACATTCTGATTATAGCAATTTGTCCTCTGTACAACAAAAATAATAACGGTTGTGAGGATGAAATTAGATGATGAATCAAAAATATAGGCGAGCCCAAGTAAAGTATGCATGTGCAATTATGCAAATCTGCAACAAGAAAAGAGTATCCCCCTGGCCCTGGCCCTGCCCCTAATTAAACCTAAGACCAATTTATGGAGTTTCCTTCAAAATAAATAATTCAAACTTTTTTTTTCTTTAAAAGAAAAATTTTAAGCATCTTAACAAAGAATAATATGTTAAACTGTTATTGGTCAATATCATGCTGATTCAACTCAACTATGGTTTTCTTTATGTTTATCTCCATTTATTAAATTAGGTGGAAATGCTTCCTTATTGCTATCTCCTTCTGTCTTAGTGATCTAGTGCTACTATAACAGAAATACTATATATGGGTAACTTTAGCATATATACATTTATTTTCTCACAGTTTGTTGTTGTTAAGTGCCCTGTATAATGTTTCCAAGTCTGTAAAACTTCCCAGGAACAGAAAGCTTCATCTTTCTCTAGTGGAATTGCTGGTAGGTTTGAAGCACTAATCCTGTAGCTAACTGTCCAGTACTTATCCTATATCACCACTAGGGCTACTCACAGTTTAAAAGACTAGAAGTTCATATTCAGGATGTCATCTCTAAGTGAAGGCTTTCTCTGGTTGGCCTTAGAGGAAGGTCCTTGTTTCTTTAAACTCTCTTCATGTGGCTTCTTCTATTTTCCCCACTTCTAGTTCTCAAGCTTTTTAAAAAATATATTTTGTCTCTCAAATGAGATTGACACAAGTAATACCCCACACTGATTCTGCCTCAGTAGCATAACAAAGATAAGCCATTCCCAAATGGAATTATAACCACAGGCATGTTGTTGTCATTGTTGGTAAGTGCCATAGAATCAGTTCCAAGTTATAGTGCTCCTGTATAGAGTTTCTGAGAATGTAAATCTGTACAGGAGCAGAAAGCCTCACCTTTTTTCTGTGGAGCACCTGGTGGGCTCAAACCACTGACCTTGTAGTTCTCAGTCCAGTGCTAATCCTACAGAGCCACCACGCTTTCCTGACAACAGATATAAAGGTTAGGAATTAGTATGAATCTATTGTTGTTATTTTTCCACAGCATTTTCTATGTTGCTTTCCCTTTTCTGATCAACTTCCATTCTGTCCAGACAGGAAGCCACACTTTTTTTTATTTAATAGAAGATTAATATGCCAAGGATATTAATACCAAATTATATTTTCCTCTCTAAATTGGACTCCTGGTATGGTGCTATATGATAAGCAGTGGACTGCTAATCACAAGACAGTGGTTCAAATCCATCAGCTTCACTTGGAAATGCTATTTAAGGACTTTATGAGACAGAACCAACTCAGCACACTTAACAACAACAAATTATAAGGCACTTTGGTGGTGCTATAGGATAAGATTTGGACTGCTCACTGCAAAATAAGCAGTTGAAACTCACTAGCTACTCTACAGGAGAAAGGTGAAGCTGCCTACTCCCATAAAGACTGACAGTCTCAGAAACCCCAAAGATCAGTTCTACCCTGTCCTGAAGGGTCCCTGTGAGTCCAAACTGATTTCATGGCAGTGAGTTGTTGTAGTTGATGTTTTTAAGGTGTTCCTATTCCTGGTGTGTCACTATGGGATAAGCACTGAGTTGCTAATCCCATAGTGACACACCCTAGTGACTAGGTGGGTAGTTTAAACCCACCAGTCACTCCCTGGAAACCCTATACAGCGCCGCCATGATTCAGTACCAGCTTTGAGACACTTAACAGCAACAGCAACATTCTCTGTTTTTTTCATTTTTACTATTTCTTTTTAAAATTTTCATTGTGAAGAAAAAAGTGAAGGCTTACAGACAAGATCATCAGTAGTTTTACATTTACATTGAACGAATCACACACTTTGCTTAATCTCAATAATGACAATCCCTTTCATGCAACAACAATAATCCCGCTTCCATCCTGAGGTTCGTATTTCCCTTCTACCCTCCTTACCAGCCCTTCAGAACCTTGTCTCCAGGTAAATGTTACCCTTTAGATCTTGAATGGTTGACTATTTCATGGTGAGCATGTCTCGCTAGTGTTGTTTTCCCCGTTCTGTATCTGTCTACCACTTGGTTGAAAATTGGGTCAGGAGGTTGAAAACTACCCGTAACTAAAATCAGAAGTTTTCAAATTCCATTGACCCTGAAATTCTGCTATTAAACAATTCTGCCACTCAGTTACTAGCCTGAATGCTAAGAATCTTTTTTAAGTTCTTACATCCAGCTTTGGCCCCACTTGTATTAGTAACACCGGTAACTTCAACATAAAGTTCTAATCTGAGAGAAAGAAGAGTTACGCAAAATAGCATTTTTAAGACACCTTCCTATCTTGGTCTTTGTAGGCTCCTTATATTCCAGGAAGAGATAGAAGGACTCGCTTTGGGTTCATGTCTGTTTTGAGAAAGAAGGAAAAACCTGGACATGTGGCTTATGAGGGTATGGATGGTGTTATTGCCTGAGAGTGCAGTGAACCAAGGTCTGAGTTGGGTAATAGGAAGGTCAAGAGAATCCATAAGGGGCATGCCAAGTCGTCCCCTGTAGTCACCAAATTAAAGCTAGCAGGAGCCGAGAAGCCGCCTTTGGTCACTGTTGTGAGAGAAAGCACTGAAGTGTAATGTGAACTGAGCACTCCAGGAAGGCAATCCCTTCCCTCACATCAAACACATTTATAGTTCACATACCCTAGGAAGGGATACTCCTTAAACTGTATCGCCTCGCATTTAATGGTCTCTAAATCCTTTGGAAAGTATTCACTGACACCTAGAAGAAACTTAAGAATAAACATGTCTACTAATTGTAGCTACTCAGGAGAGGTCTCTGGCAAGAGGAAAGGTGATGTTAGGGGGTGTGGAGGGGTGGAATAAGACCTTTTTTTAGAAAATTGTCAATGTTAACTCAAATTCTCTCTTGGAGAAGATTGAGAAGGATAGGATTCCAACTAGGAACTATAGCACTGATAGTTAAGGAATGAAATCCTAGATTCTTAATTGAAACTATGTCGAGGAAGCTATTTTGGAAAATACTAATGAGTAATTCTAGTGGAAGGAGTCCTGGTGGTGTGGTGGCTAAAGCACTTGACCACTAACTTAAAGATGTGGCGGTCAACATGATAGCCTTGGAAAACCTCTCGTGCATTTCAATTCTGTCCTATGGGCTTCTGTGAGTCATTACTGACTAGAAGTCAATGAGTTTGGTAATTATAGCTAGCTTATAGCAGTTTACTGACTTTCATGTTTGGAAAGAGAGAAAGTCAAAGACATTGTAGCAGAAAATGTGACTTTTTTGGAAGAGTAACAAATTCACGAAGTTGCATTTTTGGGAAGTGAGATTAAGAAAGCTATTTTGATTCATTTAATTTTCAAATACCTGTGGGATATTTAGTAGGTGATATCCTGTGCAAAGCAAAAATGATAAACGTACAAAGAGGGTGAGAGGTCAGAGGCGTCGATGCTGACCCCATATAGAGTACCCCAAATTGAGCCATGTGTCTCCTTGATAAACTGTTTAGGGCTCTAGTTCTAGCAGCTATGAAAGTTAAAATTATCCTCCTTATTCTACTCAGTGTATTTCATTATTTAGACATCATATATTAGACATAAGGAAGAACGTCTTGAGTGTAAGAGTGATTAAACACTGAAACAGACTACCAAAGGAGCTTGCGAAATTATCAACTCTAGAACATTTTAAAAATAGAGGCAGCCATCTGTCTTAAGTGATTTTGGTGGTAATCTGTCTTGGAAAAGAAGGCTGGACTAAATACGTAACAGGGGAATTTTTAGTAAATAATTTTATGGGCATTTCCCTAACTTCCCTCAGACATACATGTCCTTTTATGTTATTGTGATGACCATAACCATCAGTTTTGAAAGTTTGGTTTATAAACTATAAACTATTTTAGGCCTATTCCTAACAGACATTGTTATATCCATTATTTTTAATATGTGTTGCTTAATATCTTATTTTGTTTTTGAGAATATCACATGTGTGATGATGCAGACTTTTTGGAAGTGAGTGGATTTTGAAACAATTTTGATAGCAAAGACATGTTATTATAAGGGACTAAAATGGGGAGATAATAGTAAAAATTTTAAAAATAAGGGACAATTACAAGTAATAAAGAGGTATTTGATAAATATAATTTTAACCTGTAAATATAATTGAAAGAGATCATTTTGACTCTTAGCTTTAAAGCCTTTTATTCAACCCTTTTTTTCTCCATCTTGTTGATCAAGAAGCCATCGCAATATATAACAAACAGTACCAAAGGGAAGGGGAAGGAAGTACCACCTCATGAATGGCTCAAAGTTGTTGTTAAGTGCCATCAAGTCAATTCTGACCCATAGCGACCCTGTATAGAATTTCCAAGAAGCAGGTGGTGAGCTTGAACCACCGACCTTAGGATTCAAACCGACTTTGCAGTCTAGCCCGTTAAGCCACAGCACCACACCAGGACTAATCCCCAAAGCATGATTCCATGGAGAAAATGTGAGGGAAAAATATAGGTTAGGACAAGAAGCTTGAGTGTTGCTGTTTGTGTTAGTTGCTGTGGAGTAAGCTCCTATTCATGGAAATCTGTGAGAGACCAAAATGTTGCCTATCCTTAGTCTTCTTCACCATCACAACATGCTCAAGTCCAATGTTGCTTCTACTGTGCCAGCATATCTCACTGAGGATGAATCTCACTTTTGCTGACATTCTCCCAAATATGATGTCCTTTTCTACTGATTGGTCTTGTCTGAAGACATGTCCAAAGAAAGTGAGCCCAAGCCTTGAACACAACATGCTGCTTTCTTCTCCCTCCCCATAATCTAAGACTTTAAGTGATCCCAGATGGAGAGAGTGAACTCTTGACTGGTTAACTTACTTAGTAACAGATGTTGAACTGGAACAGAAAGTTCAAGGCAAGCCTGAGTGTGAGGATAGGCTTCCAGCCTGAATTTCTACCCAGGAAGAAGGAAGACAAGCTCAGGTGCATTGTGTGTGGGCATTGTCCTTTACCATATAGTGACCCTACCCTAGTAAAATGCAATTCAATAAATGCTCTGCTCTTTGATGAACCAGACTATTGATTCTTTTGATTTGTGTAAAGAAGCAGAGAACTTCCTCTCTGACAGATTAAAACACAAACAAGAAAGTCTAGAACATGGAGTTTAAATCATAGCATTGATAGAATAACTTCAGAAAATCTTCGAACTGAATTTTCAAGGAAGTAGTTTCCCTTCCCCCTCACCAATATTTTGAAGATTAGTTATGTGTATGTGTGGGGGGGGGCAGGAAACAGAACAAATCAACAATAACTAATAACTTCATTCAATTTTGTCCAGTAAGGATGGAGATGCAAGTGATACCACCATTGCTTATTAGATAATATACATTTTCATTAACATATTATAATGAGTAAAATATCTATCTTTGATAGAAGGAATACTCTGTAATCATAATTATTGGCATTTCTCATTGCTTTCATTAAGCCAGGAATATACTGAGCAATTTTTAAAAAGGCAAAGAATCATATGGCACTATAGGATAAGTACTGGACCACAAGGTCACTTTGAATCACAAGGTCAGTGGTTCAAACTCACGGGCCGCTCCTCAGAAACCCTATACAGGGTCTCTGTGAGTCAGAACTGACTCCACGGCACATCACCAACACCACCAGAGCAAAAAAGCCTCATCTTTTGTCCCATGCAATGGCTGGCAGGTGGTAGTTCTCAGTCCAGTACTCACTGTTTACGTAACCACTGCGCTTCCATGATAGCACTACGTTATGTGCCATTTAATAGGTTTTGACTCATAATGACCCTGTATAGGGTTTCCAAAGAGTATCTGGTGAATTTGAACTGCCAACCTTACTGTTGAAACCAAACTTATGGTCCAGTTCTTCTCCCACAGTGTCACACCATGACTCCTGATACCTATCAAGATTCTAAAATTTAAAAGAACCATCATACCAACAATTTGTGAGGATTTTGAACAACTGGGACTCTTGTACAATGCTGATCGTGAATGTAAAATGATATATGAATTATGGAAATATATTTGGCAATGTCTTAAAAACTGGAACATATACTGACTCTATGACCCAGTCTTCCATTCCTAAGTACTTTTCCCAGAAAATAAAAGCATGTGCCTATATAAATATTTGTGCATTAATGTTCATGGCAGTTTATTTGTAATATCCCAAACTGGAAACAACCTACATGTCCATCAGTAAATGGTAAATGAATGGGTAAGCAAAGTGGCGTATGGGTAAGCATAGTGTGGCATATGTACCTTGTGGTTCAAACTAACTTTGCAGTCCAGCATATTAACCCACAGTGCCATACCAGGACTATATGTATATACAAGCTGCTCCTTTGAAACCCTATACAGGGTCGCTATGAGTCTGAACCGACTCCATGGCCCTAAGCAAATACATATATTTTTGTTGTTGCTAAGCACTATGATGTCGTTCGGACCGATAGTGACCTTGTATAGGGTTTCTGAAGAGCAGCTGGTGGGTTTGAACTGAAGACCTTGTGGTCATTAAGTTAGCTGGACTGCAAAGTCAGTTTGAACCACAAGGTACATACGCCACACTATGCTTACCTTGCAGTTCAAACTGACCTTGTAGCCCAATGCGTTATCCTGCAGCACCCCATCAGGAGCGGCTTGTGTGTTTCAACTACAAACCTTGTGGTTCAAACTGACCTTGAGGTCCAGTGCTTTATCCTATAGCACCACACCAGCATATATTTGTTTAAATATATATATTGTTGTTGTTGTTGTTGTTAAGTGCCATCGAGTCGGTTCCGACCCATAGCGACCCTGTACAGGGTTTCCGAGGGTG
>NW_006408529.1:10992809-10994024 GCF_000296735.1 Chrysochloris asiatica
TTCCCTGATTTTGGTATGGACATATTTTTAGAAGGACATCATGTTTGCTACCAAAATAGAGGGTCAGAGAAAAAGAGGAGAACCCCAACAAGATGGATAGACACAGTAGCAGCAACATTGAGCTCAAACTTAACAACTGTGAAGATGGCACAGAACTGGGCGTTTTTTCATTCTGTTTTGCATAGGATCACTGTGAGTCAGAATCAACTCTATGGCATCTAATAACAATGACATCTTCCTTTCACTTATAAGTATTTGGAAATTTTATATTTATGTGTTTGTATTCATGATTTTTGTTGCTGAGCCTTACTATAAAATAAGAACCAAGAAGTCATGGACTTTGTTTATTTCATTCATTACAAAACCCCAGTACTTAGAACAGTTCCTGATCCAGGAGTAGAATCTTGAGAGAAAATTTTAAGTGATTGACTACTTATTTTTGTAGACTGTAAAAAATAGATACATATTGTTTTAGTTACAGAAAGCAATGCAAATATCTATCGATTTATGAATACATAATATTGCAAAACTATTTTCCAAATTAGTTAAAGTTAGTTGATATTTTGTCCATAGGTGTGTTTTGACATGTTGTAACATTTTGTTTGTTTCCTTTCAATGAACCAATACTGAATAAAGGAAGATTTCCCCTAAAAATGAAAGCATCTAACTATATAAAAAGTCAGACATCTATCATTTCTTCAGCATCCCCAGAAAGAAGAATTGAATGTTGCCCATATATCCCTACCATTCAAACCACACATTCAAACTACACCTAACTTGATATCCACTCATTAATGAGACCTGGATATTTAGTCTGTGGCTCCTGATGTTAACCAATCGTTAATCATTATATTGTAATATTTGGCTATAAAAATCCTTAAAAAAAACTAGAGTCATGTAGTTACAATGTAAATATAGTTAATTAGCATAGTGCAAGCAGTCTTTTGCTTAATATTATTCTATGTCATCACACCTGAAATTAAACCCACTTTGACTTTTGTGCTTTAAAATAATAAGTTCTTAAAGAAGACAAACAAACAAAAAAATATTTATTTCTTTAGAAGAAATTAGGTCCAGTATTTGTATTTAATAAATTAAATCAACCAACTGTAAATCACATTTAACCACTTTAAGCCTATCCTGAAAGTGTTTACAACATGGAAGAAGCATGATATAAGATTTAATTTCCAAAACACCTGAGAATTTGTATATATA
>NW_006408529.1:10994124-10999458 GCF_000296735.1 Chrysochloris asiatica
CAAAAAAGTACATACAGTATTAATCCATTTATATTAAGATTTGGGAATTGCCAATTAACTTAGTGACAGAGATCAGATTAGTGGTTATCTAGGATGAGTTGTCAGAGACTTATGGGAGAAAAGAATTAAAAGGGACATGGGGAAGCCTTGTGGGTGATAGAAGTGTTCATCGTCTTGATTGTGGTGATGGTTTTATGGGTGTGTAACTTATACCAACACTTAACAGATTGTACACTTAAAATAAGTGCAGTTAAATGTATGCCACATTAAAAAAAAAAAAGCCCAAATCACTTCTTATATATCAGTCATACCTCAATGAAGCTGTTTTTAAAAATACATAGTCAGCAAAGCTCCAAAAGTCCATTATGTCTTTTTCTCCTCAAATACAGCAGACTAGGAGGGCTTTTATTCTTAAAGAGAAGGCTAGGTTTAAAAAGGCTGGAACTTGCCCCAAATTTAATTTGCCTGAACACAGAAACCTGGTCTTGAAATACTGTACAAGGCTGATTTCCAGGGGATGATTCTCAAATTCCACGACTGAACAACAGGCAGAAATTTTGTTTGTTTTTTAGAGAAAAGGAAGTCCATTCTCAGAACACTCTGACAGGAAGCCTTTGTTAACATCTTGGGTGTTTTAGCTGTTATTTTCAGCTAAAAGAATGAATGAAGCATAACTTTTGATTCAAGTCTCTGAACTTACGATTTTGGATATTGCTGAAAATCTACTCATTCTTTTGTTTGAATTGCTTCTCTGGAAGGAAAGATGGGAAGTGAAGAAGAATGCAAACTTTTTTTTTAATGTGGAGGAAACATTTCTGGAGGCTGGTGTCAAGAGTAACCTAGCCTTTCAACTTCTCAGCAGGCAGAAATCTGCAGAACTTTTCTGAAGGTTACTTCTGCTCAGATTGAAACGCAGAATTGTAATCCTTTCCCAGTTAACGCAGATGGTCTCAATGATTCAGCCCTTACCACAATGTCTTCTTTGACTTAGATACAAAGGAAATGATGGGATAGGAATTCTTGTGCTCTTTGACAAACCTACTCCTCATATGACAAAGTAAGCCCTGGGAGTTTAGATTCTGTTTGTGACCACATTCCTTTGTGAGTACAGCTTTCCTTAATTTTTTACATTACAGTCCAAGTCCTTAATACTTGGCTTTCAAAGACTATTTACACATTTCTAGTTATATGTTACAATCACTCCTTGTAAAAACCAAAACAATAGCCTCTTCATTAAAAATAGTTTTGAGTAGAATTTGAGCTTGCCTTGTTTTAGTTGTATAGTTTGGAATTACTTCTATCTTATGATTAATAAGAGATCATTACAGAAAATCAAGAGTGAAAGTGACCTGATGCTTCACAGGTTTTTAAAATCTAATTATATTGTGGAAAATGAACAATGGAATGGAATAAAATAAAGCTGATGTGATGTTTGCATATATGCTTATATGTTCTTTCTTTGTTGTTGTTGTTAACTATGGTAGAGCCACTTCCAACTCATAATGACCCTACACAGGGTTTCTGAGGTTGACGAATATTGAAAGTGCCATGGGCTGCCGGAAGAACCAATAGATCCATTTTGGAAGAAGTGCAGCCAGAGTGCTCCTTGGAGGCCAGGATGGCCAAATTTCTTCGTCTCTCATACTTTGGACATATTGTCAGGAGGGACCAGTTGCTGGGGAAGGATATTATATTTGGTAAGGTGGAGGGTAAGAGAAAATGAGGAAGACCCCCAACGAGATGGATTGGCCAAGTGGCAGCATCAGTGGACTCAAGTGTGACAACAGTAGTGAGGTTGGTCCAGGATTGGGCAGTGTTTTGTTCTGGTGTGCATAGGGTCGCCATGGGTAGGTACACCGACTCAATGGCACTTAACAAAAACAACAACAACAAACCTTTCTGGGAGCAGAAAGCCTCATCTTTCTCCTGTGGAATTGCTGGTAGTTTCGAACTGCTGACCTTAAGCTTAGCTGCCCGATTTGTAACCATTATGCTGCCAGAGCTCCTTTATTCTTTCTTTATTGCTGCTGTGTGCCGTGGAGTCGGTTTCGACTCATTGTGACCCTGTACAGGGTTTCCGAGGCAAGCCTCATCTGTCTGCCATGGAAGAGCTGGTAGTTTCGAACTGCTGACCTTGCGGTTCACAGTCCAATTCGTAACCACTACGCTACCAGAGCTCCTTTCTTTTAGAGGTCTATAAATGTTATCATCTTCTCAAAGCGATATCTACCCAAAGTAATCCAAGAACCATTGTTCTAAAAACCCTTTATTAGGAAGAATTGATGAGTTAAATTATAGATCTGTTGTACTTAAAGTGATGGTCAGACCTCAAAATAGAAGTAAGCCATTCAAATCACTGCATAAACTCATTATTAAACATTAGACACCACATTTAATATACATGAAGGAGCTTCAAAACGTTCTCGGGGGAAAATTATTTTTTCAAACTTTTTGACGTTCCCTCAAATACATATAACAGTTCATATAATTTTCAAACTATTAAAAATCAGGAAAGCCAGATTTTGTTGATATTGCATATCTTAATTTTTTAAAATTAATTACTCAGATAGGAAGGGGGGCATTATCTTTTCCTAATCAGATCTGTTAGTCTGATCATTGAGAGTTCTCTTGAAAGATAGCTCTGGTAGCGTAGTGGTTACAAATCAGGCTACGAACCGCAAGGTTAGCAGTTCGAAACTACCAGCTTTTCTGCTGGAGAAAGATGAGGCTTTCTTCTCCAGTAAAGATTTACAGCCCTGGAAACCCTGTACAGGGTCGCTATGAGTCGGAACCAACTCCACGGCACATAACAACAACAACTTGAAAGATAAGAAAGGCATCAGCACTGCTGAGCAGTATCTATAGATGTGGCCATTGACACTTTGGAAAATAATTAAAGTAACTAATAATTTCTTTCCAGTTTTCTTATTTCAGTTAGATTAAATCTTTAAATGCTGACTAAGAGTAATAATGATATAGCCATCTTTTCACAATCTCAACAAAATGGTCATTAAAGACAATGTCAAAGCTATGGATAAATTCTGAAAGTTTTTAGTTTCTTTTTGTAAATTATGAAATTGGTGGTATATGTTTTGGTAGCTCCATTTATTACAATACAGTAGTAATAATCTAATAAAATAGCTGTTTTTATGTGTAAAAAGAATCATTTTGATTAACTGATTCTAGACAGAATTCATGTAACAATTTGAAAATAGAAAAACATTATTTTTTATGCATTGTAAATAAACATGATGAATAAGGAAAGGTGTACATTATCTACCGGAGCCAATAATTTATTTTTAATAGTTACGCTGTGGAAATTTTCTAATTAGTTATTGCCTTTTCAATAAAAGGTAGATTTACTGTTTAAGAATGAAGCAACTAACTCCTTTTTAAAATTATGCCTGATTTTACAAAATCATAAAACTCGTCAAGCCAAATCAATGGTAAATTCTGGATAACGCAAACAGTGAAGTGCTCCAGTATTGTCTTAAAGGTTCAAACCTATGTAGATGCACCTCCAAAGACAGGCCTGATGATTTGTTTCCAAAAGATCACAACCTTGTTACTAAGAAGCAGGTCAATTTTGCACACCTGGAATCTCCATGAATCGATATTGACTCAACTGGCCCTAGTAACAACAGCATGTGTGGCTCAAATCACACCCGTGGAGTTTTCTTTCTATCTCATTGGTCATCTCTGCACATTTCCTTTTTGGTCTATCTCCTTCTCCTAATTCTTTCAATGTTGATTAACCCCTGAACTCTATACTTGGTCATTTTCTCATCAATATTTTCCTGGAGTCCTGGTATGGCACTGTACGATAAGAAGTGGATTGCTTACACAAGGTTGGTGGTTCAAATCCACCAGCCACTCCTCAGAAACCCTATACAGTGTTAATATGAATCAGAACTGACTTGACCACTTATAACAACAACACATCTCTACCTAAGCAGCCTCATCTACTTCCATGGCTTTAAATGCCTTTCACATACTGAATTTTCACAAACTATGTTTTTTCAATCCAACTCCTGGTGTGGCGCTGCGGGTTAATGTGCGGGACTTCAATGTCAGTTTGAACTGCAAGGTCGGTGGTTCAAGCTCACCAGCCCCTCCTCAGAAACCCTATACAGGGTCGTTATGGGTCAGACCTGACTCAATGGCACTTAACAACAACAACTCTATCTTTGAAACTATTTTGTTGTTAGGTGCCAACCAGTTGGTTCTGATTCATAGTGATCTTATATGAAACATAATGAAACTCTATATGATACCGCACCCTCCTCCCAATTGTTGTTATGTTTGATCCCATTGTTGTTTGCACTGTATCCATCCATCTTGTATCCATCCATCTTGCTGCAGGTCTTCCTCTTTTTTCTCTGACCTCCCACTTTTCTAAACAGGAAGTCCTTCTCAAGGGACTGGTTCCTCCTGCTAATACGCACAAAGTACAAAAGAAGAAGGAAAACTGTGGTGACTTAGGTTCTGAGGGTGTTGCTGGATGGACCAAATGCTTGCGTGCTTGATTATTAGCCTAAAGGTTTGCAGTTCAAACTTACCCAGAGGTACCTCTGAAGCCAGACCTTGAAAATATCGTGGAGTGTAATTCACTATGACAAATATGGCAGCGCTATGAGTAGGAGTAGACTTAATGACAGGAAACAAGGCTCTGAGGGAAGAATGCCACATACCACACATTTGAAGAAAGCAAAGCAAGTCTACTTTTAAATTAGACTATAAAAGAAAAAGGAATCAAGTTTGGCATGAAAGGTTTTTGGCATAAGCAACTGAGAGGGTTGTACAACCAGTTTCTGTCATGGTTTGATGGTGAAAACATAGAAAGAAGCATATTTTGTAGGTAGATGTGTGTGTGAGTAAACAATAGTTCTTTGGGGCAGTATTAAAGTTTAGATGCTGAATGGATATCTAAATGAAAACATCCAGAAGCAGTTGTATCTGTGAGTCTGTAGTTGCAGAATTGATACGTTTAAATTTTAGTGTTGGAGAAGAATATTAAAAGTTCCACGAACTGCCAGAAGAACAAACAAATCTGTCTTGGAGAAAGTACAGCCAGAATGCTCATTAGTATCACTTTGAGAACTAAGATGCACCTGACCTAATCAATCCATGGTACTTTCAGTCACCTCACATGCATGTGAAAGTTGCACCATGAATAAGGGAGATCATAGGAGAATCAACGCATTTGAATTACAGTGTTAGACAAGAATATTGACAATATCATGGACTTTCAGAAGAACAAACATATCTATCTTGGAAGAAGTACAGTCAAAATGCTCCTTAAAAGTGAGGATGGTGACACTTCATCTTATGTAC
>NW_006408529.1:11003359-11024916 GCF_000296735.1 Chrysochloris asiatica
TTCCTCTCTCTCTTTTAAGTATCATCTTCTCTAGGGCTATATTTTAATCCCATTTAAATATTCCTTAACAGTTATAGATAAAATACGTCACATACTGCCTAATTGATACACCACTGAGTCTCCCTGGAGAAAAAGCATTGTAAAAGAGTTTACCATTCATTCCCTCAATAAATCAGCATTCCTGTTGTGTTGAGACACACTGGGAAGGGCTAAAGTTGCACTTTTTGATTAGCATAGACAGAAAACTCCAAATGTCTCAGGTTTGAGTGGTTCCATTAATCAATCATTTGACTCCAAAATTGCCATTGAAGTTTTCAGGAAAAATCTACTACTTTCCCCAATGTCAGATAGAACACTGTTCTGGAAGTTTATGTTTTTGCTATCCTATTTCTAACCTTAAGGATGACATTGGTAATGACTGGTTACCAAGCTCAAGGGGTGACTGATATCTTTCTGTGGTTTATCCCCTGCTAACTCCTGTTTTGTGCACGCTGCTGGAAGAGATGAAATAATGGGCACTGCTGAACATTTTTGTTCAGACACTAATGTAGCTCTTTCCTCTTTCTTATTAATTAGAAGAAATGCTTGTGTTAAACTCTTTCAAATAATTTTTTAGTTAAAAATGCTTTTCAGAGGTTAATATTTTGATCATTTTATCTGATAAAACAGTTTAATAAAAAGGAACCTGTGAAATTCAGGCAACAAATTTCAGATGCTGCCTTTTTGTTGATGATGAATACTGTCGAGTTGGTTCTGACTCACAGTGACCCTATACAAGGTTTCTGCTCCCAGGAGCAGCTGGTGGGTTTGAACCATTGACCTTGTGGTTATCAATGTAGTGCTTATCCTACATCACCACACCAGGCCTCCCAGATGTTGCCTAAGTTACATTTACCCAACCATCAAAAGGTCAATATTTAACACATCTAGATTTTTATCATTAAGCAAGCATAAAGAAAAATAAAAAGTCCATATACATAGAAGAGAATACAACACATTCATGAAATTCTGACCAGAATGAACATATGAATATGAAGAGCGAAATCATTTGCTTCTTAATTCAAGAAACAATTTATCACTTGTTAACTACTAAGAAAGAAAGTAAGAGCTTATAGGATTCTCTTTTTAACCATGTGTATTTTTCAAATGCATATACAGTAATCTCATTACACCTGTGGTGCCAATTTGGATGAAAACAAAATGTTTCCTTTTTAAAAGCATTTATGATAACCAGTTGACAATTTAACTGCCTGCAGCTTTTTCTTCAGCTCTATTCTCTCAGACACTGCAGTTCAAAGTAGCAAGTAAGGTGAAAGGTTGTATGAGCAGCCAGACAAGGGCAAACAGATCTAGTTATCTCCAAGTACTAACAAGCATATAAGTGGAATATTTCTACCAAGGCAAGATAGAATGAAGAAATCACATTAAACAGAGATGCCTTATCCAAGGGACTCATTATTCTAAGGCATCCCAATGAGGGTACAAATATTTGCTTCATTATACACAAACCTCAGAGACACAGGCAAAAAGAGAAGGTCCCAGTGATTTATACCAACTGACAGAAAGCAACAGTGGTACATTGTAGCCTCACTGTCTAAGGAGAGCACAGAACATTACATGATGCAGTCCTTTGTCGCAGGTAAATTATTAAGCGATAGGAACACAATTTAAGAGTGGTAAAATAATTTGCACACATTCTCCAACCATTGCAATATCCTTGTTTCCTACACAACTAGATCTGTATACGTATTTGTGTTGTTGTTGTTGTTGTTAAGTGTCATCGACTTGGTTCCAACTCATAGCGACCCTTGCAGTCCAGCACATTAACCCACAGTGCCACACCAAGATTCCATACATATTTGTATGTAAGAATATTGGTTGTTTTGTTCATAATTTGGTCTAGAATTGTTATTACAGTTATTGTGTGCTGGTGAGTCAATTCTGACTCCTAGTAACCCCATCTGACAGCGGAGGACTACCCCACAGAAGTAGATTGCCAGAGTCACTGGGTGGGTTCCAATCACAAAGTTTTGGGTTAGCAGTCAAGTGCTTAATTATCACAGAACCAGGGCATTAGATAACTCGTGTATATCCTTGTTTCTTACTTCAGTATTCATTCCATCTGGGCAAGGTTCTTTAAAAGATGTGGTAAGAAATATCTACACAAAAGAATATCAGATTTAGGAATGAAAAACACTCCAGGAGAAAAGGAAGTGATCTGTGTTTTAATTTTTTCTTAATTCTTTGATCATGATTAAAGAAAGCTAGTGTTCTTGCTTCACTCTCCTTCCTATTATTTATCAATATCTGATCTTCTTTTATTGCTTATTCTTTTATTAATGTCTTTATTGAAATATTATCATAACCCCATGAATACAGCTCACAACTGCAGACATAGAGCATTCATGTAACTTGCATGTCTTTGAGTTTTTTCTCCATCCTGAGTCCTCTTTTCCTTGACCATAGGAGCCCTTATCCTGCATCTTCAGTTTACCATCTTCTCTCTTTGAACTCAGATACATGTGTTATTAAAATTCGTATATTTTTTTGTCTTACTTATTTTTAATTTGTTAATAGTATGCTGTATATAATCTCCAGGGGCTGAATTTTTTTCACAGAATATTATATTGTTAAAATGAACCCACATAATTCCTTGTTGCTGTGGTTGAATTATTCTGACTCTTGTGTCCATTATATAAATATACCTCCAATTCATTTATTAATTATTCTACTATGGATGCTTTTGCTAGTAAACAGAATGCTGTTTCTTTCATTCTTATTTGCAGACCCACCATTACATTGGAGGGTTCCAGGGCAAAAGTACCAATGGAGGCCCGTGTAGCGTATATCAAAATATAAAAATTATAAATCCAGTTGCACCCACTGCCCACTACTACTTAGGACCTCTCATGCTGCTCTTCAGAAGTCAGTCTGAAGGCAAATGATGGTATACTGTTCCCTAGTACACCATGCCTTTGCCAACTGCCAGGCACAAGGGGCCAAAGCTGCACCTGGCACCAGATCTCCAGCGAGGTGACTCGGTCTGAACTCCAGCTGGCACTAAGTGAAGCATTGCTAGCAGGCAAGGCCTCTTCTCTACTTCTTAGTTTTCTGACTCTAAATTTTCAGGTATTTCTAAGTACCTTCCAAAACTGTACTACTAAAAGAGAAGGAAGACCATGTGCAGTTATCTAGGGAACTTGATCTACCTAGACCCTGGCTTTAGGAATGTGGAGTGGCAAATTTGAAACCAAAGCAGTTATGTTTCTCGGGTTTCCCAGAGATAAGGCCATGGCCCTCCCCTGAGCCCCCTGTCTTAGCCCCATACACACATTTGTACTCTCTTTCAGAGATGCATTCTTTGACTTGAGAAGTGTTTCTCTCCCTTACTGCCTCTTTGCTCACTTACCTTTCTTTTGTTGTTGTTTGTTTTCTTGTATGATCGAAATGAATAAATAAATAAAGTCTTTGTATTTCCATGTTTGTGACTTGTGGCACTCTCAGAAGAGTGGGCCCCAGGCATGGCTCCCCTCATACTCACCTACTAGCGGGGCTGTTGTTGTTGTTAAGTGCTGTCAAGTTGGTTCTGCCCCTTAGCAACCCTGTCTTTATAGGGTTTCCAAGGAGCAATTGGTGAGCTTGAACCACTGACCTTGCGGTTCAAACATACTTTGCTGTCCAGTGCATTAACCCACAGGGCCACACTGGGACTACTGGTGCACAAATGCATGGGTTTTTCTTAGATGTGGCATTTGTATTCTCTTCCTAAGATTGCATAACAAACTACCCTAAACTGGCTGGCTCCAAACAACAGAAATTTCTTCTCTCACAGTTCTGGAAGTCTGATATCTGAACTCAATGTGTTGACAGGGCTGCTTGTTTCTGAGGGCTCTGACGAAGGATCTGTCCCAAGCCTTGCTCACAGTTTCTGGTGGTTGCCAGAAATCCTTAGCATTTCTTGGTTTGTAGAAACATCACTCCAATCTCTGCCCCTATCTTCTTACAAATTCTTCTTATGCCTTCTCCTCTTCATTTTCATTATAAGGAATTTGTCACTGGATTTAGAGCACAGTCAATCCAGAATGATGCCATCTTTAAAACCTTAACTGAGTTACATTTGCAAAATCCCATTCTCCACACGAGGTCACATTCATAGGTTCTGGGGAGACAGATCTTTCGACAGATTAACTCACCATTTAACTTACAACATATCCTTTTCATAAAATGAAAAACAACTCGAACTAAAAACACACTTAAAATGGAATTGTGTGGTGGCTTTGTAAAATATGGATAGGACTGTGAACACTTCAAGGTCCCTGGCACTCAGAAGGAGAAAGATGAGGCTTTCTTCTCCTACAAAGATTTGAAAAGTCTCAGGAACCCTATACAGGGTCACTATCAGTTGGCACTGACTCAAAGACACTTAGCAACAACAGCAACAAGGATACGTAGATGCTCAACTTGACAAGATTAAGTGTTTCCCAAAGTGGATGTACCAATTTATACTTCCACAGCAATATCGAAGAGATTCTGGTGTTCTACATCCTATCATTCACTAAGTATTGTCCTCACTGAATATTTTGACCAACTAGATGGAGGTAAATTGGCATTTCATGTCACTTTGATTTACATTTTCCTGATTCCTATGGAAGTGATTACTTTTTTAAAAATTTTTTTCTTCCATTGTAGTAACTGCTCAGTATTGCAAATCAACATTAGTACCAGAGTGCCAAGATATTTTTTGAGTCATTAGTGACAAATTTTATGTTAAATCTAAACTTGAAAATTCGACATCATCAGCAATCGAAACATCTTTACTATCTTCCAAAGAGCATCTTGTGTGATAGCAAGCTTTTTGTTGGTTCTCAGCAACTATTTCTCTTAAAGGTGGGGGGGGGGGTGTAGAACAACAACAACAACAACAACAAAAAGCCAGGGATAAGAAAAAAGAGATGAGAGACTTGAACTACTTCTGAAGTTCAGAATTTCCAGATTTTAGGATTACATTTCAACATATCCAACCAATTGTTTGAATATGGACCACCATGGAGTTGCTATCAGCCAGACCCAAAGAATCCTAAAGTAAAAAAAAACAAAAAAAAAACATAATTTGACAACATGGCATTGTTATATTTTAATTTACTGTATATTTCAAATATCTGCTTTTGATCACTAACAGTATCTTCTGCTTACTAAAGTTAGAAATTTAAAAAAAGAGAAGAATTGCAAATGCACAATAGGACCAATCAGTGGTTGCTCATTCATCATGCAGCCTTCAACACTGTTGCCTAAAGGAGGTTCAGAAATTGCAAATATGTGCTATGCCACCTGCTGAAATGGCTATTTCTTGCTACTCCCCAAGTGTTTATTAGGGATATAACCAAGCTATCTGGATGACTCAACATGAAACTCCTAGGAAGTGAAGAGGCTCTTAATGACAAAATGCCATAGTTGTTGAAATTACAGCAATATTCATTTACTGACTTTATAAAAAGCCGTAAAACTTTTTGATTTTCCGTTGAGACAATCAGCTGATCTTGCATATATCATGGTGTGATACTTTAGAGCAGAATACTCCAGTTGAATGTCCTAACACATCAATATTTATATGGTAGGAGAGTGTTCAGAAACAAGGTGCTTGCTTATTAAATGCTTAATGTGATTATTAGCCAGTCCAGCAAAGACTGGATTGCTAGCAAAAAAAAAAAAAACCAAGTGACCCAATTGAGAAGAAAGAGAGACAACAACCTCATCAGCACATATAAATGTTTCCTAATCCTGAATATGAAGTTAGGTCCAAGAAGGAAGCAAATACAGCATCAATGAATATAAAAAATTTGAGCATAAATATTTCCTCTGAAGTTTCAGAAAAGTTACACAAAATACCAGAGAAACAATGAGATATTACAGTGTTTCTTCCTATGGAACAGGGACCTACTGCATGCATGGAACTATAGAAGCTGCTATTGAAATGTATAAAGAAGAATAAAGATGTAATCCCTGCTTACAAAGTCTTCATGCCCATTGGAAATAAAACCACAGAGAATAGAGATTTCAGTACTAACCTCAGAAGAGAATCTGTCATCACTAATAAAATGCATAACAGAAGGCTAGAAATAAAGATGACTTCAACTTGCCTAAAGAAACTGTTCTTGTGGTTAGATCTTTGAGATGCCTGGATCTAACAGGATTATAATAACATAGACGCTCTCATTAAAAGATGAGGATGCCTTCTTAGATATTTGAATGATTTTTTAATTGGATGCTGTGATTGCTCCACTAACAAACTGACATTTGAAAAACCACTTCATCAGAAATTTCACTTGCACAGAGAGAAAAAACAAAAACAAGAACAAAAAACGTTGTAGACACTGTGATACCCTTCACACACAAATTATCTCTTTACTGTGTAGAGTCACTGGATAGTTCAAAGAGTTACTACACTTGGCTGCTAAATGAAAGCTTGGAGGTTTAAATCCACCTAGAGGAGGACTCCTGGTGTGGCGCTGTAGGTTAATGCGCCAGACTGCAAAGCCGTTTGAAATGCAAGATCAGCGGTTCAAGCTCACCAGCCGCTCCTCGGAAACTCTATACAGGGTTGCTATGGGTCGGGATTGACTCAACGGCACTTTAAAACAGAGGTGCTTTGGTAGAAAAGCCAGATGGTCTATCTCTGGAAAATCAGCCATTGGAACCCCTATGAAGCCGCAGCTCTCTGACACACACAGGAGTATCAAGAGATGGATTCAAGGCCACAGCAGCTGTGGGTTTTTTCTAGGTTCCAGGGCACTTCAGTCCTCCGTGCATCCTATCACCCTCTTACCTTCTCACTTTAAGCACCACATGAGAGGACCTTGCTTTCCTTAGGGCCCCTGATAGCCAAGAAATGATCCACTTGTGAGTGTTCACACTTGGGTGTGGTCATTCTGAAGAGTGTCATTGCTTTCTCATCTGCCCTGCCTCTTGCACTCAACATTAAATGAAAAGACAGAGCACCTTCACCCTTATTTCTTCCCAGGTTAATATTGTTAAAAGGAAAATTACCCCTAATAAAATGTTAATTGGTGCATTCCATAGTATACAGAATTTTATGATTAGGTCTTGCTGTTGATGTTTAGTGCCATGGAGTACGTTCTATTTCATAGTGACCCTCATAGGGTTCCTGAGGAAAGTCTGTTGGATTTGAACTTCTAACCTTGTAGTTAGTAGCCCAGTGCTTATCCTATACTGCCATACCAGAACTTAGTGATTAGGTTGTAAGAATTGTGAAGTTCTGCTGAAATACAAGCTGAAAGGTAAGACTGTTTTATGTATAACATCATTGCTCTTCATTTTTTTATCAAAATTTTGGCCACAGTGGTATGGATCGGCACAGTCCCAGGAGGCAATACTGAATCAGTATGATTTCTAGAAGTATAGGTCCATGGTCAAACCTCAGCTCTGTGTGGCCTCTATGCGTCAGTTTCCTCATCTGAAAAATGGGATCATAAGACTATCTATTTCGTGTTATTGCTGTGGAGGTTGAGTTGATAAGATAAACACTCAACCTCAAGGTCAGTTTGAACCGCAAAGTTGGTGATTCAAACTCACCAGCTGCTCCTTGGAAATCCTGTACAGGGGCGATAGGTGTTGAAATCCACTCACTGACACTTAACAACAATGACAGTGTACAAAGCATTTATTGTTGTTTGCTGTGGAATAAGTTCCAATGCATAGAGACCTCATGTGATAAATTAGACTTCCTCATAGGCTTCCCAAGGCTGTAATCTTTACAGAGACGGATCCTCAAGTTTTTCTCTCACGGAGTCACTGGATAGGTTCAAACTGCCAACCTTTTGGTTAACAGCAAAGCACCTACTGCTGCCCACCAGTTGCCATAAAGAATTTATTAAATGATGATGTTAATCCTGGTGTGATGCTGTGGGTTAATGTGCTGGACTACAAAGTCGGTATGTACCACAAGGTCAGCTGTTCAAGCTCACCAGAGCTCTGTGGAAACCCTAAACAGGTCGCTATGGGTAGGAACTGATTCAATGGCATTTAACAATGACAGCATAGTTATTACTGGACTCCAGGTGTGGCACTGTAGAATCAGCACTGGATTGAAAGGTAGGTTCCAATCACAGTGCTGGTGGACCAATCTCCCCAGCCGCTCCTTGGAAACCCTATAGAGGGTTGCTATGAGTCAGAAGTGACTTGCTGGCACTTAACAACAACAACGTAATTATTGCTATAGTACAATATAATTTTACAGTCTCACATTCACTAAGTGGCTTAAGATCATTTGGATAAAAATTGTAGCAATGCCTGATCCTGTTAGAAGAACAAAATTGTGACTAAATAAGAAAACAATAAACTAGAACCACACGAAACATTTCTAGTAAAATCAACTGATATTCTCAAATATAGGAGAAAACCTATGAAGAAAAAGTGCTAGAAAAGTACTAGAATAGCATCAAACTTTCATCTTAGAAATGGTATTTTTGGAACATTATTATAACCTAATAAATGGTACCCTAATTGTCCAAAAACAAGTTAGCAGTTAAAATCTTTTGATAGTATCGGGCCTATTGGGATTCAAACATAAGTTAAATTTTTGACTCGATGTTTCCTCAGGGCAATTTCCAACTCAAAGAATGTAGAATTCATTTGTAAGTTTGGATTTAATTTGGACAGTCACATTATCATTTTCATCAAATGACTTGGGGGTACGGCTGTGAGTTCCACTTACCCTTCTGTTTTCTGTTCTGAATCCCTCCTCTTGGTAAATGTATGATACTACCATCTACCCAGGTTCTGAAGTCCAAACCTTGATTTCAAGTCCTGCTGATTCTACCCTCAAAATACTTCCTGCACCTACTTGCTTTTCTCACACCTGGGCTTCTTAACTAGATACTATATTTCTAGTCTTATTTCTCCAATCTATTGGCACAGCCAAACATATAATGTCAGATGAGTGAATAGAACTGTTTGTTTTCTCATTGTTTGTAAAATGAAATCCAAATATCATGTCTCTGCATCTTGTTGTGTCACTGTAACTAACTCAGCCATGTTGCCCTTCTTTTTTGTTTCAATTTGTCAGGCTGTTGTCTGTCTCTTATATGCAGATATTCTTCTCTCTTCCAGGGATGCTCTATAATTTATTGCCTACAATTTATACGCCAGGTATATACTGCATTTGTGTGTGTGTGAGAGAGAGGCAGAGTGTGTGTGAATTAATTGAAGAGAGAGAGAGATGTGGTTCACGGTTTCACATGGAAATGGAAGGATGTTTAAGGCAGATGTAGAACTGACTTTGAACATGAGTGGATCCGGTGCCTCTCATATAGTCACCGAACCTGTTCTCTCACCTCCTCTGCTTCTATTGTTCTCTCTAGATCTTCTAGTCTACAGGTAGTTCTACTCTTTTTGTAGTAAGATAGTTGCCTAGCTTACATTTCTTCCTCTAGGCAACTCCAGCAGAAGAGCGAGGAGCATCTGGTTCCTTGCCACTCAAGCAAAAGACCAGAGGATCCCAAATGGGATGTGATTTGATTGGTTTCACGCACAGAACAGTTTTAAACTTTTACAGTGTCTACAAAAGTGTAAGGCACTAGTCAGTTGGGTCATCTGCCAGCGATAGGTGTAGAATCAGCTTCACTTACAGATCATGGTCTAGAAATCATTATTATAATTATGATTATGAAGCAAGAATGGATGCTGGTCAGGCAAAATCAATTAATAAAATGAAATAAATCTGTCCAAGTGGTCTAAAATGTTCTCATCTTTCAGTCATGCTCCAGGCTAATGGAAAGGACCTGCTTCTACCAAAAGAGTGAAAAATTGGAATTTGGTCTTTTGCCCTGGTCCTGCCTGCCTGTGGGGAGTGGAAGGAGAGTAATCTCCTGTCTTTTCTGTCCAGAACATTTCTGAACGTATGTGGCCAACCACCCTTCATTTGAAGTATCCATGATTGTCTTCATTAGTATTTTCCAATAGAATATTCTACAATAACTAATTACTGTAGTAATGAGCATCATGTTACTATTGAGCACTTGAAATGTCACTGGTATGACACATCTGTCCATTTGTAATATTGTTCTGCCTTGCTTATTGCTATGTTACTGGTGTTTCAAATACTTCAGGGTCACTCATGGTGGGCAGGTTTTAGTGGCGCTTCCAGAGTAAGAACAGACTAGGAAGAAGGAATAGGCAGTCCATTTGTGAGGGACTAACTCAAGAAAATCCTATGAATAGCAGTGAAACATTTTTTAATATCGTACAGGAAAATGTGACCTTTAAGTTACAAGGCACTCAAAATGCATATCAAGAAGAGCTGCCTCCTCAAAGTAGTGTTGACCTTAATGATGTGGGTACAGCAAAGCTTTCAGTACCTTCATTTGCTGATGGGCTGTGACTCAAAATGATATATGCATCCAATGATAATCAGAACATGGAATCTATGCAGTATGAGTCTAGGACAGTTGAAAGTTGTCAAAAATGAAGTGAAGCACATAAAAACCAACATCCTAGGCATTGTTGTTGTTGTTAAGTGATGTTAAGTCAGTCCTGACTCATAGCAACCCTGTATAGGGTTTTCAAGTAGCCGCTGGTGAATTTGAACTGCTGACCTTGTAGTTCAAACTGACCTTGAAGTCCAATGAATTAACCCACAGCACCACACCAGGACTCCTAGACATTAGTGAGCTAAAATAGACAGGAATTGGTCATATAAAATTGGACAGTCACATAGTTTAGTATGCCAGGAATGACAAATTAAAGAACAGTGGCTTCTCATTCATCGTAGAAAAGAACATTTTAAGGTATATCTTGAAATATAATATTGTCAGAGATAGGATAATATCTATACACTTATAAGGAAGACCAGTTACTACAACTATTATTCAAATTTACACTCCAGCCTGTGATGAAGAAACTGAAGAATTCTTCCAACTTCTTCAAGGAGTCCTGCTTTGACTCTGCAGGATAATGTGCTGGACCACAAGATCAGTTTGAACCATGAGGTTGGTGATTCAAACCCACCAACCACTTCTCGGAAACCTTATACTGGGTCCCTACGAGTCAGAACTGACTTGACAGCACTTAACAACAACAAACCAACTTCTTCATTCTGAAATTGATCAGACATACAGTCAAGATGCTTGCTAATTACTGGGGACTGGAATGCAAAAAATGGAAAATCTGTCTTTGGCAACAGAAATGATGCTGGAGATCACATGACAGAATTTTGTAAGACCAATGGCTTCTTCATTGCAAATGACTTTTTCAAAAGCAACAACCATACATATAGCTTTCTCAAGAAAAGTGTGTGTCAGGGTTATATCGTTTCACTATGCTTATTCAGTCTGATGTTATAGTAAATAATCCAATAAATTGGACTATATGAAGCAGAACGTGGCATCAGGATTAGAGGAAGGCCCCTTAACAACCTTTAATACGCAGATGGCACAACCTTGTTTGCTGAAAGTGAAGAAAACTGAAGCACTTCCTGATAAAGATCAAAGAATACAGGTGTCATTGGGGATTACAACTTGTATAAAACAAAAATCTTGACAACTGGGCTAATAAACACCATGATAAATGGAGAAAAGATTGAAGTTGTCAAGAATTTCCTTTTATTTGTAGTCACAATCAATGTTCATGGAAGCAGCAGTCAAGAAATCAAACAACATATTGCATTGGGCAAATTTGCTGCATAAGACCTCTTAAAAGTGTTCAAGAGCAAAGATGTCACTTTGAGGACTAAGGTGCACCTGACCCAAGTATTTTCAATCACCTCATACACATGTGTTTCGTTCTACTGTGCAAAGATCGCTATGAGTCATTACCAACTCGATGGCACCTAACAACAACATATACATGGTGTAAGCTGGATAATGAATTAGGAAAATGGGGGAAGAATTAATGCATTTGAATTGTGGTGTTAAAGAAGAATATTGAAAGTACCATCAACTGCCAAAAGAACAACGAAATTCATCTTTGAAGAACTAGACAAACTACTCCTTATAAACGAAGAACGCAAGACTTGTCTTGGGCATATTGTTGGGAAGAAGCAGTCTTTGGAAAAGGATACTATACTTGGTAGAGGATTGTCAAAAAAAAAGAGGATCCCCAATGAGGTGAATTGATACAGTGGCAGCAACAATGGAATCAAACATAACGATCATGTGGCACAGGATGGGGCAGGACTGGGCAGTGTTTGATTCTGTTGTACATAGTGTTGCTATGAGTTGGAACCAACTGGACAGCACCTAATAACAACAGCAACAACACTGAGCACTTGAAATGTGACTAGTATGACTGAAGAACTAAATTTCTGCATTTTTACTCATTTATTATTTTACAATTAAGATTAATCAGATACATAGAGCTAATGACTGCTACGTTGACCAGTACCGCTCTAGATCTTTCCTGCCGTTGCTCGCCACATCAAAACTTTTTAAGGTAACAGCCAAACTAATCTGACAAATCAATTCATTTTGATGGATGAAAAATGACTATATTTATGAATACTTTCAAATTAATTGCTTATATTCTCTCAGCAATTTTTAAAGCCTCAATGGAAAAGTCTAACAAATGGTGACATTTGGGACATTTTCCTTTGGTTCATCCTTCATTTCTTTGATGTAAGAGTCTTCTTGATACTTCTCAAATAATACCAAAATTTTGCTGCCTAAAAATTATGTCCCCAAATTAATCATTGGGCAATTGGCAGGTAGGTTTGTGGGGGTGTGAACACATTGGATAATTCGTTATTACCTTTTGTTAGCAAGCTATTTTAATTTTACACACTCTTCTTTCTTTAGAGTTAAATTGTAGTCTTTATAACCCCAATTTCTAATCGACTGAGGGAGAGAGAAAATACAAGGTAGAGAATCAATTTAGTGGAATTTGCAAAGTACCTTTTAAAAGATGAATGAGCACCACATTAAAGTAAACATGCATAATTTGAAAATAATTTGAGGAATTTGCATTGTTTTGACAAATTGAAATCTGCCCCTCTGCATGAGGTTCCAGAGAGACCAGATGGTAGAGCGGTGTATTGGAGGGGGTCCAAAATTGCTTTTGTGTTAATTGATATAGTGTGCTAAGAAAGGTCTCGAGGGAAAAGTATCCCCAGGTAGTTGATTGCTTTGGAATTCCAGCAGAGCAGAACTGTGTCAGATGAGAAGGGAAACATAAGTTATTGAGGACTAATGCCTCAGATTGGACCAGCTAATTTTATCACTGAAAATTCAGGACAATGTTTCAAAAAATATCAAAAAGAGATTTCTGAGACAGGAACAGGATTTGGTAAAGAACTGAAGTAAATTAACAGCATGCAGGCTCAGTTTGACTTCCCTTTGGTGTGTGGAAGATCCTTTAATGTTAGTAAGTGTGTATATAGCTGTGACAAGGGTTCAAGGGCTTCGTTTTCTAATTTTAAAGTGCTGACCCTAATCAGCTGAGCCAGGAAAGGTAGTGGATTGAGATGGAGCCTGACATTGTAAAAGCTCTCAGTACTACCTCAAAAAACATTTGCTATTTAATTGGAACATTCACACCCTACTAAATAGTAGTTGTTTAAAATGACACATTGAAAAAGAAATCAAGTCTTTCCTGGTTTCTGAAGAAGAGGAAATTTCCTGCACTGTTCAAGCAACTCTGCAAATTAACCTAATGGGAAGTGGGGTTTGATTTTGTCCTAGGGGAAGGCTTGCTCATCCTTCATTCTTTTTGTTTGTTTGTTTGTTTTTTGCAAACCTTACAATAGGGAGGGAGGGAGGAAGGAAAGGAAGAGAAGACTATGAGTAATCATTTCTTTTAATTATACACTTTCAATAGTTTTACTTTGACCAGTTTATTTTTCATTCTAGTTCTTTTTTCCATAAGTTTGACAAGAAATGTTTATAGCCGAAAAGAAAATAAGATACTTTTCCCCCCATAATGGTCAATAAAGAGGGCTTTTTTCCACATCACTCTATAAGCTTTTTAATACAATTACCTAATATACAGCCTAAAATATATTGCTGCTTTGTTTTTTGGATTTTTTGCATTTCTATTTTTGCCTTTCTCCAACAGTATTCTTGCCATTAAAAGAGCAGTTGTCTGACCTTTTTCTAGGAGGTTAATAAAGAATGCACAGCCTCATAAGGCTGATTTAATTTCCCTTATGTGAGCATGCTGTATAAGTGACCATTATGGTATTTGTCTGTTTCTCTGGGCTTGGTTTTGAAGTTCCCAGCCTTTTATATGAATGACCACATATGTTGTGCATTCGGCCACATAAGGTGAGAAAAAGCAAAATAGATTTTCCTGAGCATTCAATCAAATTTCTACACAATGGCCACTCTAATGTGCATTTCAAATGTATCTGGTCATATATTATTTAACTGCATTGTATTTTGTGTTTAAGAAATTTCTACCACATATTCAATTTTAATAAATGCATGAACAGATGCAATATTTGAGCTTTTATATCTTAAGAAATTCAACACTTTCAACCGATTCTTCAGACTTCAAAGAATTTAATATTAGTTTCATAAAAGGTCTTTTGAAGAATAATACTAGAACATAAGAAAAATGACTGCGTGAGTGTACCGATCACTTTGAAAGTGTTTTATTGCTTTAATTTCCTGTCTTAGTAAAGTAACAAGAGGCATAATAGAAGATATAGTGTTACAGAGTTTGTAATTTATTAGACTTCTTGAGCTAGTTGAAGACTTCATGTGAAGTGAAAAAGAAAATCTCTATTTCGCTGAAAAATGGAGACAAACCACAATATCAGTGTTGTAGCAGCTTTAAAAGGAGTCCTATCTTGGACTGATACATTGTCTCTACATGCCCTGTGTGTTTGTATGAAATAAATCCGCGGGCTCAGGCCTCATTCGGAGCTAGCTGTGTGTCATTAGGTTCCTAGAAACCTAATGTTATTTCATTTGTGAGGCGTGTATAAGATGACTGTAGCTATTTGGATTCCATAGCACAAAGGTACTATTAAAGCCGAAATGACCCATAGCATACATTTTCATTCATTTATTACATTTTTTGCATGCGTGACTGAATTTTAATCCCAAACTTTGTCAACCTAGTATAGTTATATTAAGCTTTTAAAACTAGTTTCATGTACCACAGTTCGCTGTCTTTTATACAGTAGCATAAAAGTATTAAAGAGGATGGCATTTATCCCACTGGAAGTATAGAGACACAATTCATTTCTGTATCTAAAATTGTGGAAATGAGTGATGTGACACTGTGACTAACCTGTAAAAATATGTTGTAAAATTGCTTCATAAATAATTGCAGGGAAAGGGGAAACAGAATGTTAAGCAGGTTTCCTTTATTTTATTTCTTCTTGCTTTTTTTTTTTAAATATAGTGTAGGTAATGACATATGCAAATATCACACAGATGGAAGCGACAAGTTTATCAGGACAGAGTAAAAGTACAAGAATTTTGTTTGTTGTCATTGTTGATTGTTGTTGTTAGGTGCCATCGAGTCGGTACTGACTCATAGCGACCCAATGTACAATGGAACGAAACACTGCCCGATCCTGGGCCAACCTCACAATTGTTGCCACACTTCAGCCCATTGATGTTGCCACTTTGCCTATCCATCTCACTGGGGGTCTTCTTCTTTTTCTTTCACCCTCCACCTTACTAAACATGATATCCTTCTCCAGCGACTGGTCCCTCCTGACAATATGTCTGAAGTATGAGAGACGAAGTTTGGCCATCCTGGCCTCCAAGGAGCTCTCTGGCTGTTGCTGTTAGGTAATAATAAATTATGTCCGATTTATAGTTACCCCATGTGAGCCAGATTGAAATTTCCTCATAATCATTGCTTTGATCTTTTACAGTCGTTGTGTCAGTCCAGCTTGTTGAGGGACTTTTCTTTTCCTTTACTTTTCCAAGCATGGTATCCTTTCTCAGGATTGGGGCCCTCCTGATGAGATGGGCCAGTATGTGAACTACTGAATGTACAAAAGATGAAATCTCTCCATCTGCCTTATTAAGGAGCATTTTGGCTGTACTTCTTAGAGTCAGATTTGCTTGCTCTTATAGCAGTCTATGCTATTCAATATACTTTGTCAGCACCATAATTCAAATGCATTCATTCTTTGGTTTTCTTTCATTGTTCAGTTTCCTTATGCATATGAGGCAATTGGAAATACCATGATTTGGATTGGTGGTTGTGTGTTGTTGAGTCAGTTCTGATTCGTAGTAACCTTGCATAGGGTTTCCGAGGCTATAAATCTTTACAGGAGCAGAAAGCCTCATCTTTCTCACATGGAACAGCTGGTAGTTTCGAACTACTGACCATGAGGTTAGCAGCCCAACTTATAACCACTATGTTACTTAGTCCTCAAGATGACATCTTAGATTTTTAACACCTTAGATCTGTTATTAAACTTTGTTTTCCTTTTAACTTTTGTGAAATGGGTAAAAGTTTATAGTTTTACATTCATCAATTACTATGCATTCTGTTTCATTTCATTGATTGCAGTGTAAAGGCACTGTGTTTCTTGTGTCCATACTTCCTTCTTTCATACCCTTCTAACCTTATTTTCCCTTGGGTAAATGCGGTCCTTTTGATCTCAAATGGTTGATTTGTATTATTATCCTAAGGTGTGTTATTATTCCCCTCAATGACTTATTGATTACTTGGCTGAAGATTGAACTATGGGGGAAAATTCAGTTCAAGATCTAAAGAGTGACTAAGGACCATAGTCTTGGGGGGTTCACCCACCTCTATCCCACCAGTAAAACTAGTTTCTTTCATGATTTTGAGTTTTGTTCCAAATTTTTCTCCTATGCTATCCAGAACCTTCTAATGATCTCTTTCAGTGCAGTTGGTAGTGATAGCCAGACACCATCTGGTTTTTCTGGTCTCAGCGTCATGGAAATTGATATCCATGTGGCCCATTAGTCCATAGGATGAATTATTTCATTATATATTCAATTTTTATCACTCTTCTTTCCTCTGGACAGGGAGAGACCAATAGTTACAAGTGATCTCAGTGCAACATGGTTTAATATCTTGACTGCTGCTTCCATGGGCATTGATTATGGATCAAAGTAAAATGAAATCCTTTTTCATTTATCATAATGTTGCATATCGGTCCAGTTGTGAGGATTTTTGTTTTCTTTATGTTGAGGTGTAATCCTTACTGAAGGCTGTAATTCTTTGATCTTCATCAGAAAGTGCTTTAAGTCCTCTTCCCTTTCAACAAGCAAGGTTGCATCATCTACAAATTGAAATTGTTTGAGTCCTCTTGTAATCCCGATTCTACATTCTGCTTCATATAGTCTAGCTTCTTGGACTATTTGCTGGGCATACAGATTGAATAAGTATGGTGAAAGGATACAGTCGTGAGCACACCTTTCCTGATTTTAAACCATGCAATATCTTCTTTTTCTGTTTGAAGGACAGCTTCCTGATACTTACAGGTTTTTCTGGAGAACAATGAAGTGTTTTGTGATTTCCATTCTTACTATTTTACTTGTGAATAATTTGTCATGAGCCACACAGTCGAAAGTCTTTGCATAGTCAGTAAAACAGAGGTAAACCTATTTCTAATATTCTCTGCTTTCAAGTGAGTTCCAACTGATAACAGCAATGATATCTCTAATTCCACATCCTTTGACTCCAGCTTGAATTTCTGACAATTTCCTGCCAGTGTGCTGCTGCAACTGTTTTAAATTACCTTCAACACAATTTTACTTGTGTGTGATATTAATGATATTTTAAATAGTTTCGGCATTCTATTGGATCACCTGTCTTTGGAACAAATGTGGATAAGTTAGTTCCAAATTTATAAATGTGGATAAATGTCCATAACTGTGGATAGGAAATGCTTATATCAGTGGTGCATTGTTTGTTAAAATATTTCAATTTATATTCCATCAATCTCTGGTCTTTTTTTTTTTTTTTTTTCCCAGTGTTTTTGTTGCACCTTGGACTTCCTCCTTCAGTTCCATTAATTCTTAGTCATATGCCACCTCTTGAAATGGTTGAATGTCAACCAGTTCTTTTTGTTGCAATGACTGTGTATTCCATCGATCTTCATTTGATGCTTCCTGCATAGTGCAATATTTTTGCCTATTGTTGTTGTTGTTGTTAAGTGCTGTCGAGTCAGTTCTGACTCATAGTGACCCTGAATAGGGTTTCCAAAGAGCTGCTTTGTGGTTCGCACTCCAGTGCTGATCATACATCACCACACCAGGAGTCCTTTAACATTGTAACTATGATGGTGGTGGTGGTTTTATGCTAAGGAGTCAGTTCCGGCTCTTTGGGACCTTGTACAGGGTTTCCGAGGCTGTAAATCTTTACGGGAGCAGAGCTCCTCATCTTTGTCCTCCTGTAAAGATTTACAGCCTCGGAAACCCTGTACAGGTTCGCTATGAGTCGGAACCGACTCCACGGCACATCACAACAACAAACCCTACCAGAGCTCCTTCTGTTGCCTATAGAATCCTTCAATATTATAACTCAAGTCCTGAAGTTTTTCTTCATTCCTTTCAGTTTGATAAATGCTGTGTGTGTTTGTCACTGTTTATCATCTCCAGGTCTTTCCACATTTCATCATAATACTTTACTTTGTCATATTGAGCTGCCCCTTTTTCAGTTTTTTTATTTCATAATTTATTTCATTTGCTTTAGCTACTCTATGTCCAAGAGCAAGTTTCACTATCTCTTCTGATAGACATTTTGTTCTTTTTTCTTTCTTTATTGTCTTTTTAATGACCTTTTGCTTTCTTCATGTATGATGTCCTTGATGTCACTTCACAAGTTGCCTGATCTTTGGTCATTCATGTTGAATGAATCTAATTTATGCTTCAGATGATATCTACGTTCAGATTGGACATATTCAAGCTTATAACTTGGCTCTTTTGGATTTGATTGTCTTCAGGTTCAACTTGAACTTACATGTTCTCTTTCTGCATTAGGTCCTTGGCCATTTTTTGACATTGACCATAATTATCAATCAACTTGATTACATGTTTGATCAATTTCAGACAGCTGAATTTAGTAAAAATTGTCAATTTCCCTCATCTTTGGCAATGTAATCAGTGTGTAAATTTAATAATAATTCTATTAACTGGTATTTGCAGGAGTATGGATATTATCCTATCAATCAGTATAGATCTTGAAATGTGCCTTTTAACAGTGAATATGATGTCATTGCTCTACAGTTTGCCATTCATTCATAGCTTAGTAGACCATATTATTGTCTGATTCAAAGTGACTAATACAAATCCATTTCAGCTCACAAATGCCTAGGATATTGATCCTCAAGTCCATTTGATTTTTGACAACTTCCAGTTTTCCTTGACTCATACTTTGTGCGTTGTTGTTGTTGTTGTTGTTAAGTGCCGTCAAGTTGTGTCTGACTCATAGCAGCCCTGTCTAGCATTTCTGAGGAGTGGCTGGTGAGCTTGAACCACCTCCCTTGCAGTTTAAATCGACCTTGCAGTCCAGCGCATTAACCCATTAACCTGCAATGCCACACCAGGACTCCAAATGTGTACATTATACATTCCAATTATTAATGGCTGTTTGTTTATTTTTCTTCTCACTTTGAATCATGCCTTATCAACAAAACAAGGGTTTCAAATCTTTACTCCATCCACATTATTAAGGTCAACTCTACTTTGAGGAGGCAACTCTTGTCCAGAAGTATTTTATTTGCCTTCCAACATGAGGGGTTCAGCTTGGGGCACTATTATCAGTGTTTTGTTGTTATTTATGATTTCCACTGGCCATGTTTTTTTAGAACAAAGTCTCCAGTTCTTTCTCCCAGTCTGTTTTAATCTGGAAGCTCCATTGAAACCTGTCAAGCATGGGTAACACTGATGGCATTTGAAATACTGTTGAAATAGTTTTCAGCATCACAGCGACAAAAAAAACCCACTAAAGTATAACAAACTGGAACAAAAGTGGTACACAAAACTCCTTCAAGTTTCTTAACTCCATCACTGTTCTCCTAGCAAAAGACTACAAATTATTGGTTATCTCTACAAAACAAAACAAGGAATATGTTATCATGTGGACAACTCATTTGAAAGAATCCAAAGACCACAGATTCTTTTGATTTAATTATAATAATTTTTTATGTTTGATTGTTTTGATTTAATAACAATCATCTTAGCCAAATTTGTAGGTTGTGTGAGTCAGGAAGTTACCTTGTCAATATTCATTGGATGTTGGGCACATTCTAAACAAGATGTTTTGCCATGCTTATTAAATTCAGTTGCTGGTGGATTTTTTTTTTTTTTTATAATATGGATACGGTTTTATGAGGTTTAAATAAGCACACCTATAAAAACCTCACTCATGTTTGAACAGCAAAGCTTTTCAACATGTGGGCTAAAAGTCTGAGAGCCTAAACATGTCTGGTTTCCTCTGTTATTTCTGTTCATCTTGGAAAGAATAATGATTTCCAAGCTTTATTGCTAACTGAAGCACAAAGGATTTCCTCTGGGCTTGCCACAGACAATCCTCACGCCCATTAGAGGAGTCAACTAGAGTTAGTTCAAAGTGAATTACTTCATTTTAATCATGGTGAGTTCACTATCTCAGTCAGTATGTTGTAGTAGCTTATTGTCAGGTGCTTCTTGCCCCTCCATATCCCCCCTGCTTCTATTTCCTGTTTAAATGATACCCAGGTCACTTTGTTTTAAAGCATATTTCTAAGTCTGTTCAAGACTCATGGATTTAACAGCACTTCAAAATGACTCATCTTGTTTTACAACATTTGAAGTTTTGTTTCGTAACTCTTTTTCCTCTTAATCCTTGGCTAAAATCTGTTGAGAATTTAATTTTTTTCAACCACCAAATGAGTCCTTAGTATGAGGCATTGCCAATTATAGAATTATAATGAGTGGAAACTTTAAAACGCAAATAAATAAAATGCTGTACTGAGGATTACTGAAGACTAAATGTTTACTTCATCCTCATTCATTCACAAATAGGAAGCTGGTTATATATAAAGCACAAGCTGATAGATGAGCAGTAAGCATTTAATTCACCAAACAAATGGCCAAGTTAACCTTTTAGATTCATTTTGACTTCTGTATAAAGCTGTTTTAGCAAGCTCTTAGGTACTGTTATGTTTTGCTAGAAGACACCATATATAATATATTTATTTTTATTCTTACACAATTATTTTTCTCATTCTTGTCATGAAGGTTAATAAGTATGTTTTGTTGTTGTTGTTGTTGTTGTTGTTGTTTTACCCACGAAAAAATGTTATTGTTCTGACAGTTCTCAGAAAATACTTGTTTTTTTTAGGTTTCTTGTATACAGAAAAGCCATTAGCCCCAAACTCTCTGGCCTCTGATATACCAGTGTCTGTCTCTTCCTTCATTCATGATTTTGAGTATAAGACCCCTCACTCAGCAAACGAAATCACTATAATTACTTTCATTTCTTGGTTAGCATAGGTCATGGAATGATAGTTAATAATAATCTTTCCCTCTGGACTTCTCTGTATTTATATATCCCTGATCCAATAACCATTGGGACCATAGAGGTGTATTTTATCTTCATTTTAGTCCTCTTGGTATTGTTTTAGC
>NW_006408529.1:11025016-11026974 GCF_000296735.1 Chrysochloris asiatica
GGAAGTGAGGGAAAAACAGCAGTGAAGCTGCGAGCTAAGCCCTACAATGGGGGGCGGGGGGAGAAATCAAATGAGGCACAGAACCTGGTAAACTCACACAACTCTGAGGTCATTAACACCTAATTAGAAACAGCTTAGAGATGGAAATGATTCTTTGGTTAAGATATGAGAAAGAGAAAGAGTGAGATCAGGCAGTGCTTAACTTCTTCAGTGCCAAACCAATCTTGTCTTTCTCTCCAGCAGCCTCATTGTGTTTTCAAATGTGTATTTATATGTGTGTTTTCCTATGCTCTTTTTATTTGATAGAATAAACAGTCTGTTAAAGCATGGATAGCAATGAGAAGACTTTGCCGAAAGCGTTAATAATTTATTTGTCTTAACTGAAAGTTGTGTCATTTTATTTTAAACTTTATTTCCTGTTTGGTTTTTAATTGTGTTACAAAAGAAAGTATGCTTGGTTGAACAAAAAGAAACAACACCATTTTGACACCAGGTTTGGAGATATCCAATCATATTTTGCGAAGTTTGAGAAAACGTCTAAAAATAAAACAGCCATAGAGTTAATAGGTTTTAAATTTTGATACATAAAAACTTTTATAGAAGTCTGTGACATTAAAAAAAAAAAAATCAGTCTGTGACATTTTATCTTTTACAAAAGAATACCTGTTTCCGTTGAGCTAATTCTGACTCACAGAAACCCTATAGGACAGAGTAGAACCACCCCAATAGGGTTCCCAGGACTGTAAATAATTACAGAAGTACAATGCCACATCGTTCTCCTACAGAGATGCTGGTGAGTTTGAATTTTCAATTTTTATTGGTTAGCAGCCCAGTGCTTAAACACAGTGCTACTAGGGCTGCCCTCATAAAGGTGTTGTTGTTGTTAAGTACCCTTGAGTCAGTTCTGACTCATAGCGACCCTTATAGGGTTTCTGAGGAGCAGTTGGTGGGTTTGAATTCCCAACCTTGTGGTTAGCAGTCCAGTGCTGATCCTGTAGTGCCACACTTGAATAACACTGAGAAAGGATGTAAACACAGGCCACTAAGACCCTTTGTTTCTCTAGGAAGATTCTATGTTGAAAACAGAGAAATTAAAGGTGGAAATCACTCCTGTATCAAGTTTAGGTGATAGACAAATAGAAGAGGTGCCTTGCCCTCCCTTTGGTTTCAGTTTGCACCTCAGTGTTTTAAGTATTTATGGATGCCTTCTGTTCAAGGTTTACTCACCTAGAAATTGAGCCTACTCTAACAAAGCTGAGTTGACCTAATCAACCTCAGGGACCACTTCTGGTTTGTGAAGACTTGTCTGTTCAGCTTCAGGACTACCTTGTAAGCCTTCGTTGATTGTCTGAATTCTTTCTTCTACTTTCTCAACCTTGAATAATGTAGTATCAAGTCTAGGGTGCTGGCTATTGGACTTAATTTCAGCCCTGCCACTTATTTGGTATCATCTATCACAACTTCAGTTTCCTCACTTGTAAAATGGGGAGAAGGATGATTAGAGTATGTTCCTTGCAGGGTTGTGGTGAGAATTAAAAAGTATAAAAAGTAAAGGCAGTCTGACTTATTACTACAAGAACAAGCAAGTTGCTTGCCCAGAAAACATCAAGGCAAGTGGTCGGGTTCCCTCAGGGCAAACCCCCTTCCAAGACTAAGACTGAATGGGAATACACACTCTGATTGGTGACCACGTTCATCACTGATAAGTGGAAGTGAGGGAAAAACAGCAATGAAGCTGCGAGCTAAGCCCTACAATGTGTAATAGACTCCTGTGAACACAGGTGGAGACCTGGTTGGTCAGCAGTGTGGCAAGACCTGGGGACTCTTGGGCCCTGAGTCAGTGACATAGCCACAGAGAACTATAGTGGAAAGTGAAGCATCCAGCTGATAAGAAGACAGGACATAAGCATAAGAACACGCACACTTACAAATAATACCCACTTGACCTGGCTTCAATG
>NW_006408529.1:11027685-11044495 GCF_000296735.1 Chrysochloris asiatica
TGTTCTCCCATGTAAACTATCACATAATTCACAATAAAACATTAAAAGAAAGTATAAAGAGTTCAGAACCTTGTTGGCTGATCAGAATAAGCTATTGGTTCTCCAAAACTGGTCCAGAGACCTGTGGGGGTCTTTGAAATAGATAAAATCTATTTTCATAATAATGGGGAAAAAATGTTCTTTGTCTTTTTACACCTTTGCTTTCTCTTGAAGGTATAGAGGAGTTTTCTCTAGGGTAAATGCCCTGTGATTTCACAACACACTGAATGCACAAACTATGAAAATCCAGCTGTCTTCAGTTAAACCAGATATTAAAGAGATTTGAAATATTGGAGAATACAACTTTTCTCATGACATTTTATTCTGGAAAAAACAGTTATTTTCTCAATTAAAATAATACTATTTTAGTTAAGATATTAACATATAATGAAATTTATTAATGTTACCTTAATGGGACTCACAAATAAATATTTTTCAGTTTCTTGATTTAAATTTAGAATATGGATAGATATAACCCACATAAACAAAAGATCTTTGGGAATCCTCAAAAGTTTAAAAAGCATATAGGAGTCCTATGACAAAAAATATTTAAGAGTCGCCAATATAAACAACTGTTACCATCAGCTTCTTACACTCTCGTTACCTTTGGGTTTTCTCCTGAAAACCTGTTTTTGGGAATGCTGTTTCCACAGATTCCCTTTAAAAGAAGAGATGAAGTTTCCCCTTTTAAAATGATTTTACTTCTGCATTATCACCAGAAAAAAGAAAACTTAATTTGTTTACAATGCTGATTCCTGATCCCCACCTCCAGAATTTCAGATTATCAGCAATCCAATGCTTAACCTCTACTGATTCTGAAAAACCACATTTTTAAGTTCAATATTGCATCTCTTCACGTTGAATGCAATCCCTGACTTCAGCTTTTGCTTTTGTTTTTCCCTTCCTAAGAGTAGACTTATTACCTTTCAGGGAAGGTCAGTTGGCCTCCTTGTGTTCCCTACAGAGACAGGCAATCAAGATGAACTGTAGGTGTCCCACAGAATCCAATGGGCAGTTGATAACTTTGAGTCTGGCAGGAAAGGTATACCAGTTTCCTAAGTTGCTATATAGCCCTAAAGTAATTAACTTTGAGGTCATAAGTAGCTCATTGAATTGCAATTTTCTAGGGTCTGATTTAAACTGTGAAGACTGTGAACTCGAATGCGAAGTTATTGGGAAAGGAAGTCTTCTGGAAAAGGGGAAGGGGAAGGTACAAATATGGACTCTACTAGCCTGTAGAAAAAGTTGAATCACATTTGTAGCCTGAGTTTTTCACAGTTAGATTTTAATTTCTTTTTTGGAGATGAAGGGGAGGAAAGGAGGATGTAGAGTTCAAAGTTTGCTGCTAAATTTTTAGGTTCCCAAATTTAGGATTGTTCATCGTTTGTGGACATTTATAATTATGCTCCTCAAATCACTGCTCTACAATTAGACAGGTCTGTAATGATTATGTTTTCAACATTTGCCAGGGCTGGCATGTGAGGATGTACGCCTTCAAAACTGTTCTTCAGTTTAATTTCCTAAATAGCAGCTCTACTATACTCAGATTGATTTATGACTGATTATAAAAGATCCACAAGAGAAAGACACATTAACCTCAGATAAGATTTACAAAAAGAATCCTGACCACAACTCAATATCTTTCAAAAGAAAAAATGTCACAAACCTCCTATCACTTAATGAATACCCCAATCCCTCCTTCAGTCATCATCCGCCACCCCCGAACTTCACTCACTTAAAACTTTCTCTACATCAATCCTTCAGTTATAACCATGTGCCCTTGCATGCATTACCATTTTTATTAAGTATTTTCATGATTCCATTTAGAAGGCAAATGAATTATTTCAGAGAAAGCAAAACAGAATGGGCACATCAAATATCCAATATAGTAACTCCCAGCAGTTCAAAAATACATTATAAGGGCTTTGCTTCTACTAATGCTTAGGAGATTTTTTTTTTTTTTTTTTACTAGTTTAAAATATAGTATTAATTCTATGAGGTCAGAGGGTACCTCATGGACAAAATGTGTTATAGATTGTGTTCATAGGGATTGTGGCAATGAGGAAGACATAAGAACATGAAACCTCTGAAAAATCTGCCTGTAGGGGAGATATTTTACCATCTACTTGGGACTAATACTTCTTACTTTTAGAAAGTTATTTTATTATGCACATAAAAAAGTAAGTTTACTGTGAGAAAATGGAGGCAGAAAAATGTTAAGTAGTTTTTTAATGACCAGTGGTAACTAAGAGTCCCATTTCCTGGGTTAGTTTCATGAGAGCAGGTCTTTTCTCTTTTGGTTAGCAGAAAAAGGGAGATAGAGAAAGAGAAAAACTTGTTTTTCCCTTTATCTTTGGCAATTAAATGTACATAATGGCATGGATACAAGATGTCCATAGAGGTAATAATTCTTCAACTTGGTGAATCAGTTAGGCAATATTTAGCATGAGATGTACACAATAAATGAAAAATAAAAAAAGAGCTCTGGTAGCGTAGTAGTTACGAATCGGGCTGCGAACCTTAAGGTCAGCGGTTCGAAACTACCGCCGCTCCACAGGAGAAAGATGAGGCTTTCAACTCCTGTAAAGATTTACACCCTCGGAAACCCTGTACAGGGTAGCTATGGGTCGGAACCGACTCGACAACACTTAACAACAACAACAACAACATGCTTAAGGAGGAATCAGTGTAATCCACATGTTTATGTTTCTCAAACCTAAAAATGTAGTAGGAACCACCCCCACCCCCTCTGCAAATAGGATCATGTCTTTATTTTCTTCTCTATTTCCATCTTCTCACTAACCAAATACCTACTATATCACACGCACCAATACAATGATCTTTAAAAAAAAAAAAAAAGTACAGAAGTAATTGACAACTGATTTATAGATGGATGGTGGGTCTAATGAAGCTAGATTTAGAAGAATCCATTTAACAAGTATTTATAATCTTACTGTTTCTTAAGAAATAGTCAAGACATTGGAGATCCTATATGTAACAAAACTGCCCAAATATAATTATATAATTTATATATATATATATATGTTGTTGTTGTCATGTGCCATCGAGTCGGTTCCGACCCATAGCGACCCTGTATAGGGTTTCCGAGGGTGTAAATCTTTAAGGGAGTAGAAAGCCTCATCTTTCTCCCGCGGAGCAGCTGGTAGTTTCGAACCGAACCGCTGACCTTAAGGTTCACAGCCCGATTCTTCGTAACCACTACGCTACCAGAGCTCATATATATATATATATATATATATATATATAGTGGGGGTGGTTATGTGCTGTGGAGTCAGTTCCGACTCATCATAGTGACCCTGTACGGGGTTTCAGAGGCTGTAAATCATGGGAGCAGAAAGCCTCATCTTTCTCTCACAGAACAGCTGGTAGTTTTGAACTGCTGACCTTAAGGTTTGAAGCCTGATTTGTATGTGAATTCATTCAGCAAATGTTTGTTGATTATTTACTATTTATTATATACTGTTCTAGGAACTGGGGATTCTGTAGAGAACAAAATATAGGTGGTAAAAAATAACAACCATTTTTTAAGCCAATTTGAATTTTAATAGGTATTATGAGTAAATATGGGAGTATGGTGGCTCTGTAGGATAAGCAGTGGACTGCAAAACACAATTCCAGTGATTCAAGCCCAACAGCCTCTCCATGAGAGAAAGATGAGACTTTCTTCTCCAGCAAAGATTTAAAATCTTGGAAAACCTATACTGGGTCACTATGTGTAGGAACAGACTCAATAGCACTTAATAATAGCAACACCAACAACATGGATAAATATACTGGTGGTGAAGCAGGGAGTGACTAAGGGCATGGGATAAATCTAAATGACCTCAGAAGAGGTAACATTTCATCAGAGAATGGACAAATTACATTGATCCAGAAGAAAGATGAGAAAGTTTACCTGCAGCAGGAGCAGCAAGTACAAAGGCCCAAGATGAAAGGTGGGCAACAAGTTTGAGACTGGTCCAGACACAAGACGCGAAGTAGGGCTTTGCCTTGTCTGCTGTGGTTAGGACTGGCAATGTACTAACAATAGGAAACTTTTGAAAAGCTTAAACTGGTAGTGATATGATCTTCAATTAGTGAACAGGAATAAAAACTATGAAACACTTAATTATGAAGCCTAGGTTAATGCAGTGGTTAAGTTCATCTGCTAACTGAAATGTGTACAGTTTGAACCCACCATTAATTTCAGGAAAGGAAAGACTTGACAACCTGGTCCCATAAAGATTACCGTCTATGAAACCCTAGGTGGTAGGTCTACCCTGTCCTATAGCAATATTATGAGTTGGAATCAAAAGGTAGGCATACAACAACAAAAATAATTGCAATTATGTCAAGAAGAATTTCTTTTCCCATCATACCGCTTGAGGACCAGTGGACCTATCAGGAGTAAACCAGCATGACTGGATGTTCTACAGGTTCCCATTGTTGTTGTTGTTGTGTGTCTTCGAGTTGATTCCAACTCAGAGGGACCCAAATGAACAGAGTAGAACTGCTCCATAGAGGTTCCTAAACTGTCATCTTGACTGGAGCAGATCACCAGGTCTTTTCCTTGTGGGTGTGAATGGTATAGCCAATATCACCATGGAAAAGGAATCCTGATAAATGAACTTTTCAAACAAGCAAAACCAGTTACTATTGAATTGATTCACGGCAACCCCATGTGTTTCAGAATAGAATTATACATCATAGAGTTTTCAATGGCTGTTTGTTTGGAAGTAGACGACCAGACTTTCTGAGGTGCCTGTGGGTAGATTTGAACCTGCAACTTTTCAGCTGGTTAGGGACTCCAACAAAAATGAAGACATGCACAACTGGAAGCTCACTTGATGTACTGAGAAAATTAGAATTCTATGATACTGTAGTTGGTGGTTCAAGCTCACCAGCTGCTCCTTGGAAAACCCATATAGGGTCGCTATGGGTCGGAATCGATTCGACGGCACTTAACAACAACAAATGATACTGTAAATAGTGGAAGCAGCCACAAACTGAAAGACAATCTTTATGTGTACACAGTACTGATTGAACTTGAAATCAGAGTTTCTAGCCTCCCTGTACATACACAGCCTAGTCACCATCGTTGGTGTCTTCTTTGAAAACTAAGTACAACAATATAAAGCTTCCAGTCACTGGCTTAGGTTGTGACATTTACTTCTCCTGAATGTACCAGGCTCCTTATCAGGGTAGTCTACGTATGTGACAGACTATAGCCCTTATGGAGACTGAGCAGGGTGAAATAAGCAATTTATCAACATCGATGAGTTAGTCCAATTTCAGTCCTACCATCCGTCTTTGGCTGGCTCATACAGCTCATGAGCAATTAGCTGCTTCCTCTCAGCAGCACTTTATTCAGGTAAAGCAGCAAAGCACTTTCCAACAAGACTGCAAGGGTCCCATGGAGATAGAACTCATCCATAGACATATAACCATTTCATTCATGCTGGGGAAAGGAGGTAGGGGTTTTAATTTATCAACTGTTGACCAGAGAGAGATGTAGCTTTCTGACCGTGTCAGTTTTAACTTCCTACATGTTGCAGATGGCTGCAACTGCGGTATTGTAGTTGGAGTCTATTTTTGGTCAGACTTAGAAGGCAATGGCTCCAAAATGCTTCTAAACCAATGTGGAAAATTCAGAGGATTTGAATTGAATAAAGTCCTAAAGATAGAACTCACCCTTCAAATATTTTCATTGCAAAGAAAAGGCCTAAACCCTATTTCTCTTGGTGTTTCTTTGCCTGGAACAAGTGATAAGCCATCATTTATCTGACTGGAGGTTTGTGAATGTGAAGTTTATGTGAGAGAACTCTACACTGAGAAATTGGTGGAGTGGAATGTGGGATGACCCAGGTTCCTACTTCAAATGTTTTGCCTGTGGAAAATAGAGGAAAAGAAAAAGCATTATATTTCTAGAAAACAGCAACCACTTTTAGTTTGACATCTCTTTGTTGAATTAGTATCCATATTTGGATTTTTTGTTTTTTTAATTTGCCCCATTCAATTTTACTCTTCAACCTTCCAGAGCCTATTTAGTAAGTTGGTCATGGTGGACTGCATCAGCAGGATCTCTTGCTATCTGGTTTCTCTGATTTGCCCTCTGATTTGACCAATCAGAGTCCAGCCAGAGATTAGAGGGAAGGAGATATTTATTCCCCAGATCCTTACCCACAGGCAGCACTGTTTCTCTGCTCAGGTCACAGTCCGTGTTGACTGTCCCTCTTCTACACTTGTAGCTACTTCTTCCACTTTTAGGCCTAAGGCAAGTTCCTTAACCCTGCCTTCACCTTTAGAAACAGTTACTCTGTCGATGCCATCTATTTGTATGAGTGTTTCTCAGATATACATATGTATTTTTCACTACACTAGTCTATGGCTAAAGAGCTCTGGCAGTGTAGTGGTTACAAATCAGGCTGCTAACCTCAAGGTCGGCAGTTCAAAACTACCAGCTGTTCCGTGGGTGGGAGAAAGATGAAGCCTTCTGCTCTCGAAGAGATCTGCAGCTTCAGAAACCCTGTGCAGGGTCACTATGAGTCGGAACCGACTCTATGGTACTTAACAACAACAACAGTCTATGGCTAATTTTCCTAATCGATACACCTCATGCCCAACCACCACCCACCTGTCACTGGAGTCTTCCATATTGCTATGATCTGGAATAGTTTCAGTTTAGTGTCCAAATAATCCATCCCACTCTAGAGACCATGGGAATGGGGAGAGGTGGGGCAGCACTTTGTTTCACTCTGTTGTATACTTGGTCACCATAGTTGAGTGGTGACTTGATGTCAACTAATAACAACAATTTTTAATAAGAAAACTAAATTTACTATCTAAAAGTTCAGCTTTCATTTTAAACAAATCACTGTGTATAACTAGTTACATTCCAGATGCAATGTGTAGACAGTCATACGGAAAGTGGGAGGAGTGGGACACAGAGTATTCACACCAACGAGGTTGCTGGCTCTGTAAGAGTCATGGTGTTCAGCTCTCCACTTGTCAACAGTTCACACTCATTATGTGTCGGTCAGGAAATGCAGCTTTAGGCATTTGTCATCCTAACCTGATAGTTATATATATAACTATATAACACCTTAGTTGCTTTAATTACCTTTATGAACTTGATTAGAGGTTTTGATTTGATATGTAGTACATTATAATTTTTCTCATTTTAAAGCATTTGAAAAGGCCTCCCTATCTTTCCATATAGAAGAGCTGCTTTTCAGGAATGGATTCCTGACATCAAGCAGGAAATGCTAGCATGAAGAGAAAAGAAATCATTTCTAGCAACAGAATGTCAGAATGTCTAACCTTCTATTTCCTCATTTGTTAAGTAGGCATAATGATAGTTCCTACATGATAAAATTTTGAGAGTTAAAAATAAGGAATATGTGCCTGGGTTTTAGCAGATGTAAATTGTTTTTGTTTATCCCAATTGACAGTTTTACTGATATCTTGCATGGGATTTCTGAAATGGAAAATCAGAAAGTATTTGAGGATGCCTTAATAATTTAGGGGCAGATGTTGTAATCATGGAATAAATTAGAATTCAGTTGTCCTCTTGATCTCTGAAGTTTGTTAACTCTTTGCCATAGACTTACCTTGAATCATTATCACCAGGTGTTTTTTTTTTTGTGTGTGTGTGTGTGTGTTGAGGAGATAAAAATAATAAGAGATTAAAAAAAAGAGAGATACCCAGTTTACAATAATTTAAAGATTAAAAGGATGGTAGACACTTAACATAAATAAAACTATTAACAAAAGAGTCAAATGTACTTTTAATTCAATGCTGCCTGTCATAAATACTCAGAAACTGCCATTTTGAGTGAATTGTCACCCTTCAATGTGCATATTAAATTAATTGAGAATTTTCTTTATTCTTTAACATACTGTTAATGGAGGAGATCGTATAATTAGGTCAACGTGAAGGGAAACCTTATTCAATGCCTTCTTCACAATTATATCATTATTTGTTTTTTGTTTTCTTGCATAGAAGAGTAACATAACACTCATGTTTTGTTCTATACTTTAATGCTATAACATAGAGAACAATAACATATCAATTAACTTTAATTACTCTCTAGCTTGCTTCCACAAATATCAGCCACTGTAAGCAGTGTGCTTTTATGAATAGCCTCCTGACAGTAAAAACCTCTCAAAGTCTATAACTTGTTTTATAATTTCTGTCCAGGGTTTCACAAAAAAATCATTTAATATATTCTGTATGTTGTCTCATTTTCTCCAATAGTCTCAAAAGTCAAAATCTTATCATTTATAACTGGATATCAAAGATAGATTTACAGAGCCAAGAACAGAAAAGATCCAACAAAAGTAAAATGAACTCTTATTGCTCAAGCAAGAAGCAGTATGCTCCAGTATCTCCTAATTTTGTATTATTCTAGACCAAACCAATCACACTGCCAACAAGTTGATCCAGACTCACTGCAGTCCTGTAAGACAGAGTAGAACTGCCCCACAGGGGTTCCTGAGGCTGCCACAGCATCCTCAAACTGCTGACCTATTGATGAGCAGCCACTCTGTGGAGTGACTGGTGGGTTTGAATCATGGACCTTTACTCTGCCACCAGGCTTCCTTGTACTACCTTAAAAGACTGCTACTAATCAATAAGTCAACAGTTCAAAACCACGAAACACTCCTCTGAAGAAAAGCAGTCTGCTTTCTCTGAAGATTTACAAACTTGGAAATCCTCTGGAGGCAGTTCTGCTGTGTCCTATAGGGTCTCTATGAGTTGGAATCAACTGGAAAGCATCGAGTTTCAGGGAAGACTCAAAGGTGAGCAGTTCTTTGTGTTATTTGGTTAAAAAGCTTGGGCAGTCCTGAAAATAAGTGGGTTCTTCTCTCAGTCTCACATTGCAAATTAAATGTGCAATACCTTCTAAGCAAATCCATTTAACATGTGTACACATTAATTTACAATAAATCTAAACAACAGTCTATTTAGTCAGATTAAACTTATTACAAACTGGGGATTTCCTGTCTGAGGTGACTTTGATCAACATTAGACAGGGATTTAATGCTCTCTCAGTTTCTTCCTCTGATGGGCTTTCCAAAAGACTGATTTCTCTAGCCTGTGGCATGTGGTCAAGTGGCTATTCCTGCCAAGAGACTAACTGTGAAGCGTGGCCAGCAGGGTAATGCACCAGTGTATGTACATCACTTCTCATCCTTTTCTGCTTTATTTCCACTCTCCTTCACTCCTCTTGTTCTTGTATTGCACTTGCCAAATGGAATATTCAGCAATAGATAAATGAATGAATAAGTAAAAACCATATTGCTTGAATCACTTTACTTACGATAAGCACTATTGAAAACATCGTTTTTGTATGATATAGGAGGAAGTTTTCTTTAAATACAGACAAGCCCAGAGATAATGGTCCTGTAAATAAGATTTATGCTGAGCAAATAACCTGAGAAACAGAATTATATAAAGAAGAACATAGCATCAGGATTGCAGAAAGACTCATTAACAGCCTGGGATATATAGATGTCACAACCTTACATGCTAAAAGTGAGACGTTGAAACACTTACTGATAAATATCAAAGACTACAATCTACAATATGTATTACACCTCAACATAAAGGAAACAAAATTCCGCATACTTGACCCAATAGGCAACATCATGATAGAGAAAATCATGAAGTTATCAAGAATTTCATTTTACTTGTATCTGAAATCAATGCCCCTGGAAGTTGTTGTTGTTATTGTTAGTTGCCATCAAGTCTCTAGTGACCCATAGTGACCTTATGCACAGCAGAATGAAACACTGCCTGATCCTGGGCCAGCCTCACCACTGTTGCCACGCTTGAGTCCATCGATGCTTCTGCTTGGCCAATCCATCTCGTTGGGGGTCTTCCTCTTTTTCTCTGATGCTCTACCTTACCAAACATGATACTCTTCTCTGGCAACTGGTCCCTCCTGACAATATGTCCGAAGTATGAGAGACGAAGTTTGGCCATCCTGGCCTCCAAGGAGCACTCTGGCTGCACTTCTTCCAACACGGATCTGTTGGTTCCTTTGGCAGCCCATGGCACTTTCCATATTCTCCTCCAATACAATGACTCAAAAGCATTAATTCTTCTACAGTCTTCTTTATTTACTGTCTAGCTTTCACATGCATATAAGATTATTGAAAATACCATGACTTGGGTCAGGTACACCTTAGTCTTCAGGCTGACATCTTTGCTCTTCAACACTTTTAAAAGGCCCCTGGAAGTAGCAATAAGGCAATCAAAGAACATACCGCATTGGGTAAATCTACATCAAAAACCTCTTTAAAAAATTAACAAAGATGTTACTTTTGAGTGCTTAAGTGCACCTGCTTCAAGTCATGTTATGTTATTTTCAATTGCTTTATATGCATGTGAAAGTTGTACAGTGAGCAAGGAAGATCAAACAGGAATTGGTGCAATTGAAGTATGGTGTTAGTGAAAAATATTGAATATACCACGACTGCCAGAAAAATGAAAAAAATCTGTCTTGGAAGATAAGACAGTCAGAATCCCCTGAGAAGCAAGTGAGGCAAGATTCCATCCCATGTATTTAGATATTATCAGGAGGGATCAGTCTTTGGGAAAGCACATCATGATTCATAAAGTAGAGGATCAGCAAAAAAAAAAAAAAAAAAAAAAAAGAGGAAGAACCTTAACACCTTAACGAGATGGATTGACATAGTGGCTACAACAATGGACTCCAATGAGGACAAGGCAGCCTCAAGACATGGTAGCCTTTTGTACTTGTACATAGGATCACTATGAATTGCAGCTGACTTGATGGCATCTAATAACAACAAATAAGGTTTGTTTTTAGTGTCAGCTCTCTCCCTTCACTCCCCATGATCCCATTGTTGTTGGGGGCTTGGCTTCTAGGTATCTTGAGCTCTCATTCTTCATCAAAGTTTCTCAGAGTTATTTAATTCATGAGGTAACTTATTGCATACAAATAACTAAATACACACTATAGTTCTTGTTGTTAAGTGCCATTGAGTTGGTTCCAACCCATAGCGACCCTGTATAGGGTTTCCAAGGAGTGACTGGTGAGCTTGAACCACTGCCCTTGCAATTCAAACCAACTTTGCAGTCCAGCGCATTAACCCACAGCACCACACCAGGACACATAAATCCATGTGTTACTGCTTTCAGTCCTATTACATTTTTAAAACATAACTTATAGAAAGGACAATGATGAGCCTCAATGAATTTATTTGTAATAATGTTAGGCACTATGGTACATAAAGGAGCACTGGGGTATAATGCACTGGACAGCAAGGTCATTTGAATGGCAAGGTCAGCAGTTCAAGCTCAACAGCCGCTGCTCAGAAACCCTATATAGGGTCACTATGGGACAACACTTAACAACAACAGCATTGGTACATAAACAACTGTGGAAAATCAATTTAGATAAAAGGAAGCATTTATAATGTCTTCAATCTCACCCCACTGTTGGAAAATTCAGGTTATTGAGTCTATGAGACCTGAGTCTCAATATCAGTCTGTTTTTTTTACCAGCTGTGTGACATTGTTGCTGTTGTTAGGTGCCATCCAGTAGGTACCAACTCATAGTAACCCTATATACAACAGAATGAAACATTGCCCAGTTCTGGGCCAACTTCACAATTGTTGCCATGCTTGAGCCTATTGATGCTGCCACTATGCCAGTCCATCTCACTGGGGGTCTTCCTCTTTTTCTCTGACGCTCCACCCTACCATACATGACATTGGACATTATTTAATATCTCTGTGCCACACCTGAGTGATCTTTTGTGGTGTAATCATTAGAGAATTGTCTGATAACTGAAAGGTCAGGGGTCTGAAACTAGCAGCTGATCTAAGGGAGAAAGATGTGGCATTACAATTTTGGAAACCCTATAGGACAGATCTATTATTTCTTGTAGGGTCGCTATGAGTCAGAATCAGGTGCCTCACCTGTAAACCAGCAAACCCACAAAGCTCACTGCTATCTAGTTGAATCTAACTCAGAGTAACAGAGTAGAAGTACTCCACAGTGTTTCTGAGGCTTCCAATCTTTAAGGAAGCAGACTGGCTCATCTCTTTCTCCTGTGGAGCAGCTGATGAGTTTGAAAGCTGCATTTGTATCACAAATCACAGATCAAAGCTTAAATCACTGCACCACCAGGGTTCCTTTTAGGACTCTATTTATACTCTGCCTTTAAAGATCACATATTCAAGTGGAGGAGCAAACTAATTTTGTCTCTGAACAGTGTTGAGCAGTTCTCTTGTAAGAGCCAATGCAAATGCTAAAGGAGCAAGGGAGAGGGTCAGGCTAACTTTTGCCTGGGGGAAAATCAAGTATCCTTTTCCCTATTTGAGAAACTAGTCAGTTATCAACTTCTAAAGCTGGCAGTGGTTCACAGAACCTGTTAACATAAGGATTCATGAAATTCATCTTCCTTATGAAGAACCGATGTAAAAATTCCTTCTGAATAATCAGCACAGTCATGGTTTAAGTCACCAACTCTTATGTTCTGGAATCATTGCTAAAATTATTCAGTGCTATGGGCTTTCTTATGCTCTGTAAACAGTTATTTGCACTACTCCTTAGAGATTAAAATATAAAGTTACCAGCAAAAAGATTTCATATACAAGCAGTAATTTTGATGACTCTAGGCTACAGAAATCTTCATTCAGATGTTGGACAATTTGAAATATAAAGTTAGCTTAAAAATGAAATATGGTGCATAAAAAATGTCTACAATATTTTATAGGAAATAGAGATGGAATACCTGAAATTTGGTGTTGGTCTTTACTTCTCAACAAAGACATTGTTCTTGTTCTTTTCTTAGAGTAAGCTTTCACAGAGGAATGGATTTTTCTTTTCTTCTATGCACCTTTCATTTGTTAACAATGATTTGGTAAAGTTAAGTACCCACCACATAACCAGCCTAGGATCAACTATGGAAGTATCGTATATGCCAGCATGGATGGGGTCATGCCACAATAACAAACACCCCAACTTTCACACTATGTATCATCTTCCATTAGCTGGAGACAGTATTTGATTTGTGCTAGTTACAAGATATAGGTTAACAGAATTAAAGTGATATAGAATATCACTACTCACTATGGCAAAAGAAAAGAGAAAGGTGGCTAATCACACATTAACTCAAAGCTTCCACTCAAATTTCAATGGTCAGATCAAATCCTATGTTGTTATTTGGGTCAAGTAGATTCTGACTGGTTGTAACTCCGTGTGATAGAGTAGAACTGCCTTGGAATGTTTTCTTGGTTAGAATTTTTAGAGAAATAAATCACCATGTCTTTTCTCCTATGGAGTTGCTGGATGTGTTCCATACACCAACTTTCGGTTAACAGCTCTTAGCCTATGTGTCATTAGGGTTCCTTCAAATCCCCTGGCTATACCTAACTTCAAATAAGCAGGGCATGGGTGTTTTACTATGTCCTGGAATGGTTAGGAATGGGAACACTTGGCGAACTACTTCATAATTCCAGCAATAGGTGATCTCTTCTTTACTAACTCCTTCTGTTTTATGAATTTGTTTTCTCCGATCAGACCAGAGATATGTAACATATCCAGATCTTCATTAGGAAAGGCTACCATATAAAGTGATAATGTGCAATTAACAGGAATAATCCATCCGTGCTTAAAATGGTTTCCAAGTCCACTTAATGTCAGGTGACATTCACGTGTGCCTTTTCTATATACTTTTGCTCTGAGTTATCTATTCCTATAAAATAAACCACTCCAAAACATGGTAATTAAAATAGGATTCAATGATTTTCTCATGATTATACAATTTGGAAGAATCCGTGGTGACCCAGCAGGCCAAACATTATGCTGCGAATCACATGATTTACAGTTCAAATCCACCAGTCCCTCAATGGGAGAAAGTTATGATAGTTTGTTTCCATAAAGGTTTGCAGTTGCTGAAATCTTAGGAAAAGTTCTGCTCGGTTCTATAGAATCCTTGTGAGATGACAGTGAGGTTTTTATGCTATTTGGGTTGAACTCAACTTGGTCTCATCTGGCCTCATTCTTGTGGTTATAATCATATAGCAATAGGAAAGACTAGAATGGCCAAGATAGTCTCACTTATCTGACATTTAGTGTAGGCTGGTGGTTGGACCACTCTCGCCACAAAAATGTTTTTTTCCTCCTGGAGTCTTGCCCAGGGCTCTTGTGATAGTCATTTCAGGGTGGCAGAAAGGTCAGAGAGGAAACCAAACACCTTCTTGAGACTAGACTTGGAAGTCAAATCACATCACTTATGGTGCATTCTGTTTGTCAGAAGACCATACCCATTCAAAACCAAAAACAAACCTTTATGTTGATTCCAACTCATTATGACTCCATATGTGTCTGAGTAGATCTACACTCCATAAAGTTTTCAATGACTGATTTTTTGGAAATAGATTACTAGGCCTTTTCTTCCAAGGAGGCACGGGGGAAATTACAACAGTCAACCTTTCTGTCAGTAGTAGAGAAGCAAGCTTTTGCATGACCCAGGGACTCCTTACACCCATTCAAACCTAAAACAAACCAAGGTTTTCATTGGTGACCCCATGTTTTTCAGATTGTAACAGCCCCATGGAATTTTCTTGGCTGTAATCTTTATGGAAGCACTTTCTTCCATGGTGATCCATTCACTGCAAGGAGAAATAGACTCTTGATATAAGGAGCAGCAGAATCACATGACACAGGGATAAAAAGAATGGTTGCAATATACCACACTTGTTTCTAGGTGGATCCTTATGAACTGCTATTGGAATACAAATTCAGTCCAGAAAAGATGGCACTAATGCCAGAGTTATCACTAGAGTTTTTTTTGTTTTGTTTTTTCTCTTCCAAATTGACTGCATCCTGAAAAATAACTGAAAAAATAGTTTATATTTGTGGGAAGTGAGGCTCTTGATTTGATTGCTATTAGACTTCCTACCAGTCAGCAACTCTATCTGCCTTCTTGAGTAACGTATTAGGAACCTGCTGTTTGCAGTTGCTGATTCTATTTTCATTTTGCACCTACCGTTGTTAGTGCTGTGAGATGCCATCAAATTGGATCCAATTCATAGTCACTCCACACACAACAGAACAAAACACTGCACTGCCCTGTGCCATCCTCATGTTCACTGCTATGCTTGATCCCATTGTCGTAGCCTCTTCTTCAATCCATCTCACTGAGGGTCTTCCTCTTTTTCAATAACTCTCTACTTTACCAAGCATGATGTCCTTCTCCAGGGACTGGTGCTTTCTGATAATATGTCCAAAGGATATAATATGAGGTCTTGCCATAATAATGCATTTATTCCCTATAGTAAAAGCACTTCAAAATGTTTTGTTGAAGTAGAGTGTGAATAAAATTCTCTACATCAATACAAACAATATTCAATGTCACCTGTTATTTCAGGGATTTTTCTTTTCTTTTTTTAAAGTATTTTTTCCATGTAGAAGACTTTACTAGAAAGACTCAAGGATTTACAATATAGGAACCCAAAATGACGAAAAATCATTTTTGCCCTGGCCCTATAGATTAATGCACTGGACTGCAAAGTCAGTTTGAACCATAAGGACCGTGGTTCAAGCTCATTGGTTACTCCTCAGAAACCATATACACGGTTGCTATGGGTTGGAACTGAATCGACAGTCAGTACAGCCTACTTTGTTATTGTTAGGTGCTGTACTGAACAACAACAAAGTAGGCTATACTGCCTGTTCTAAGGCTGTATGCCTTCTATGTTTATTTTCTGCCTTCTCTGTCTGTCTGCCTCACACAAACACAGTGACTCTCTCATACCACATTCCTTTGTTGTTGTTGTTGCTGTTAGGTGCCATTGAGTCGGTACTGACTCATAGTGACCCTATGCACAGCAGAATGAAACACTGCCCGATCCTGGGCCAACCTCACACTTGAGTCCATCAATTCTGCCACTTGGCCAATTCATCTTGTTGGGGCTCTTCCTCTTTTTCTCTGACCCTCCACCTTACCAAACATGATATCCTTCTCCAGTGACTGCTCCCTCCTGACAATATGTCCAAAGTATGAGAGACGAAGCCCGGCCATCTTGGCCTCCAAGAAGCACCCTGGCTGCAATTCATCCAACACGGATCTGTTGGTTCTTTTGGCAGCCCATGTCACTTTCAATATTCTCCTCCAACACTGTAATTCAAATGCATCAAGTCTTCTACGATCTTCCTTATTCACTGTCCAGCTTTCACATGCATATGAGGTTATTGAAAATACCATGGCTTGGGTCAGGCACACCTTAGTTCTCAAGCTGATATCCTTGCTCTTCAACACTTTAAAAAGGTCTTGTGCAGTAGCTCAAAAGAGGGAACAAGGCCTTACAACAAGAATCATTCCTACCCCCTCCACACACAGAGTAGACAGGGATGGGCAACTTGGACATTGGCTACCTAAAATGGGGGGCGGGGTGCTACAAAGGCAAGAAGTGACTGGCTTACAAGCTTTCAAGAGGGAACTTATATCCAGAGGGCCTGGAGGAAGGTAGAATCTCCAGTGAGTAGTATTCAATCTGACTAGGCGGGGCTGATGCAATGAAATGCAGTTGGGTCTGTGATACCATAGTGAATAATTGTTATCAGGACTGAGTGTGAGGGTTGGAAATGTAAAGGTAAATGTTTTATAGCAAGGAGGGGAGTGATTAACTTTTCAGTCTAGGAGAGGAGGTCCCTAGGACCATCAAGGGTGAAGAGCAGAGAGCAAGACCCTACCCAGAGAAGCAGTGATGCCTGAAATGGAGCCAGAG
>NW_006408529.1:11051695-11052653 GCF_000296735.1 Chrysochloris asiatica
GAAAAAGAACCCATACTAAAGGGGCGGGGGGACGAGGATTCTTTCCTGGTTACTGGGATGTGGGGGTTGGGTGAAGGGAGGGAGGGGAAGGTGGAACACAGGGTAGGGAATAGACAAAGGACAGTTTGGATGCTAGAGAGGGGGGCAATATACAAGAAGGGGAATAGAAGAACAAAGTGGATGAGAGAACAATTAGGCAGATTTGCATGGGCTAAATGGGACAGAGGCAAACATGATATATGCACAACCTTGGAACAACAGAGCTTTGGGATACAGGGATTGAGACATGGTTGGAATGGTGAAAAGCAGGGAAATAATGTTAAGATTCTTGGCTGTCATTTGAATCTTGGTTTCCCTGGCATACCATTATAAAATAGACACTTGAGGGGGAGAGAAAGGAATAACCAGAAATATCACCATAGAAAGTTTGTAAGTCTGTCTTCTGCCTATAGCTGATTGGAATACCTAAAATGGGGCTACAACATACCCAGTGAAGGAGGCTTCCTGTGGAGCCTCTGCACTACATAAAACAATAGGTGAAATCCTGAACAGCATCCATAATCTTCAGAGGTCGGAAATTTCCACTTGAAAAGACAAGCAGACCAACCTGGAGCAGCTAGAAGAACAGAAGATACTTTTGAAAGAAAGACCAACAGGAAAAATACAAAACAATATAGGCATACTGACTGTTGCTACAAGAACAAGCAAATTGCTTGCCCAGGAAACATCAAGGCAAGTATCCAGGTCCCTTCAGAGTAAACCCCCTTCCAAGACTAAAACTCTATGGGAATACACTCTCTGATTGGTGACCACGTTCATCACCGATAAGGGGAAATTAGGGATAAACAGCAATGAAGCTGCGAGCTAAGCCCTACAAAGTTCAATAGATTTCTGTGAATCCGGGTGGAGACCTTGGCCAGTAGTGTTGCAAGACCTGGCAATTCTTTGGTCCAGAGTC
>NW_006408529.1:11052753-11058958 GCF_000296735.1 Chrysochloris asiatica
AATGCAATATGCCATTTGATTTCTTGACTGCTACTTCCATGAGTGTTGGTAGTTGATCCAAGATGAATGATGTCCTTGACAACTTCAGTCTTTTCTCTGATGATAAGAATGTTGTTTATTGGTCCATTGGTGAATATTTTAATTTTCTTTACATTGAGATGTAATCCATACCAAAGGCTGTGCTCTTTGATCTTCATCAGTAAATGTTTTAAATCCTCTTCACTTTCAGCAAGCAAGATTGTATCATATGCATATCGCAGGTTGTTAATGAGTCGTCCTCCAATCCTGATGCCACGTTTTTCTTCATATAACCCAAATTCTCAGATTATTTGCGCAGCCTGTAGGTTGAATAAGTACGGTGAAAGAATACAACCTTGTTGCACACCTTTCTTAATTTGAAACCATTCAGTGTTCCCATGTTCTGTTTGAACAACTGCCTCTTGGTCCAGGTACAGATTCTTCATGAGTACAATTAAGTGTTCCGAAATACTCATGCTTCGCAATGTTGTCCATAGCTTGTCATGATCCACACAATCGAAAGCCTTTGAGTAGTCAATAAAGCACAGGTAAACATCTTTCTGATATTATATGCTTTCAGCCAAGATCCATTGGACATCAGCAGTGATATTCCTGTTCCACGGCTTCTTCTGAATCCAGCTTGAACCTCTCCATACAAGGGTACTAATAATAATGTCAACAACAATTTAGGTCAATCTAACTCCTACTTCCAAGTGCAGTTCTAGGACAATCCAACCTATCTTGGTGTTTAGAAGAGTAAAAGAGCTTTCTTTTTTTGTTTCTATTTCCCCTTTACCCAAGTAATATGTGTCTACCTTACAGCCAGTGGTCCACCCTCCCCACCCTTCCCAATCTTGGTAACCATCAAAGAGTATCTCTTTTAATGTCTTTTTTTTTTTTTTTTTGAAATAATGGTCTTATACAACATTTGACCTTTTCTGACTGATTTATTTCACTCAGCGTAATGACCATCAGGTTCAACCATATTATAAGATATTTCACTGATTCATCCTTATTCTTTAATTAATATAACATTTCAGTGAGAATATGTACCAACTCTTTTTATCCACTCTTCTGTTGATTGGCATTTAGATTGTTTCTATCATTTTGCTATTGTGAACAGTGCTTCAATGAGCATGGGTATGCATATACCTATTTGTGTCATGGATCTTATTTCTCTAGGATATATACCTAGGAGAGGGATTGCTAGGTCAAATGGCATTTCTATTTCCAACATTTTTGAAGATGTGCCATGCCATTCTCCACAGTGGTTGAATCTTTTTAGACTCCCACCAGCAGTGTATGATGTTCCAGTCTCTCCACACCCTTGCCAGCATTTGTTTATTTTCTAAGGTCTGCATGAGCATCAGAGAGGTGACTAATCGAACTCCACAGTTTGCCTGTGACTTCAAGTGATAGAGAAACATGGAGCCAAAGCAGTGTTTGCAAATCTTTGCCAACTGAGTTCATTCAATCTTCAGATCCCACTTAGTTAATCCACACTCGGGTAAACTTAACCTTTGTTAATTTCATATCTGATTTCCTTTTTAGCTATGAAAACCTCTGTTATTAGATATTAATTTATTTATATTTAATAATCTAATTAATTAAGATCTCATTCATTTATTTGGCAAGTGTTTACTGAGAGTTTATGCTTGGGAGCTGGTCAGTGCTACAACTACAGTGGTATACACACAGGGAGATTCTGCCCTCTGAGCTTACCACAGATTGAATAAATAACCAGTGAAAATTAGGGGAGCTAAGTTTGCTGATCCTGTAACTCAATGAATCAATTCTTCTTCAGTCTTCCTTATTCATTGCTCACCTTTCGAGTACATCTGAAGTACTTGGAAATACCATGGCTTGGATGAGGTGCACTTAGAGCAAAGTTACATCTTTGCCCTTTAACATTGCAAAGTGATCTTTTGCAGCAGATTTACCCAATACATAAAGTTGTTTGATTTCCTGACTGCCCCTTCCATGGGTATTGATTGTATATCTAAGTAAAATTAAATATTTGACAACTTCAATATTTTCTCTGTTTATCATGAGTTGCTTATTGGTCTCTTTGTAAGTGCTGTTTTTTCCTTAATGCTAAACTGTAATCCATACTAAAGGCTTTGATCTTTATGAGTCAGTTCTTCAAGTCCTCTTCACTTTCAGCACACAAAGTTGTATCTTCTGTATATTTGTAAAAAATTATGTCACTCACCATCCCTCCAACAGCACTCTACTCATGCTGGGTTCAATAATAATTCATTGTAATGGCCACACACATCTGAGACTTCATCCTCACAGTGATGCCGTTTATTAGGGAAGTAAACAGATTGTAAGTCAGGGTCAGAAAATGAACAGGGCACAGTTCCTCCAGTTAGGGCAGTCTCTCCTCAGCCATGCCCACAGGCAGACCCCTTTTTGCCTTGGCAATGTTAACAAAGCTCTTTTAGGACTGCTGATAAATGCCACAGGACACATCATTCTACCATAAGTCTCAGCCTGAAGGCATCGGCTCTAGTTCCATGGGTCAGCAAACCTAGTTCCCCCAATTAAGTGCCTGGAGGCACCCCATTTTGCAAGCAAGCTTTTCTGGTCAATCACTCAGTTTTATTTGTTCTATAGGCTGGAAATCCCAGGGCTCTGTCTTATACTCCTCTGCCACAGTTCCATTGTTAAAATTTTCTGTCCCTGAGTCTATGAGGTTGAATACACAGGGATCCCAGGGCCCAAAAGACACACTCCACTCCTGATTCTTCTTTGATGGCAGTGAGAGCTCCCCCTCCTGCTTCTAAAATGACTCATTTTATACACCAATGTTAGCTAGCGTTCCAATTTTTTAAAATCGCAATTAGCTCTGCTAACCTCTCACAACTGAATCATATAATCCTACCAGCATCTTCTCCCACCTTCTCTATTACCCAGACCCAGCAGGGCAAACATGTTATTTGGTGGGACTTACAGACTATGACTAGAAGAGACTTAAATAATTCACTATACCACAGTATTACAGGTTATAAATAATGCTAATCCAATCCTAATGTTACATTCCTATTCATATAGTCCAGTTTGTGAGTTTATTTGCTCAACATACAGATTGAATAAGTATGAAGAAAGGATACAACCCTGACACACACCTTTTCTGATTTTAAACCGTGCATTATTCCCTTGTTCTGATCAAAAGACTGCCTCTTTGTCTATTTACAGGTTCCACATGAGTGTCCTGCTGTGATGCTGTAGGATAATCCTCTTGATCTATGTATAGTTTCTGTATAAACACCAGTATATTTTCTCATTCTTCCCAGTATTATCCCTAGTTTGTTATGATCTACACAGGCAAATGCCTTTGCAGAGTCAATAAATCATAGGTAAATATCTCTCTAGTATCCTCTGATTTCAGTAATGATACATCTGAAATCAATAGTGCTATCCCTCTTTCCACTTTCGCTTCTAAATCTTAGTTGAATTTCTGTCAGTTCCTTGTCAAGGTATTGTGGCAACTATTTTCTTCAGTTACCTTCAACAATGTTTTACTTGTAAGAAATGTTAATGATATTTCTTGATAACTTCTTTTGGATCACCTTTTTTTGGAATAGGCATGGATATGGATCTATTCTAGTCAGTTGACTGAGTACCTGTCTTCCAGATTTCTTGGCGTAGATGTACGAATGCTTCTAGTGTTGCATCTGTTTGTTGAAGCTTCTCAATTGATAATCCAACTATTCCTGGACTCCTGTTTTCCACCAATGCCTTCAGTACTGGACTTCTTCCTTCAATACCACCAGTTCTTGATCATATGTGCCTCCTAAAATGTTTTAATGTTGACCAACTATTTTCAATACGCTTAATTCATAATGAGTGGGAAATAGATTGGACCAGGGCAAGCAGATTTGGACCAGGACATGTTTTCTGCCTGGAGTCTGGGGCAGGGAGAGGAATGTTGGTGCCTGGACTAGACAGGTAGCCAAATCTTTAGCATTTTATGGGATAAGGGACAGAAAAGGTGCGAAAGATGATTTAGGAACAAGATGAGTTGTTCATATCTGATTTATTGGGCAATTAAGAGAGAAAATCATAAGAAATTTTCTTAAGAATATGTACAACCATATCTTCTAAAGCTGTGAGTGGTTTACAAACTAGGCTGGTTTAACCAAATGGGAGCTTAATACACTGGCATAGAGAATAGAATGTTAGAACTACTATTTTTCTATTTTACTAAAAATATAAGAAACATCTTTAACATTTAATATTGAGATTGATAGTAATATCTTAAATATCTCATATTTGGAAATGTGTACTCAGAAATCTTTACTAATTTTTTATAGTTTTATATTGTTACATACCAAATGATCACCAACAGCAGCTTAAAACAGCATCCACTGGTTTCCTCATAGTTCTATAGATCAGAAATTTTTGGACAAGTTAGTGGACTATTTTATTAGGGTCTCAGTAGGTTGAAATCAGAGTCAACCAACTGAGTCTTCTTCTGGTAGCAAAACTAGAGAAAGATCCACTTCTAAGTTCCTGCATATTAATTAACTTCTTTCGGTTCTGCATTGTCTTGCTGGTTCTCTGTTGTCTTGCTGGTTCTTCATTTAAGACTAGTTTCAGCTCCTAGAGGCTACTCGTAGGTCTTGGCTACATGCTTCCCCGAATAGGTGCTCTCATATTTCCAACCTCTTCTTTAAAAAGAACCCAGCCCCTTTTTGTAGTATGCCTGATTAGGTCCCTTCTGATTAATTCAAAGTTAACTAAATTGGTGATCTTAATTAGCAATTTTATCATATAATATAATGTAGTATAATATAATATGTCATGATAGTATTGTATTGTATTCATAGTCAGGGAAAGGAATTATAATATTGTATTCATAGTCAGGGAAAGGAATCATACAGGGAATGTACATCAGAAGGACAGGGGTTTGGGAGGCCATTTCAGTATTCTGCCTACCATACTCACATTATCAAAAATGTGTGGCTTTTACTGGTCTAATGTCCACATTTTATCACTGTGTTTAAGAATCTATTACTTACTCTCTATGGACAGATATGATTTAGGGAAAATCAATTTCTCAAATAATTAGAGCACAAAAAGGCAGAATTCTATAGAGCAAATGAAAGTCCTTCCTTTTATACAAATCCAGTTTTCCACCCCAGGCTGAATGTGGGTCCATGAATATTATGCACTATGCATAGAATCACTAAGCATTGTTACCAACTCAATGGCACCTAACAACAATATATTGACTATTGCAGTCTATAGCAACTTCCTGAAACTTCCAAATGATCATTGAAGAGATTAAATAAAACACTTTTCATTATTCCAATGTAGATAACAGAAAAAGAGGGGAAATGAAATGAGATCCATGTTCATAATCTTCCTTAAATTATGCAACAGGATGCTGACAGAACTGGAAAGCGATATGCAAAATATTGGAATAAGACTTTCAACTCACACCTTATACAAAAACCAAGTCAACATAGATTAAAGTCCTAAATGTGAATCCCAGAATTATGAAGGCCATCAATGAAAAAATAAGGACAAATGTGAAGACACTAATTCAGGGAATACACAGGCTACAAAACATTTTGAAAACTACACAAACAAAAGTAGACAAAATAGATGAGTGGGACATACTAAAAATTAAAAATGTATGTGCATCAAAAGACTTCACCAGAAGAGTGAAAAGGAAACCCACAGAATGGGAAAAAATCTTTTGCAATGACACATCAGACAAGGGACTTATTTATAAAATATATAGGAAACTACAACACCTCTCCAAGAAAAAGACAAATAACCAAATTAAGAAATGGGCACAGGACATGAACAGACACTTCACTAAGGAGGAGATCCAGGCAGCCAACAAACATATGAACATATGTTCACAATCACTAGTCATTAACGAGATGTAAATCAAAACAACAATGAGATATCATCTCACACCAGCAATAACAGCAAAGATCGAAAAAGTAGAGGACAGTAAATGCTGGCGGAGATGTAGAGAGACTGGGACACTCCTGCATTGCTGGTGGGATTGCAAAATGGTCCAACTTCTCTGGAAAGCAATATGACACTTCCTCAGAAGGTTGGAAATAGAAATATCTTATGCTCTAGGAATTTCTCTACTTGGTATTTACCCACAAGAAATACAACCCAAAAACGAGTAAATATATGCACACCAATGTTCATAGCA
>NW_006408529.1:11060864-11070797 GCF_000296735.1 Chrysochloris asiatica
AATGAAACAATATACGATAGGATGAATGTAAAATTAATGTTCTCCGATGTAAACTATCACATAATTCACAATAAAACATTAAAAAAATATATGCATCAGCTTGTGTTGTTGACTTGATCTTCTCCAAGAGCTCTGGAATTGTACCATAATGTAAATCATCCATGACCCCTGCATTTCAGATATTTATGTAGGATAATATAATTTCCTAAAGTCATCTCATTCTTGGGTTTCCTAAAGTCTTGAATGTTGCCTTACTGAGACCTCCAAGATCTGATTGAGTATGTCACAGTGCACACTTTTAGACTGGAAATTTTATACCAAATCTTCTTCGGTCTTTCAAAGCAAACGTGCAAATAATTTCAGCCATATAAACCTTCAACAGCATTCCCACTATGGATTAAAATCAGTATCATCTTGAATTGTGTTTGTTTGCTTGTTTTCATTTTCCACTGATTTAAAGACACATGAGCTGTAGACAAGTGCAATTTACTTCTCTCTCCTTCTCCCTTCCGCATAACCTGATGCACCTTGCTACTGTTCTACATCCTATCTATAATCTGAAATAATATTGAGCTCTGTTTCCCAGGTGAGAAATATTTACTAACTGCTTGGAAATGTAGAAACTGTTTATTATGCAAGCACTATAACTTGCAAAACTTGGCTTTTAATTTCCGTCCTTTTTGCCTTTGTTTATGGTAATAAACAAAATGTCTTACTCACCACTAATATTTCTGTAATTCACTTATGAAAGTGTAAACTAATGGGAGGAAGCCTTTTTTCATGAGGATTCTCTATCAGGGTACTACTCAGCTTAATGAATTAATTCTAATAATATTTTGGTGCTGTGATCTGGCTGCAGTCTTTGGTGTATATCTGTCCTGTTGAGCTCTTCTCTGTTTTGGTGAAGTTGGCCCTCCTCCAATTAAGACTTTCTACCCAGATCCATCCATTTACATAACAATGGTCTCTGTCTATTTCAAGGCCACATATCCATATGAGACACTCAGAAAGTACAAAAAAATGAGAAGGCTCAGCCAAGCCTGGTTCTGCAGAAAATTTGGAATTTGTCTCTGAATTGGATCTTCTTGTGGAGCTGAGGTCACATCAATGGATATTAAGTTATAATGAGAATGGAGAGAGTGACACTAAAGGGAATAAGGTCAGCCATAGGCTCACAATTCTCCAAGTGTGTCATCATTACAATGTTCAAAACACAATTATTCATAACAGCCTACACTTGAGGTGGTTTCCCATTGTAGTTGCAGGATCAGTCGGATGTTACTGAATTTCAGTTGTTATTATTCTATTTCCTAAATTTGAGTAATACTTTTGACCAATTTGAGACTACCAGCTGTTCTGTGGGAGAACGGTGAGCATTTCTGCTCCCATAATGATTTACAGCCTTGGAAACCCTATACAGGGTCACTATGAGTAGGAACAAACTCTACAGCACATCACCACCACCTAACTCCCAAGTACCTACTTTATGTGTTTGCTGTGAAAGTAGAGACAATGCAGACACAGCATTAACCTAATGCCGGCCATGTAGTAAACAGTCAATAAACATTAGTGGTGATAAGAAAGGTACAAATTATGACTAATAAAAAGTAATCCAATGCTGAATCATAGATGACCCACTAAACAAAATATAATAGAATAACATGATGGAATGCCAATTATATAGCGTAGTGGTTTCGAATCGGGCTGCGAACCTTAAGGTCAGCGGTTCGAAACTACCAGCCACTCCGCGGGAGAAAGATGAGGCTCTCTACTCCCATAAAGATTTACACCCTCGGAAACCCTGTACAGGGTCGCTATGGGTCGGAACCAACTCGACGGCACTTAACAACAACAACAACAATGACAAGCACTTAGACAATGGTAATATGCAAAATAAACTTGAACTCTTGGTGAAACTTCCTTCTTCCCACTGGACCTGAGACAGCTTGCTTGATTATTATTGTCCATCCTATCTATATTATTCATATTTGTTTAATGTATTGATTCTATCCACATGGTTTCATCTCTTTTGCAATTAAAATAAAATGCTTTTTTTAAAAATTCCTGGGCTGCTCTAAATATACTACTGCAACTTTTGTTTTCCATTAGAGAAAAATCCTTAAAATATTGGTCTACACTTCCTTATCATGTACAATTTATTCACTCCTGAGAATCTGACTTTGTCCACATCAACTAATGCACCTTCTAAAGATGAAGATTAATGAGTACTTTTTGAAAGGTTTAATGACATTGATTATTTTTCTATAGTTTCTTTGACATTTTTATTTGACTTCTCTCCTTATTATATTATATATATTATATAGTTTTTTATAGTGTTCTTTCTTTTCTGGTTCCTCTTATTCTGCTCACACTTTCTTATATGTTATGGGACCCAGGTCTTTGTCCCAAGATAGATTGACTGGAATTATAGACTTATTAGCCCTCAACATGTAGATATTAGTTGAAGCCATGAGTGTAAATGAGATCATGTAGGAAAGATTATAGAATGGCAACAAGCAAATGAACAAAACAAAACAACCAACAAGGTCTCATGAGAACAATTTAAGAACAATATTTAAGAAGCAGAAGCAGTCATAAATAAATGCATGTGAAATAGGGACAAAACCCAGGATTGGGTTATGTCACAGTAGTCTAGGGAAGGGACAGTTTCTAAAAGAAGTAAGTGATAAACAGTGCCAAACATGGACCATTAAAATATTAAAATAGATGAGGAATTAAAATTGGTGGCATAGGTTTATTGAACTTATTTTAAAAGCAGTTTCATGGAAGTGATGGGGACAAACACATGTTGGAATGGGCAAATGAGAGTGACAGAAGAAAAAAAATTAAGAAAACAAGTAAATATGCATAAATTTTTCCAGATGGGAGTATTTCAAGAGAAATTACCCAATTAGTGATACAGAAAATCTACTGGACATAACTATCTCCTGAAATTATCCTAAAGAATATGGTTGTCTCTCACTATGAATTTACTTGTAGATATTCAGAATTACCCAGCAGTCTTTTCTCTAGCACTCAAAACAAATGTTTTGAATGCAATGCTGTTTTTATATGCAAATCACTTCTATTTGAAATGAATAATACCAAATCAACAAAATCATACTTTGCATATACTGAAGAAACATTAAATTAGCTAAAGAAAGTCTCTTTTGGACGTTTTGAGAAAGTAAAGAATTGGTTGGTAATGAAGATAAGTCAGTTTTTTATTTATCTTTGTTTTTTTATGTTCTTGTCACACCGTAGTCTTTTTGGAGGCATTTTATATCATTATTTCTGTGAAAGTCTGGGCATCTCTTCCATCAAAACTTCATCCAGCTCTAACTCACAGAATTGTTAGCCATGATACTTTCCCACATGCTTCACTTGAATTGTTCTCTGTACTTTTCTTTAGTTTCTGTGCCACTTCCCTGAAACTGTCCCAGATACCATAAAACTTCTATTTTAACCCTATTCATCTATTCCTTCACCGTTCTTCACCTGATCCTTTTGGTGTGTGCCAGCTGGGTTCTGCCAGGACTTGACTAATTGATCATATTTTGTCAATTATTGTGAATACAAATGTATCCACCACAAGACAAAATAATGTCAAAAGGGCCACAACAGAGTAATGCACTTATGACATTGCACTCACTCAACCCTGGAAGTTGCTTTCAGTGGCCATGCAGCCTTGAACTCTATTGATAGGGGTGACACCATGGTGGCACCCCTTGACTAAGAGTTAAACAAAACCCAGGGTGAGCAGTGTCATAGTACTCAAGGGATGGCTAGTACTCAGAGCATGGAAGAAAATGACTCTGAGTTGGGATTATAAGGAAGTACTATAGCAGGGTCTGGAGCTAAACCTGGTATGCTGGGATAGATGGTCACCATCAGACTGACTGTGTGTCAATAGTTCAATAGATTTGAGTTATTATAAAAACAATTATCAATGGATAAGTAAAATACCTCTGAACACAATAGGTGTCCTGGTGTGGCGCTGTAGGATAAGCACTAGACTGCTAACCACAATGTCAGCAGTTCTAACTCACCAGAAGCTCTTCAGAAACCCTATACAGGGTCACTATGAGTGGGAACTGACTTGATGACATGTAACAACAACAAACAATATCTAAGTAAAAAGTCCAAATGATGTTCCCACTACATATGATTCATGAGTTACTACATGGACAGGTGATAAAAGGAAAATCCTTGATATTTTCTCTTATGTTCCATTTACCTCTTAGTAAGTAAAATGAAAAGAGGTATATTCCAGATTGCCTCAAAATTAACTGGGAGAGGTGTCTGTATGTTTTGGTCTCATATATGAAAAGCGGAAATTAGCTTCTGAATTTATACATCCATATATTAATAATTTACATTTTGTAGTAGCCAAAGGTCATATTGAAAGATTTTGTTCATGCATAAAACTAAAGAACTTACTCTAATCACATCGTAACTAATGAATTCACAATCTACTCACCAAATCATTAAATTTAAAAAAGTAGTTTTATATTTTTATAGTTTCCTATCTTTCCAAAGTGTGAAGAAGTGGTCAAATATGAAATACATTTAAACAGGCCAGGAATTTTTCTGAGAGATTTCCTGGATGTTTGAGACAAAGAGAAGAACAGTTGACACTCAAAGATTTGGCTAAACAACCAGATGTAGCTGCCTTTAAATGAGAAGGCAAAGACTTGGGAAGGAGTTGTTTGGAGTATTTGAAATATCAAATATTAAAATTAAATTTCAAAAAAGGATGTTTGATAGACTATTGCACATGGAAGTTGGGATTGCAGGAAAAGAGTCCAGATGAGATATCATCATTTTATAACTGGTTGCTGACTTAATATCAGGAAACTGGATGAGATCAAGAAAAAAGTGAATGTAGTTGAAGAGAGTAGGTGTGAAGATTTGAATAGGCTCTGGGACATGGCAATATTTAGCAGTTGGCAAAATAAGGAAAAACGAGCAAAGGAGATTGACAAGGAATAGCTAATAAAGTAGAAAGAAAACTAAGAGAGTATGCTATCTTGGAGGGAGAGCGAAGAAAGTGTTTTAATCAGAAGGGAAGACTTAATGCTTAAAACAATGCTTGTGTGTTCAGCAAGGACTAAGGAGTGATCATTTAAAAAGCTAGACATAACTCTTTGCTGTCTGATCAATCAAACAAAAAATTATTTTTGGTTGAAATGACATATATGAAAGCTTGATTCTAATGCATTCAAGAGAATATGTCAGATTTTTTTTTAAGTGAATATGGACAACGCTTTCAAAGAGTTTTGTTGTAAAAAAGAAAGGAGAGAATAGAGATGGTACTTAGTGAGAGAAATATTCAATAAATGTGCTGAAGTTAGATAAAGATGGTCAAATTGATGACACAGAAAAGAGGGCAGAATTAGTGAATTACCTTGCTGAGGAATTGGGAGGGATGAAATTACAAGCAGTGGTTTTATCAGGAAAGTTTGCTCCCTAATATCTTAGTGGGTTAATACGCTGGACTGCAAAGTCGGTTTGAACTGCAAGGTTGGTGGTTCAAGCTCACTAACCTCTCTTCAGAAACCCTATACAGGGTCGCTATGGGTCGGAACCGACTCGATGGCACTTAACAACAACAACAATGGGCCTGCTACCTCTTCCAAAATAATAATCCAGGCAACGACAAATGTGATCTTTCCTTCCCACTACTCTCCTTCCATGTTTTCCTTTTCCTTCCCGTCTGTCTTCTTTTCTCTCTTGTCTACATATTTTCTTCTCATAATTTTTCTATATCATATAGAAAATCATGTATCATATCACTTCAACTCTCATCTCTGTGGTGAATTCCTAAATTTAATCTTCATTTCTGAAATTTCTAATCTGTTCCAATTCAGACATTTTCTATTTGAAACCCATGTTCCAAATTAATTCATGATCCTTTTCCCTCTTACCTCTGTGACTGGTACCATCACATTCAGTAAATGTATGTCCTCTAGTACCTGTTTTTTTTTAAACTGGGCTCAATCTGAAAACTTCAGAACTGGTATTTACAGATGAAATTTCCAAACAAGTTGGAGAATAAACAAATTTATGAATTTATTTTAAGTTGTGGTGCATATCTCCAGGTTTGTTATACTCTCTACTTCTATGTTGTTGTTGTTAAGTGCCATCGAGTCAATTCTGACCCATAGTGACCCAATATAGAGTTTCCAAGGAGTAGTTGGTGAGCTTGAACCGCTGACCTTGCAGTTCAAACGGCTTTGCAGTCAGGCGCATTAACTACAGCGCCACACCAGGACTCCTCTCTACTTCTATAGATGCTTGTAATTTTCCATAATAAAAAATTATACTCAAACCCATGTTGATCTCTTCCTAATCTTTGTCCTCACTGGAGATTCTGAGTCCTGTAAATTTCTTCTTCTCCCTACTCTTTTCGGTAGGCCTTACTGTCCCTGGAATTTGGGCTTTCATTGCATCTTGCTGGGATTGTCAAGTCTTTATAGAAGTCAGAGATCCTTACAGAACTGAGTGTTTTCTACTTATATCCTGGAAATAAGCCACAAACTTATTCTTGGAATGATGGAAAATAACATTCTAACTGAAAGCAGGAAATGAAGACTCTAGACTTAACTCAGCCATTTGCTGTGTATCTGTACCTGAGGAAACTACTTCATTTCTTTATACTTTACTTATTTGTTATTTGTGTTTTTTAAAGAGAGTAGTGGTGCTGTACTAATGTGATAATATAAATACAAATCAGTAGATTGAATCTAACCCAAAGATATTTCCCAATAATCTTTTTCTTTGTCAGCATTTAAAAATGTAGGACTTTTATAGAAACATTTGGATTTCTAGCTTCTTTTAATGTATAACAAATGGGTTATGCATTGGGCTGCTAACTGCAAAGTCAGCAGTTCAAATTCACCAACTGCTTTGAGGGTGAAAGATGAGACTTTCTGCTCTTGTAAAGATGTACAGCCTCAAAAACTCTATACAGGGTCACTATGAGTCACAACCCACTGACCACATACAATGACATATCTAGCTAACTAGCTGACTGATTAGCTAGCTGGCTATCATCTATTTATTGTCTACCTACCTATCACTTCTAGTAGGAAGGAGGAAGTACATAGCAGTAATCCCAATTTTCACAGTCTGTTGTAGCCCTGACTGGACTCTCCTCTCATGATTTTCTCTCTCTAAGGATGTGTAGCATAAGTAGACTGCTAATGGTAAGGTTGACTGTTCAAACTCAGCAATTGTTCCATGGAGAAAGATGAGACTGTTTGCTCCCATAAAGATGTACAGTCTTAAAAAACACTATACAGGGCCTTTATGAGTCAGAATCGACTCAATGGCAATGACTTTGGTATTAGTAAAGATGTCATGACTCCATCCAGAGGCCTGTATTTTTACAGTGCTTGGAATGACTTTTTTAAAGCTCTTGAACCCTTCTTTGCAAAGACATTCCTACAAAGAAGCCAAATACGTAAAACACAAAAGGAAAAGAGGATCCAGCATAAAAGTAGAATTAATAGGCCTCGGTCCAAAGAAGAAGTAGGCCTTGGTCCACCTTGTCAGCCCCAAGAAGCCTGTAAGGTATCCAAGAACTCCCTGAGCCCAGTTTACACACCACTGCGCTGTGAATGGAATCCTGCCCATACGCTACAGAGAAGCTTAACTGTAGGTATTCACATTTAGCTAAGACCCTTTCTTTCACCTAAAGCCATCTCAATATCAGCATGTACATATTGAATCATCCTGCTATATTCAACTTCATCGTTCAATGGAAACTGAGTCCTCATGTGCCTAATGAAGATCGATTAATCTTCCATCCCCATGTTCAGCTATGATTAGCAAATCAATGTTTATTTTTCACTATAGCGTAAATATACACCAGATATTTATAGCTATAATTAGCTGAATGAGTATAAAGGCACAATATTAATTATGCAACAATTACAATAAAATATTTAGGTCACGGAAATTCATTTTTCAATTTTCTCTTTTGCTATGCCCCCCTACATCTCTTCTGCTGATGCAGAGAAATTGTGACTGCTAAATCCCATCAGAATTAATGTGACTTACTCTTGTAAATCTCATGGGCACAAGAAATAAACAACCTTATTTTCAGAGAAGACTCTCACAATATTTATAGAAGTCTGTTAGTGGAATACATGTATTTTTATCTTCCCTTTTTATGAAATCCAACAGAAGATTTTTTTAAAAAAAGGAGTGATGATGAATATAGAACATACTTTTCAAAAAAAGGTACATGGAGGATATTTGTTTTTAAAGGATGCAAGAACTTATTAATTAATTGCAAAAACTGAAGTGAAAAATACTTTGAATATTCAGATTTTATGTTGAACAAAAAATTGTAAACAGCCATGACTAAATTGTTTTGTGAATATCAGAACATATTCTAGTAACAAGATTCATTAAGGAAATGGCTATACTAATTTAAAGTGATTGAAATTTTGATGTAAATTATGGATCATCCATTAGAGATGAGCAGAGGCTTTTAGCACATTAATCTGAAAGAGCAGTAGAGGGATATCTTATTTCCTACAAAAGAGACTTAAAATATATGTATCTTTAGCTTCCTCATAACGGTAAGATCAATCACTTGAGGCATATGGTACTAGCAATACAAAATACATAGGAAAACAGATAACATATGGTTTGCATTTGCAAGGTATGCTATGTGAAAGAAAGTATTTCACACCTTTCTCCTCAATTATAAATTGCAATAAAGGAAATAAAGACTCTTGCAAAGAACAGAATTAAAAAGAAAATAATCAAACTGGCATATAAATTTGTTCAAAGGAGATGAAGAAACAAAGCTACATTTGTTACTTCAATATTTCGTATCCTGCTTGAACCTTCAAAGAGCAAATCGCAAATGTTTACAGCCCCATAAGGCCAGCAACAATAAAAGGGAAATTTACAGTTGGCAAAGGCAAATATGTAAATAAGGTTTACAACTCCTCCAAACATCAGGCTTTCTAAATTGTGACAAGACAGAAGATCTGTTAAATGAATGTGATCACTGCCAAATGCTACCTACCATCAATGTGTTAGACTGAGACTATCAATGTGGCTGAATTGATGATAGAAGTCACATTTTCCCTTAATAGCAAGCCACAAACATGAAAGAAAATAAAAAGAGGGTATTCTTCCCTTTCCTTAAGTAAATCAACAACGTGATCTTATATATAAACTAGTAAATTTCATAAAGTAATTGATAAAGAACATTTCTTTGATGCCTTGTAGAAATTGATGTGAATCAATGTACAGCATACAAATCCAAACTGTATACCTGAATAGTTTGCTGAAATTGGTTGTCATTGTTATTAAGCACCATCGAATCAGTTATAACTCATAGCAACTTTGTACAGTGTTTCAAAGGATCAACTGCTGGGTTTGAACCTCCAACCTTGTGGTTAGCAGTCAGTGCTGATCTTATAGTGCCACACCAGGATGGGTATAAAATTGTTCACATTTAATTTGTTCCATGGGTTAAGTCACCCTGGTGTAAGTTTACAAAACACAGCCCAGAGAACCTTTGTTGTTGTTGTGAAGTGCCGTCGAGTCGGTTCCGACCCATAGCGACCCTGTATAGGGTTTCCGAGGAGCAGCTGGTGAGCTTGAACTGCCAATCTTACAGTTCAAATGGATTTGCATTCTGGCGCATTAACCCACAGTGCCACACCAGGACTGCAGAGCACCTTTAGGATTTCTTAAACAACTGGAAGGAGATATTAGCAGTGCTTTGAGAAACTGGTTCTTAGTCTATAGAATCCTTTTCCCCTTAAATATTTCCATGTAGTGTAACCCACAGACCCTTGGGCCAAGTCAGAAGAAGAAAATCTTTTTGATTGGGCCTGTTTGTTGCTGTGTGCCATCAAGTGAATTCGGATTCACAGTGGCCCTATGAAACATAGTAGAAGAGTC
>NW_006408529.1:11070899-11078269 GCF_000296735.1 Chrysochloris asiatica
TACTCCCGTAAAGATTTACACCCTCGGAAACCCTGTACAGGGTCGCTATGGGTCGGAACCGACTCAAAGGCACTTAACAACAACAACACTCTTTATGGGAGCAGATCTCCTGCCCTTTCTCCAAGGAACCATTGAGTGGATTCTACCCACTAATCTTTCAGTTAACACCAGGTACTGAAATTTTACACCACCAACGCTCCTTATGGGTTAGGACTGGACCAATAATTTAATAATTGTTGCTTAGGATTCAGACTCATTCAGTTATCCCAAAGAATAGCGCCAAAGACACTAATATTTCTAGAAACATCCTCCACTTCTAGCTAGGACTATGATCTTATATTTCTATCTGACTGTGAAGGAAGAAGAAGAAAAAAAAAAAAATCAGAGCCAGATACAAAACTATTCAGACATACAAATTCTAAATCATTTTCACCTGAAGGTCTAAAATAACTATTAAGATAGTGATTACTGCCATCTCTTTCAACCACAGTCTATATAAGCTTTCTTCTCTGGAAATTTTCCTCAGAAATTTTGCCTTTGATTTTTTTTAGTATTGATAAGTACATCAACAAAATTTTCTGGGAGTCTATTATTACAAATTTGTTGCTGAAGAGAATTCACAGAGCATAGATCTTGTCACAAATCACCACATGAGGCCAATAAGGTTACAATATAAATGGTGTGGGCTCACTTTGAGGCTCCCCCAACAAAAGAATTGAGATAGATCTTGATGAGCAACTAAGCTTCAAACATGAAAATGTGAGCATTTTTGAAATGGTGAGAGTACTTACATATAATTGTAATTTAGCACTTTAATTCATGAGATCTCCTGGTACTTGGTTGCTAAACAGAATCACATTAAAAAGGTGTAATCTATTATACCAAAAAAAGTAATTAGAAAAGCATTTCAACCTTTACTTGGCTTGTTAACATAAAAGATAACCAAATTAATATCCCACATGTCTGCAACGTCCTTCTCTCACTCTGTTCTCTTACACACTTGTGCTTTCACAATGTCTCCTCATTGCCCTCACTCACTCTGCTCCACCAAATGTAGGGGGAAAAGAAGCATATCCAGTGTCTGCCTCTCCCTTAGAGGTGATAATTGATCTAGTCTTTTTTGGCTCTCTAGTTTTTCCTTTCTCTCTCTCTCTCTCTCTCTCTCTCTCTCTCTCTCTCTCTCTCTCCGCACCTTCCTTCCTTCCTTTCTTCCTTCCCTCTTTCTTTTTAAAATATTATTAACTACTTATTACTGATTCTCACCCACAAACACATACTATGGAATTAACTCAGCAAGAAAGACTTCTAGTTAAGTCTCTCCATTCTGTTTCACTGTTTCAATAGGACTCAAGCATAGCAACAGTAGTGAGGTTGGCCCAGGATCAGTCAGTGTTTCGTTCTGCTGTGCATATGGTCGCTATGGGTCGGTACCGATTCGATGGCACCTGAAAACAACAACAACAAAGTGGTGCTGCCCTGGTGTGATGCTGTAGATTAATCAATGCGCCAGACTGCAAAGCCGTTTGAACTGCAAGGTTGGCAGTTCAAACTCACCAGCTGCTCCTCAGAAACCCTATACAGGGTTCCTATGGGTCAGAACCAACTCAATGGCCCTCAACAACAACAACAACAAAAGGAAAAGGGTCACTGAGGGGAGACCTTGACTAGACAAGTAAAAGTTCCCAATTTCAGAAAAGCTCTGAGTGGAAGAGAAAGCTGAAAAACTCAAAAGTCTTAATAGATGTTTTCCCAGACAGTGTACATTATGAGGAAAACAGGCATTCCCATAATTAATATTCTGGTACCCTCACTAGACTAAGAAGGCTATATAGAGCAAATTGTTTTTCTAGGTGTTGTTAATAATGCGCAGGTTACAAAATTGATTTGCTTAAAACTGAAGATTCATGAATGATGACAAAAAAATTTTCTAGGGTGAGAAACTAAAAATATTCCTTGATTCAAGAATCACCAGCAGAAAATTTAGAAGCTTCTGGAAAATCTCTTCACAAAATTGTAATTATAGGCCTGATTCTTTCCCTTCAACCCTGCATCTCCTCCTTGTCAGCTACTAATTTGTTTCCCAGGCTTCTAGGAGGTGAAGCAGAAGAGCAACATGGTTGCCTGCAGTTACTATGTGTAAAGGGCTCCAGGCTTAGGTGTGGCGCTCGGGGCTGGGGGTTGCTGAAGTTTGCTAGTGTTCCTCTGCCCCTTCTCTCAGGTAGTTGCTATTTGGTCCTAGGACATCTCGCTCATTTAAAACAGCAATATTCAAACTTTTCATTTATTCTTAAAATTATTGCAAAGCTTAAGTTATCCTTTACTATTGTTGAAGGTGAAATGCTTAAAAATATGAGGTGGGGGCAGTGATGGAACAGCTCAAAAAATTACATTGTAATAAATCATCAGCTAGGTGGAACTCATCCAAGTGATCTGAAGAAACTACAGAATGAGGTAGCTGTGCTACTAACAAAAATATGTAATTTATCATTTAAAACAGCCGCTGAACTGGAAGACTGCCAAGGTGATACCCATCTTTTTAATAGGACTAAAGGTGATCTCAGAAATTATACATCTGTGGGTTTCATACTGATGCTAAGAAAAACCTCTTTACAATTAAAGTGACTTTCCATATAACTGTGCACATAGCTTAGAAAAGTAACTTAGGCTTCAAAATTGTCATTAGATTTAGGAAATTTGCCTTTATGCCACCATATTAATTTGCCCAGTATCACCTTCTGTGTGGCACAGAGCCCCATAGATGCAGATAACCTCTAAATACAAACATTTCTGAAAGAAATAAGCCAAAACAAGCAAAGTCCTGAGCACAGTATGACCCGGCACAAAGATATTGTTGTTGTTAAGTGCCATGGAGTCGGTTCCAACTCATAGTGACCCTGCACAGGGTTTCCGAGGCTTGTAAATGTTTACGGGAACAGAAAGCCTCATCTTTCTCCCGCAGAGCAGCTGGTAGTTTCGAACTGCTGAACTTGAAGTTACCAGCCCGATTCGTAACCACTACGCTACCAGAGTTCCTTTTAAAATACTAGGTGTTGCTGTGTTTTTGTTGTTGTCATCCACGTTGATCCTTCTTTTCTGTTGCTCACTACTTATTTGTGCCGTTATGAATTACTCATTCTTCTCTCATACAGAGAAGGAGGACAACAACATTGTCTCTGTAGAACGAAATCCATTATTATTTGCACCAAACAATATAAGCAGGCAGAGAAATGTCTACCACATAGTGTAGTGATCCAAAGGAAGATTCACAGAGGTGAATTGGAAGGAAGAACTTTTGACTAAATCATGTGGGAAGAGGGACATGAAGGCTGTCAAGATGATTCTTAGAATCATGGATAAGAAGTGTTCTTTTACAGTTCATTGTTATTCATTTTACTCAGCTTGGAGAGACTTCATATTTACTGAACATCAATTGTTCTTTTGCTGTTGTTGGTAAATGCCATCCACTCGGTTCCAACTCACAGTGACCCTGTATAGAGTTTGCAAGGAGCAGCTGGTGAGCTTGAATCACCAATCTTGTAGTTCAAGCCAATCTTGTAGAGCAGCACACTAACCCACAACACCACACCAGAACTCCATTAATTATCATTAATTGTTGCCTTAATTCTTCCAAAATTATAGGAAAAGGAACATTATTTGGATTTTATTGATGGAGGAATTGGAGTTCAAAACTAAGTGACCAGATTACAATAGACAATAGCCGGGATCCAGCCTCAGGTGTATCTGAATCTGAGACTCTTTGTATTATATCACCATACCTTCTTGGTGTAAGGAGCTCTGGTAGCGTAGTGGTTTCTAATGGGGCTACGAACCTTAAGGTCAGCAGTTTGAAACTACCAGCTGTTCCGCGGGAGAAAGATGAGGCTTTCTGCTCCCGTAAAGATTTACAGCCTCGGAAACCTTGTACAGGGTCGCTATGAGTCAGTTCCGACTCCACGCCACATAATGTCCACCACTACCTTCCTGGTGTGGCGCTGTAGGATAAGCACTGGATTGCTAACTATGCGGTCGGCAGTTCAAATCTACCAGTCAGTCCTTGGAAACCCTAACCAGGGTCGCTATGAATCATAACTGACTAGGTGGGACTTAACAACAATATCCAGGTGTTTCAGAATCTGGGACCCTTTTACTGCATCACCATACCTTCCTACGTGTAATTTGAGCAGTCAGATGAATCCTATAATGTTTTACAAATTTTCTGGGAGCTACAGCAGCAGTGAAGAATTTCCTGTGTGTAATTTATTTAAAGCATGAAGACATCTCATGACATTCTCTCAGTTGAATTTTTCAAGGAAACTGAGTCACAGAGGAAATCAGGAGTTCTGTTAAGGATTAAATCAACAGGGGTGGGAAAAAAACCCTCAATATTTTAGAATAGTGTCTTTCATCAAGGAAAATTCAAGAATAAAGTATTCCAAGAATGTAGAGTAAGTATAGTGTAGTGTATATTCTGCTTTTATTGATGACTCAGAAGACAAGTGGAATATTAAGTATCAATACTTGCTGATGACACATTTTTCGAGTATGTTAGGAAGAAAAAAGAAATATGGAAGTCTCCAAAGAACATGATGTGACAACCTAAAACCAAGGAACAACTTGACAGGTAAATTAAATTTCGTAGAGACAAGTGCAAAGCAACATATATATGTACATTTACATTTATTTTGTTTGATGTAGCATTTAATTGTCATGTTTGCATGTTACATTCCAAATTACCAAGACAAAGATAGAGGCATCATTTTGGAGAGCGGAGTAAAAATATCTGTTTCATGTGCAGCAGCAGTAGAACAAGATGAGTGCATACATTATGTAAATTATTACTATAGCATATTAATTCATAAGTGTACCAAAATAGTTGATATGCCTAATACTCTGGTGTGCAGTTTCCTGAATCTGTTGTTTGCTCACACTTTGATCCTATGTTTACTTTTATCACTCACTTCACAACTGAAACAGCAGCAAGAAAAAACAACAACAAAACAGTCCAGAAATGTGTCATGAAATTTCCAAGAGCTGTGAAGGGGCGTAACTTCTCAAAAAAGAGAAATGAGATGAATATAGAAACGGGGGCAAACGAAAGGACACACTGTAGGATGTGTTGTAGGAAATAACAAACAGTGTTAAGAAAACAAGCTGATACCCTTATTTCCTTTTCTCAGTAGCATAGAGACAGGAAGCCACTCAGGGAAACTACACAGCAACAAATCTAAAGGGAGAGATGGGAACAGATTCTGAACACAGTGTGTATAATCCCACTGAGGAGCTTGTTTGGTTTCATAATAACATCATTGAAACATTTGAGGGAGGTTTTAGACAAGGATTCTGCATCCCTGTGAGTAAGGACAGCGTTGGCAGTTTATTGTCAAGGATACAATTACAGGGATGCTCAACTCCACTGCTTCAGGGTATACACTACAGATCACCACCTAGGGACTGGGGAAAATGTCCCCCTGTAGTCCTGTGTTGCACAATTAGATGTATTATGGGAGGTTACATCTTCTGGAGCACACAGCATTGGCCGTGTTGGAGTCAGGATAGCAGACGCCCTGCTTCATTGGCCCGTTCTGGTAGGGTAACTATTATGTCCTCACACTGCTCTTTTAGCTTTTACAAGTTTCTGAATTCACAGGAGTGCCACTTAACACTAGAATGGAGATACAACTCTAATCCCACTACTGTTGCAAAGTTTATACAAATGGTAAAGAAATGTCTGGTTTCCTTAAAAAAGGGTTTCCCTCCTGAATTGAAGTTGGTGTCCTGGGTGGTGCAAAAGGTTAACATGGTTGGCTACTAACCTAAATTTTGGAGGTTCCAGTCCACTCAGAGGCACTTCCAAAGAAAGGTTTAGTGATGTACTTTTACACCAGTGAAAGTCCTATAGTGCACAGTTGTACTTTGATAACGATGATATCACCACAAGTTGTAATCAATCCAATAGTAACTGGAAACAGAACTGTGCTAATGTTGCCTGGTCTATTCACCTGAGTCATCATCTGAGCTACTAAAATAATTCAATCTACCACATTTGCTTTCTTCAACTTGCATTTCCCTTAAGATGGTCCTTTGATGAACTGACAGGTTGCTAAACATTTGTTCGACAACAATAACAACAATAATAAAAAAAACTATTGGCTTTTATACATTGTAAAATTGCTACCAGGTTTCTCATGTTGGTTTTCTTGGATTTCATTTTCTATCAGGGGAGTTCTGTTTTCAATTTTCAAAAGGATTTTGATTTCCTGGAGGCTGAGCTAAGGAAACTTGAACTGACTTTTCTTAGCTCTATTTCGTCTCTCTGACTATGACAATTGGGACTGTGAAGGTGTAGCCTGTGCTTTGCACCTAAGGAGTTAGTTTTAAACTTATGTCTCTCTTCTAATGGGCATTGCTTTGTTCTGTTGTGCATAAGGTCACAATGAATCAGACCTGACTTTATGATACCTAACAACAATGATTAGTAACAGGGAATGTTCAGTGTCCATCTGAAGAGTTATTGGCAGCATTGCCAACAAGGGTGGCTGCGTCACATCTTCTATCAAATTTACATCAGACCCTGCGTGATTTCCAGCCAGGTTGGTGCATAATTGTGGGCAGTCTGTGAGACTGTAATCAAAATCATAAAGCAATTAGAAACAACAATAATATGCCTAACAAATCATTCATTTTTCAATATTTGTCTAGATTTGATGCGCTTTAAGAATTTTTCTTTTTTTCTCTTTGTGGCTAGAGTTCTGATGATTTCTATGGGCAATTCAAAGCTTTTGTATTTCAGTATCCTTCTTACTGGCTTCCAACTCCATTTCTAGCAGCATAGGAATTTTCCAATCTTTGAAAATGCATCAGGCTGAGTATCTGAATAAACGGTTAACTGCTACGTGAAAACCGTTTTCATTGGCTCCCTATAGCCAGAGCTGAGCCTCTTTTCTGTCAATTATTGAAGCTGGTGATTACAGTGACTAATGTGAAGCCTACAGCCACTCTCTCCTACACGTCCATCAATATTGGTATGAGGCATATAAATGGGATCAGGTGGGAAAAGTAATAAGTCATATTTGATGGAGCCCTCTTTTTTTTGTTTTGTTTTGTTTTCCCTCTGAGTTGTCTCCTAAATGGTTACTTATGAGTTGGTCCTAACTGGCATTATTACATGCTATTGGGCCCTGTGGTTTGATAGAGTCTTTCCAGTATTCATACTTCTTGGTTACTGGACTCCAAAACAACCAGGCAACTGGGTGCCCTTTTGGGAAGCCATATGAAAGGAATGGATACTTGTGAAAAGGGGGGGGTGGGGACTATCTAAGAAGAGCAGCATTTTTTGTTGCTGTTTTCCACTAACACAAGTTTAGTTTAAC
>NW_006408529.1:11078369-11084556 GCF_000296735.1 Chrysochloris asiatica
TGTTACTCCTTTTCAATCACCTGGGAATGAATAGCATTTGACAATGCAGAACCTGGGTAATATTTTATAATAATGCCATTGTCTATAGTTCCTGTTGAGTAGAGTTGTTGTGGTACAGAGAGATTGTGTCATCTCAATTAGCTTGTATCTGGAGTGGGCTTGGGTCTTCACAAAATGTACCGGAGAAGAAATTGGAACTTAGCTGGATGCAATTCTGGTAGGAGTGATTATCATTGGGTGAGGAATTTTGACAGCAGAGACAAACTTTGTTTTTGGAAAGTCACTCATTAAACAAGTCAGGTAGACTTTTTCGGAGTATGTGGGCTTCTGATTATACAAATCTGAGCAGGTTTGATAGCAGGAAAGGAATACCTGTCACTCAAAGATTATGCATGATAGCCTCAAACTGGCATATCACTCCAGCTGTTTTTAAATTCCCGATGCACTGCATTTCCTAAAACTGCTTTATTAAAAGTTGCACCTGAGACCTACATGAGCCAACAAAGTCTTCTATGCAATTGCACTCATTAGAACCTTAGAATTCTTCTTCATGAGAGGTGCTCAGCATACATTATTAAAGAAGAAAACATTTAAAAATAAATTTTAAAAAAGCAGGTGCGAAAGTTGTCCATAGACGCATCGTGTGCATTGGCATTTCCTATTGCTTGTCTACTGCACAGGGACAATGCAGGGCTTGTTGTATTTCTTCTACTTACCTATGAACTCCTGCATAGAAGCAGTCTTTGTCCTCAGCCTTATCATGTGAATGCTGGGTCTTCAGCATCCATTTTCTTTCTTCCTATTTCAGTTGTCAGACTCCTGGTGTGGCACTGTAGGATCAGCACTGGACCGTGAGCCACAAGATCAGCAGTTCAAACCCACCAGCTTGGTGGGTGACTCTATACAGGGTCACTATGAGTCAGAATGGACTCAACAGTGCTTAACAATAACATTTCAGTTGTCTTAAGTATAATCACTTTGTTTTCTTGTCATCCACAGTACTACAAATGCCCGTTAGTAGTATTTGTCATAGAACAGTCTGGTTTATAATGTATGGTGGTATTGGTGTAGCAAGGAGTTGGTTCCAATTCATAGCAACACTGCTGTACATTTTATGGGAGCAGAAAACCTCATCTTTCTCCCACAGAACCACTGGTAGTTTCAAACTGCTGACATTGAGGTTATCAGCCTGACTCATCACCACTTACTACCAGAGCTCCTTGGCATAACATGATAGAAAAGTGTTTAGTGACTCAGTAAAGTTTGCAAACTGTGGAGGTCCATTCAGTTAGCTGAATAACAGAAACATAAGAGCTTCCTAAGAAGTATGGATTCTAATAAAATGAGAGGTAAGAAACATTTGAGCAAAATCACAGTACACTTAGTGGTATTTAAAGATACATTCAAATTACTATTTTTAAATTAAAATGCTAAACATATTTGGAACACCAACCAATAGCATGTTCTTATTTCTACTTTAATTTATATTTCAATGAAAACAAATCTTGCAAGAAGAACAAGGGAAATTTCTTGTTTCAAAAATAATCTTATAAGAGCCATGTGCAGCTTTTCCAAGACATAGCTTTGTTTCCATTTGCAGTTTCCCCTGTCTTCCTATGTGGGTAATGTGTGAGTCTTCCCATTCAGAATGCTAAAGAAGTTACTGAAATTTCAGAATAAAAATGTTAAAAAATTAAAGAAAATATTCACCTATGGATATGAGTATAGCATAAACTTTATAGCATTTGTTGAGAGCTTTCATTAAAATATTGCTACATGAAGATGGAGAAATTAATATGAATAAAGTTTTCCAGAGCTCTTTATTTTGTATAACAATCCAATGTAGTGAGAAGCAGCAGTGCTAGAAAACATGCCCAAGCATTCTGACTTTTGTTACAAAACTGGCAAGTTTTGTAACTCACACTAGGTATTTAGAACTCTATTAGTATCATAAACACACAGAAAAAGAAAAGGATTTCTAACAGCAATCTAATAGCTGATAACAATGAACTTTAAACTCTTAGAATTTTCAGGAAGAATATGATTACATGGGTCTTGTGTCTAGTGAGTTATCTGTACTTATACTTCAATAGTGTATTTCAGAATAATCCTAATAGCTAGTCCAAATAAAATTTCCCTTCAAATGAAACTGTTCTGCCAACATTACACTATATTATTATTTTTTATATTGTGAAGTGAGTGAAGGCATACAGACAAGATCATCAGCTTTACATTCAACACATCATACACCTTGCTTCATCTGCTGAAAGATTACAACCCCCTCCCTGCAACAACAGTTATCCTGCTTACTTCCTGTGGTTGGTTCCCCATTTACATCTTATATTTCACAAGTTAAAAAAGCAGAAATATTTGATAGTACATATATAAAACAAAAAATCTATATCCATTTTAATGTCCAAAGGATACATTCTGCAAGCCAGCTTCCTGCCTGCAGGCACACAAACTTTCTCAGTCCATGGTTCTAGGGCCCTTCTCTACTGTTGCCACTTTCCCAGGCATAGATCTCACACTCTACTCATGCTCTTCCTTCTTGATGATCCTGGGGTCATCTGTTCCTTAAATGAAATATTAACTACTTCCCCCATTTAGTTACACCTCCTCTACAATTATAGTTATGACCATCACAATTAATCCTACTAACAACTACTCACAACTGAGTCATGAAATCCTATCACCATCATCCGCCATTTCCTTTCATCAGATGCATCTGGAAAAGAGGAAAACTATTCAGTTTTCTGATTCTACAATAACTCATTCTAAAACTAAGCACACTAATGAAAGCTTGTAAGCCAGACACTTCATACCTTTATTACGCCCCTGCCCCCCATTTTTCATAGAGAATGTCTAAATCTCCCATTCCTATCAACCCAGGTCTCATTGTATAGTGCTGTAGGATATGCACTAGACTGCAAATCACAAAGTTGGTGGGGTTGGTGGTTCAAACCCACCAGTTGCTCCTTGGAAATCTTGTACAGAGTCACTATGAGTTTGAACCAATTCAATGGCACATAACAACAACAATAGTCAACCCAGTGCACTGAGGAACCAAGCTTGTTCCTTGATATGAAGAATCCTTCCATTCTGGCTGGAATTTTGAGCAACTGAATCCATAAACAACAATCCAGTTCATTAAATTGTAGCAATTTATACTTGCTCACAGTATCAGACATTTTTATCTTCACCTGGTCAAGTTCTAGTCAGCTAGCCATCTAAGCTATGTCAAATGGGTACTAGCTATAAGTTTGGGAGTTCACTATGAACTCCCTACACTTCAGACAAGCTAGCCACTGCACTCTTAGTCCTATTCCCCAAGGACTAAGTCAGTGCCCATGGGCTCAGGAGTTCACATCTCAAAGTCAAGGGGTGTCAATGTAACATGGCCAAACTCAGCCCATGTCTTCATTGCTGCATTTCCCCCACTTCCACACACAAGTAGACCTAGGTGTTCACCAGTGAGCATAGTAGAATGCTCAAAGGTTTCCTTTAATTTTCAGTCCTGAAGGAGATTTTCACTGATGGGCTGACTTTTCTTGCTTTGATGCCACCAAAGCAAACAGCTTGCTTGATATTCAAACAGCCAGACATCTATCTTTTTTCTGCAGATTTTCTTTCACTAAAAATCTTCAATTCACCAAGCATTTTGGGTTGGTTTGCATGTCTTTTCAAGACAAATTCCCTGGGCAAATTCTAACTCTCCTTTTAGTAAATCCAATCAGTTATTGGCTGAAGACAGGCTTACAAGTTTTCTGTAATCAGAATTTCCAATATTCATTTCTATCACACATAAATGTCTGTTTTATAATAGAAGGCATGGGAAACGAATATCCACAAGACATTCAAACACATAAGCATCTTTTTTCCCCTCTACCCATTCAGCCTATCTCGATCCACATATCTGCTCATAGAATACTATTGTTCCAAGGTTGTATACAAGTCAATATTGACTTCTATAAGGAGCTCTGGTAGCATAGTGGTTACAAGTTGGTCTGCTAACCTCAAGGTCAGCAGTTCGAAACTACCAGCAGTTCCGCAGGAGAAAGATGAGGCTTTCTGCTCCCACAAAGATTTACAGCCTCAGAAACCCTGTACAGGGTTTGAGTTCACTATGAGTTAGAACTGACTCCATGGCACACTACCACCACCACCACCGTTGACATCTATCCCATTTAGCCCATGCATACCTCCCTAAGTTTATCCCTATCTTCATTGCTCATCTGCCACCCTCCCCCTCACTAACCTCCCATCACCCAAGCTAACAGGTCTACTTTCTAGCCAGTGAATTACTCATCTTTTCCTTAGCTGTTAGCTATTAGAGAGATGCAAATCAAAACAACAATGAAATATCATTTCAAATCAGTATTAACAACAAAGTTCAAAAAAACAAAAGAACAAATGCTGCAGAGAGTGTAGAGAGACTGAAACCCTTATACATTGCCAGTGGAACTGTAAAATAGCTAATAGGAATCCTGGTGTGGTGCTCTGGGTTAATGTGCTGGACTGCAAGGTCAATTTGAAACACAAGGTCAGCAGTTCAACTCACCAGTTGCTTCTTGGAAATCCTAAATAGGGTCACTAAGAATTGGAACTGACTCGATGCCAATTAACAACAACAATAGCTAACAATCATGAACTTATCTTCATATATTTATTGGCTTCCTGAACATTTTCCTTGGTGAAGTGTCAGTTCATATTCTGTGTCAATTGTTTGTCTTTGTCTTGTAGAGGTGTTGTAGTTTTCTATAAATTTTAGATATTAGTCACTTGTCTGATAAATCATTGAAAAATTATTTCCCCTGTCTTTGGGCTCCCTTTTTACCCTTTATATGAACTCTTTTCATGCACATAAGTTTCTAATTTTTAGGAAGTCCAAGTCATCTACTTTGTCTTCTACTGTTTGTATGGGTTTTGTAATGTTTGATAGTGTTTAGATACCCAGGTATTAAAGCCCCTAAGTTTGCCCCTAATTTTTCATTGATGATCTTTATATTTCTAGGTTTCATATTTAGGTCTTTAATCCATGTTGAGTTTGTTTTTGCATATGCATGAGATATGAGTTTTATTTCATTCTTTTGAAAATGGATTTTCAGTTTTGCTAGCACCATTTGTTAAAGCAACTATCTCTTCCCCATTTAATGTGCTTTGGCCTTATGTGTATGTGTATAGACTTACTTCTGGTGTTCCAATTCTGTTCATTGATATGTGCATCTTTCAGGCTGTTTTGACCACTGTGCAGTAAATTTGTCAGATAGTGAGAAACCTCCAACTTTGTTCTTCTTAAACAGTGCTTTGCTTATCCAAGGTCTCCTTCCTTTCCATATAAAGTTTGTGATCATTTTTCTATTTCTTTAATGAATGTTTTTGGAATCTGCAATGAGATTGCAATATATTTATAGTAGCTTTGGGCAGCATTGACATTTTCACAATGTTAAGTCTTCCATTTTTGTAAATTCTTTTGGTTTCTTGTAGTTTTCCTCAATATAGGTCTTTTGTTTCTCTGGTTAGATTTATTTTCTAAGTATTTCATCCTTTAGGTGGCTAGTGTATATGATATTGTTTTCCTAATTTCCTTTCAGAATTGTCTTTATTAGTATAGAGGAATCCAACTGATTTTTGTGCTTGATCTTGTATCCTGTCATTTTGCTGAATCTCCCAGTGAATTTCAATACTTTTCTTGCTTCATCTTTGGGATTTCCTAAGTATAGGATCATATCATATAAAAATAGAGTGAGAGTTTTATTTATTATTTGCCATTATGGATTCCTTTAATTTCCCTTTCTTGTCTTATAACTTTGGTTAAGACTTCCAGCCCAATATTGAATAGGAGTGGTAATAAAAGACACCCTTGTCCTTGCTGGCAAAGGGAATGTTTTCAGTTTCTCTCCTTTGAGAGTGATGTTGGCTGTTAGTTTTGTATATATGCTGTTAATTATATTGATGAATTTCTGCTTAATTCCTACTTTTTTTGAATGGTTTTATTGTTGTTGTTATCAAGAATGACAGTTGTATTTTGTCAAATACCTTTTCTACATCAATTGATATGATCATATTGTTCTTTTTCTTTGTTAATTTATATAGTGCATTACCTTGATTGCTTTTCTAATATTGAGACATCCTTGATTTCATGGTAAGAATCCTACTTGGTCATGAGGTGCTATTTTTTTTTTTT
>NW_006408529.1:11085001-11091059 GCF_000296735.1 Chrysochloris asiatica
TTTTTTTCATTTTTACTAATCCTTTCAAAGAATCAGTTTCTAGTCTTTTAAATTCTATTGATTTTTCTGTTTTTTAACTCATTTATTTCTGCTCCAATCTCTATTTTTTCCTTTCTTCTGGTGACTGTAGACTTACTTTGCTGGTCTTTTTCTAGTTGATGGAGGTGTTTATGCATTGATTTTGGTTCATTCTTCTTTTTGATGTGTGCATTTATTACTACAAATTGCTCCCTAAGCACTGCTTTTGATGGGTCCCAAGGGTTTTGGTATGCTGTGTTTTCATTTTCATTTGCTTTAAAAAAAAATTTTTTTTAATTTTGTTTTTTATTTGTTCTATTCTCTAGTATTTTATTCAGTTTCCATGTATTTGATTTTGCTTCTTTGATTTTCCTGTTGTTGATTTCTAATTTTATACCACTGTGATCTGAAAAGACATTTTGGAGTTTTGGGATGTTTTAAAATGTATAGAAACTTACTTTGTGGTACAACATATGGTCTATTCTGTTGAATTTTTCCATGTGCATTGGAAAAGAATGTGTATCATGCTAATGTTGATTGTTCTTTATAAATCTATGTGGTCAAGTTGATTGATTATATTGTTTAGTTCCTCTGTGTTTAGTTTCTTTCTGATTGTTCTGTGGTTTTGTGACAGTGGTGTACTAAAATCTCCTACTATTATTGTATGTATCTATTTCCTTCTTCAATTGTATTAGAGTTTGATATATGTATTTTGAGGCTTTTTCATTGGAAGCATAGATATATATTGTGGCTATGTCCTCTTGTTCAATTGACCCTTTAGTCCTGGAATGTCCTTCCTTATCTCTTATGTTAGTTTTCACCTTAAAGGTTGTTTCATCAGAGATTAACATCACCACGCCTGTTCGTTTCTGATTGAAATTAGCTTAGTATATTTTTTTTCTATCTTTTGATTTTTTAATATTTTTGAGTGTCTTTGAGTGTAAGGTGTGTCTCTTATAAATAGCATATTGAAGGATCCTGTTTTCATATCAATTCTACTACTCTCTGTCTCTTAACTGGAGTATTCAATCCATTGATGCTTGGCATAATTATCAGTATGTATGAATTGATTGCAGTCATTTTGCTGTGATTTTGTTTTTGTTTTTTGTAGTACTGAAGATTTCTTTGTTCCCCATTTTGTCCTTTGCTGAGTTCATTTTTTTTGTGCTTTTCCTTGTCAATTTCTTTTCTCTTTTAATTTAGAAATAGAGTATAAAATGTATTAATTTTCTAAAATTAAAAGGGCATTTTTAAAAGTAAACTAATATTTATAAATGTTAAAACATATTGCTAAAATTAACATTGATCTTAATAATAATTAGGAAATACTACTACATGACACCAACCAATCAGTTAGGTTGCTGGCTATAAGCAAGTAAAAAGTTCATATCTGATGCATCAGTTGAATTTTACCTGCTATTCCTGTCAAAAATCCAGCAAATAAATATATGGTCTTATATACAATTCAGTATTTGAAAATATTAAATACTAGTAGGACTCCACAGCACATAACAACAACAGTAGCCTAAAACATCACATTAATGGTGTACTTTATAGGCTAAACATCTGAACAATTTGTGAGACTATGAACTGAAAAGCTTAAAAATTTGTAAGCCATAGTGGCACAGTGGGTTAAGCACTAGGATGCTAAATGCAAGGTCAGCAATTAAAACCCACATGGCACTCTTTGGAAGAAATAGGAGGCTGTCTGTTCCCTTAATGTTGACAGTGTTGTAAATTCAATGGAGTAGTTCTACTCTGACCTATACGGTTGCTATGAGTTAGATTTGATTCAGTAACAGTGGGCACTTGGATACTGAACAAAGCTTCAACTTCTATATTCTGTGTGGTGCACACTATATTGTCTGATACCAATTAGATGACCATCTCTAATTTGAAAGGGAGTAGGGTGCATTACATTCATGTGTCTGAAAGACAGAGAGCAAGAAATAAATGGTGAATAACACTAATGACTATTTCAGTTATAGTCATGAAATAGTTTGTTATCACTCTATGATAAAGACATCACAGTTACATCCAGTAACAATGACAAAGAGCAAAAAGTCCAGGATCTCTTATAGTACTTCATAGTCTCAACATTTTGAGATACATGGTACATTGTTCATTGATCCATAAACTTATGAATTAAATTACTCCCCACAAAACACACATTGAATGTATTATGATCAACAGGGAGAGAATGATTATAACTTCTAATAGGCAAAGAGACTAATGGGATGATGAAACAGTTAACAGTATTTATAAATTCTCACATTTTTCTGGGTATTGTGAGGGCTCTTGGCTCAGTCAATGGGAAACATTCTTTGCTTAGGCTCCAGCTCTTTCCTTGAGTGGCGACCACAGCTCTGTTCTCTAAAGTCATTGTGTTAACTGTGCCTTCTTCTTTTTTCGGGAGACCTGAAATGGGCACTGGAAAATGGGTTCTTCTTAAAACTAGGCTGCCTTTCCAACTGGATTCCTGCCTTTGGAGTCTTAGTGGGCATAGAGTGTTGAATTTGTGGTGACTTTGGCTGTATATCAGTCTCAAAAATGTGGTGAGCTTCATACACACTGTCAGTTTTAAATGCTGCTGAGTTGGTTCCAACGCATAGCAACCCTGTATAGGATTTGAGGAATGGCAGGTGGGTTTGAACTACATAACTTTCAGTTAGCAGTCTAGTGCTTATCCTGCAGCACCACACCAGAATCCCTAATTAAGTAATATTTAATTAAATAACATCCATTACTTAAGTCAAAAGCTACTCCTACATTTGTTCTTAAAAATATTTTTCTTGGATTTAGTATATGTATCCCTCTCTCTTACCAATACCATATATTTTAGACAAACGTTTAATGTCAAAAATCCATTTTTAGAAACTAATGTGGAGTCTTGGTGTGGTGCAAGCACATCGTCTGCAGTTTGAACTCAACAGCCACTTCTCAGAAACTCTATCCAAATTTGTTGAATCGGAACAACCTATGTGGCAATAACAAGAACAACATTAATACATTTCAAGTTAAATAGATTATGTTGTCATGACAATCCCAGAATCTTAGGTTTGTTTCTCTTTTTAAGTTTTTATTGTGAATTGGGTCACAGTTTACATGTGAGAACATCACTTTACATTCATCCTATCATATTTCGTTTCATTGCAATGATTATAATCCCTTCCATGCATCATCACAGAGTATACAACCATTTAAATAACCAAAGGACACACCCCACAAGCCCCATCTCACCCTGCGGCCATCAGCACACTGAGTTCAGGCCCTCCCTGAGTTCAGGGTCCCCAGCCACTCCATCTCTCCATATCATCGTCTCTGCCTCCATCTCTGGCATCACTGCTTATCTGGATAGGGTCCTGCACTCACTGCAAGACCAACCACTCCCTTCCTTTTGTTACAAAATGTCTATCTTTACATTTGCAACACTCATGATCAGTCCTGGTAGCAATTATTCACTATTGAATAACAAGAGTCTTATCGCCATCTCCTTTCACCAGCCCCGTCGAGACAGGTTGGAAACCACTCAGTAGAGATTCTACCTTCACCATACCTTTTGAAACTAGGCTCCCTCTTGAAAGCATGTAAGCCAGTGACTTCGTGCCTTTTAGTCCCCCCATTTTGGGTAATCAATGTCTAAGTTGTCCATCCCTGTCAACCCTACATACTGAGGGTGTAGGAATGATCCTCACTGTAAAGATTCATTCCCTCTTTTGAGTGACTTATACTACATCCATAAGTAAAGGTCAAGTTCATCATATTGTAGCAGATTATTCTTTTTTTCCTCTTCTTTCTTTCTATAGTTGAGTTCTGATTATCCAGCCATGGAAGCCAGGTCAAATTGGTGTTATCTGCAAGTATGGGTGTTCTTGTGCACCTCCCCTCACTTGATATCAGCTGGATGCTTAACTTTCCACTCTAGTCCTCTGTGGCTCTAATCCCTGTCCCTGTGTCCAGGAGTCCCCAGGTCTTGCCATATTGCTGGCCAACCAGGTCTCAATCCAGGTGGACAGGAGTCTGTTGTACGTGGTCAGACTTAGCTGATGACTTCATTGCTGTTTCTCCCCCACTTCCCATTATTGGTAGACCAAAGTAGTCACCAGCAAGACCACATGCCTGCTCATGTATTCCCCTTGAGTCTCAGTCTTGGAAGGGGGTTTGCCCTGAGGGGACCGACTGCTTGCCCTGATGGCTCCTAGGCAAACACCTTGCTTGTTCTTATAGTAGTCAATCAGACTACTGTTATTGGTTTTGATTTTTCTTGCTGGTCTTTCTTTCAAGAAGTATCTTCTCTTCTTCTAGTCATTCCAGGTCTGCTTATCCTTCCAAGTGGAAATTTCCCACCTCTAGAAGATTCTGGATGGGGATCTCAAATCTAATTATTGTGTTATGCAATGCAAAGACTCTGCAGGAAGCCTCCTCCCCGGGCAAGTTCTAGCCCCATTTTAAGTATTCTAATCGGGCAATGTTTCATTCTGCTGTGTATAAGGTCGCTATGAGTCAGAACTGACTCCATGGCACCTAGTGACAACAACAACAATCAGTTATAGGCTGAAGACAGACTGACAAGCTTTCTATGGTGATGTGTCTGGCTATTCCTTTCTCTCCCACTCAAGTGTCTATTTTACAAAGTAGGCAAGGGAAACCAAGATTCAAAAGACAGCCAAGCATCTTAACATTATTTCCTCTTTTTGACCCATTCAAACCATGCCTCAATCGCTGTATCCCAGAGCCCTGTTGTTGCAAGGTTGAACATACATCACTATGTACCTCTGTCCCACTTAGCCTATACAAACCTGCCTATATGTTCTATCCACCTTGTGCCTCCATTCCCCTCACCCTTCTAGTGTATTGCCCCCACCCCAGCACCCATACTATCTTGTGTCTATCCTTACCTTGCACTCCACCTTCCCCTCCTTCCCCTCATCCCACCTCTTACACCCCAGTAACAAACAAAGAGTTTTGTTTGTTCCCCTTAACTGTGGATACTTTTTCTTAAGCTTTTACAACAATGGTCCTATGCAGTATTTGTAAATGACTAATTTCACTCAGTATAATGTCCTCAAGGTTTATCCATGTTATGCAGTGGTTTACAGCTTCCTTGTTATGCTTATGCTTCAAGGTAGCATATTATTCCATTTTGTGTATGTACCAAAGTTTGTTTATACATTCTTCCATTGAAGGGCACTTAGGCTGTCTCCATCTTTTTGCTATTGCAAATAGTGCTGCTATGAACATTGGTGTGCATATATCTACTCATGTTATGGGTCGTATTTCTTGTGGATAAATACCAAGTAGAGGAATTTCTAGATCATTAGATATTTCTATTTCCATCTTTCTGAGGAAACACCATTCTGTTTTCCAGAGTGGTTGGACCATTTTACAATCCCACCAGCAATGTACGAAGGTCCAAGTCTCTCGGCATCCTCTCCAGTATTTTTTGTCCTCTACATTTTTGATCGTCACTGTTATTGCTGGTGTGAGGTGATATCTCATTGTTGTTTTGATGTGCATCTCTCTATTGGCTAGTGATCATGAACATTTCTTCATATGTTTTTTAGCTGCTCAAATCTTCTCTTTGGTGAAGTGTATGTTCATGTCCTGTGTCCATTTTTTTTTTTTAATTAGGTTATTTGTCTTTTTGTTGTAGAGGTGTTATAGTTTCCTATATTCTAGAAATTTGTTCCTTGTTGGATGCGTTGTTGCAAAAGATTTTTCTCTCATTCTGTGGGTTCCCTTTGTACTCTTTTGGTGAAGTTTTTTGATGCTATATGTTTTTAATTTTTAGTATGTCCCAATCATTTATTTTGTCTACGTTTGTTTGCATAATTTTCACAATATTTGGTAATCTGTATGTATGTGCCCTGCATTAGAGCCCAAAAATTTGTCCCAATTCTTTCATTGATGGCCTTTATAATACTGGGATTCACATTTATGTCTTTAATCCATGCTTACTTGGTTTTTGTATATGTTGTTGTTTTTGTTGTTATGTGCCCTGGAGTCGGTTCCGATTCATAGCGACCCTGTACAGGGTTTC
>NW_006408529.1:11095919-11128120 GCF_000296735.1 Chrysochloris asiatica
GTAAAGGTGGACATTTTATAGCAAGGAGGGGAGTGATTTACCTTTCAGTCTAGGAGCAGAGGGCCCTGGTCCATCAATGGAGAAGAGCAGAGAGTGGGACCCCACCCAGAGGAGCAGTGAGGCCTGAGACTGAAACAGAGAGGATGACGTGAAGAGAGAGAATGACGTGAAGAGATGGAATGGCTGGGGATTAGGCATCCAGAGAGGGAGAGGGGCTGTGTGCTGAGGACCGTGAGGGGAGGGTGGGCAGGATTACAGGGTACACCCTTTGATTGGGTGATGATGCATGGACGGGATGGTAATTATGGCAATGAGACGATGTATGATGGAATGAATGTAAAACTAATGTTCCCCCATGTAAACTATCACACAATACACAATAAAACATTAAAAAAAAATGAATATATGTTGGTGTGTTGTTAAGCTTACTGAGTGTCTCCTGGTGTGATCTGGAGATAGGCTTCCCTTTTCATGTCTTGTATTACTCAGCTGCAGGCTATCTTAGTAATTGTTGGCTATCTGTGTAATGCCTAGCAGCTGATATTGGCTCCTATCCAGATGGTGGAATATTATAGGGTATGTTTGTAGCTTGGCTATGTGGACACAAATGCTGCCTCTTCTTGGATAACATAGGTAGAGAAAGCTCCCACCCCCAGGAAAAACGTAAGACCAAAAGGAACAAAAAACAGAACCAATATAAAAGCAGAGACAAAAAACCACCACATAAAAACAAAGATAAAACCATAGCCAACTGTCCAGTAGCCTTTACTGTGCAGGTCAGTGTGCGTGCACAGTAGAAACCTCCAGTGGTGGGTGGGGATGTCCACTCACTCAGACCCTTCCTCTAGTCACCACTGTGGAGGTGCACAGATAGATATTAAGAAATGAATGAAGTAAAAATTGTCCACTATTTTTATCCCTGAAGGTCAGTTAGGTATCTGTGTATGCACAGCATAATTCTCAAAATAGCTGCGTCCTTGTATATAGTAGTTGGTGTTGGCTCTTTCTTTTTATGTTGGGGTTTTACAGGGTGCAAATAAGATATGGCTATATGACTAGGCCTGCTGTCTCTTGTTAGGTCAGGCTGGAATAAAGGCTCCCACCCAGTTCAGCTTTAGGGCTGAGTCCCAGAGTCAGATGTCTTAAGAAGCAGCCAAAGGGTTAGCTTGTGGGACTGCTTTAAAGGATTTCCTCTTTGTGCCATGGGCAAATTGAACCCTGTGGGTGCTGCACTTGAACCTTTTGGGGGTACACTACCACCCACCTGAATGTGTTCCAGCTGGTCAGATTGGGTGTGACAGTGTAGAGGAAGAAAAAAAGGTGTAAAAACCCATCACACCTCTTTTCCCAGAAGCTGCCCTGTAGTTTCAACACTGTATCAGCCTGGCTGTGTCTCAGTGCAGGCTAAGGGGCCCGCAGGTAGCATCCTGATTGATTTGGAAATGTCTATGTATTTCCACCGCAGTTAACTTTCTCCACCGTTAGACACATAAAATTGACACCCCACAATTTATATTAAATCCAAAGCCATGGAACTGTTCCAGCAAAGCACATCTCTTTTTTTCGTGCCTCTGCTGAGGAGTCTTCCCTGCATGTCTATGCCTCTCTTGCGCCCAAACTGGAAGCCCTTTGTCAATTTCTTTTTACCGTTTATATAATCTTCATGGATTTTTCCTTTTTTTATTTGATGTGAAGGTGTATTACTTTTTTTTGAGGTTACCCTATAATTTATCATTTTTTCCCCAAAATTAAAATTTTTTTATTGTGAATTGGTTGAAGTTTACAAAGCAGATCAGTTTTCCCTCCATGCATCATCAACCAACCAAAGGGTATTCCCCAAAATTAAAATAATCTGTTTTACCTATAAATCTACTTGACTTCATCACCTTTTGGTATCCCATAACTATTGTTTCTCTGTAGTTACCTTCACTATAGATTTATATCTCTGATTTCCTAACTTCAGTCTTGTGGTTTTATTTTTCTATATTTCTATATCTGGATTGATTTCTGGGTACTGCTACATGTGTGTTGATGTATGGTTGTTGTTTGTTGCTGGCTCTCAGTCCAAAAGAATCCCTTTAATATTATTTTGTAAAATTGGCTTTGCTTTTACAAATTTCTTTAATTTCTGTTTATCTTGAAGTGTTCTAATTTCACCATTGTATTTGAGGGACAGATATGCTGGATATATGAATCTTGGTTGACATTAATTTTCAGAAATTACATAAAATACAGAATTTTGTGTATATCTCCCTATTGCCTTCTCACCCACATGTTTTCTGCTGAGAAACTTAATCAGAGCTTAATCTTATTGGTTTTCTTTTTAGAAAACATTCCATTTTTCCTGGATTTCTTTCAGGATTTCCTCCTCATGTTTGATTTTGGCAAGTTTGATTATAATATATGTTGATGATTTTCTTCTGGAGTAGATCCTGTTTTGGGTTAATTCATCTTCTTATTTCATCTGTCATGATGTTAAGGAGATTTTCTTCCAGCAGCTCTTCTGTTTTCTTTTCTGTGGTTTTCTTTGTATCTTCTTGTTCTGGAATTCTGATCACCTGTAGGTTATTCATCTTCATTTTGTCCCACATGAATCTTAGGCTTTCTTCAGATTTTTTTTACTGTATTTTCTGATTGTTTTTCTATCTTACTAGTATCTTATCTATCTTACTAGAGATTTATTTTCAAGCTCACACATTCTGGTTCCATTGGTCAAATTCTACTCCTTTACCCTTTCAGTGTATTGTCTATATCTGATATGTTGATTTTGATGTTCTGGATTTCTGTTTGCAGGTTTTGTATTATCTCCAATGCTGTATCTATTTTGTCTGTTCTTGTAGCACTTTTATGAATTTTTCCTTGTTTTTCTCAACTTTTCTGTGAATCATTTGCATGTACCTATCATTCTCCTGAATTCTTTTTCAGGTAGTCCCAGTGCCTCGTCTTCCTCAAAAGCATTTTCTAGCTCTACCTCATGAGAGTTTGTTTAGTTCTGTGCCTCGTATTCTCATGTGAACAGAAATTTTCTGCTGCTTCCTAAGCATTGTGGTGTTATATATGTATCAGAGTGATGATTGTGTGTTGGTGTATGCTTAGGCACTCACCAATTGCCTACTGGTGGGTGGGATCAGGAAATGAGCTTGTCAGTTCACTGTTTGTATAATTCAATTCAGAGTGGATTTAACAAATGTTGGCTGTAGTTGTTGCTAGAGTGTTGGCTCTTGCCCAGTTGGTGGAGTTTTAGAAGGTACTGCTGTGGTTTGGCTGTGTGTCTACAATTGCTCTCTCCTATCATGTGATGCAAGAAGGAAAACAAACACAAAAGCAATCATTCAGTGAAAAATGAAAGTCAATGGCTTTCTCTCTGGCATTAGTTGATTTGATGCACCACCTACTGGCCTCTTGCCTTCACAGCTGCCTAAGAATGCTCAAAATGGCCAGGCTGCATCTAGTAGGCCTACACAGATTGCCTGTCTCCTTTCCTTTCTTTCTTTTTCTCTACCTCACACATCCATTCAACCCCCTCTTCTTATGACAGTCTGTCCAGGTTTGGCTAAGGTCAACATTGCAGATTTGGATTCGAGCCTGTTTTAATGGGGTTAATGTATATAGCTCCTACCCAAAGCTCACAACCTTCAATGACTTCCCCTGCCTGAAAAGTGTGAGTTTCCCTGGGGTTATACACTGATCAGAAAATAATAATATTAATAATAATATCACACCTTTGTCTCCATGAGTCACAGATAGGTTTCTGCAATGTGAATATATTTTCTTGTCTCCAAAGCCACTGATGAACTTTCAAGATGGCTGTGGCACATTCCGTCAGCTACTGCTACTCATCAGTCACCTTGTCTTTTGCTGCATCTATTCAACTCTTTCCCAGGAAGCACTTGATTCACTTTTCTATCCATTCCTCTGAAACTCAAGAGTTCCATGATTCATTTTTCTATCCATTCCTCTGAAATTCAGAGTTCTATGACCATCCTCTGTATCAATATTGTCTAGTTTTCTGTATCCTTGTTGCAGAGAGATCACACAACTTTTCTGCCTAGTCCACCATCTTTCTCCTCCAACATTAAACTTTAATAGACAAAGAGTGACTCTGATATAAATGAACCCAGATTATTTAAAAGGCTTCACTTTTAACATCAAATATTTTATAACTATTAGATAAAGAATAGTAGTTAAATTCTACATCCTTTATATGAGCATAATGCTTGTTCATTCAGCAGTTTATAATGTGTAATATAAAATCAGTATGTGTAGAATAAGATAACATGCATTTATTTATCCTGTTACATAAAAACAAATGGTCTCTCTTCTTTCTATTTATGTTCCCTTTTGGAAAACAGCAAGCTCTTTTGGGGCAGAGGCAAAAAAGACCCCAAGAAACATCAAACTGTTGTAGACAGCTGTGTGACATGGTTGAAAGAAGCCCATAATTCATTGTGACATTTTTTCAAAGGGGAAGGTTTCCAAAGTCATCGTTTTTGCACCGATAACAATGTTGTACTTTGCAGAAGTCAGTGGATTCACACAAAGATATACAGGTTGTTTTGAGCATTTTGACTCTTTTCAGTCACCTGCTCTCTCCCTTACCACCATCAATCTCTCTTGATAAGACCATATGTCCTTGTTCATTCAGACAAAGGCAAAATAATGTGATTGATGCCATCTTTCTTTAATTTTCCTCAACATTTTCCTGTATCTTATTCATATTTGTATTTCTATTTTCCAGCATAATGCTTGGTTATGCAGATGATGCTTGTATTTCGTATTAACCAAATGTCATGGATCCTATATTGACTTTCTTCTATTCTAACCTAGAAACATATTGAAGACCTCCTAGTTCTTTAAAAGTAAACAAATTATAACAGTCACATCAAAATCATCAAAAACTTACCTTAAACTTTGCTAAAAAACACCATAATTTCCAAAGCAAACATCTTTCCACCCCAATAGTCATTTATGGCTGTTGTTATTAGGTTCCATCAAGTTGGTTCTGACTCATAGCAATCCTTAGTACAACAGGATGAAACACGACCCAATGCTGCACCATCCTCCAACCACTGGTGTATTTGAATTCATTGTTGCAGTTATATTGTCAATCCATGTGACTGAGAAGTTTTCTCTTTTTGATGATCCTTTACCAAGCATATTCTTCTTCAGGATTGATAATATCAGGAGACTTCAAAAACTTTGTGGAAAAATTCTATAATCTTTAATTCTATTGTTCCATAGTTTTTAGCTGTCTAAAATATGTGAAAGGAGCTCTGGTAGTGTAGTGGTTACGAATCGGGCTATGAACCTCACGGTCAGCAGTTAGAAACTACCAGCTGTTCCTAGGTGAGAAAGAGGAGGCTTTCTGCTCCCATAAAGACTTATAGCCTCAGAAACCCTGTACAGAATTGCTATGAGTCAGAACCAACTCCACAGCACATAACCAACCACCAAAATATGTGAGATGACGTCTTGCCAACCTCACTTTTAAAGAGCCTTCTGGTTGTACATCTTCCAGGAAAGATTTGTTTATTCTTCTGGCAATTCATGCTAGAATGATTGTTTCTCAGCAATAATATAATTCAAAGACATTGATTCTTTTTCAGTCTTCCTTATTCATTGTCCAGTTTTTGAATGCATGTGAGGCAATTGCATATTAGTCAGGTGCACTTTAGTTCTCAAAGTGATGTATTTACTTTTTAATAATTTAAAGAGATCTTTTGCAGCAGATTTGCCCAGTGCAACTCGTCATTTGACTTCTTGACTGATGCTTCCAAGGGCATTGATTATGGAAAATAAACATTACAATGTAATAAATAATTGCCTGGTTTCTAAATTCTGAAGACTTAATTTCACCTGAGTCTTTACCACTTTATCCACCATATAACCTTCATTAAGATTTTTAACATCTTTAAAAGTTTTCTTCTTCTGAAAAATAAACAGAGATCCTGCTTCATTGGGTTTTGTGAAGATTAATTCTTCATCTCAAATTAAAATATTTAAGGAGTCTTGATAGTGTATTGGGTAATGAATTGGATTGCTAACTGCAAGGTCAGCAGTTGGGATCTACCAACCAATCCATGGGAGAAAGATGAGGCTTTCTGCTCCTATAAAGACATACAGCTTCAGAAACCCTCTGGTTAGGAATTGACGTGATAGCACATAACCACCACCTCAGTCAAAGGATTTAGCTACAGCCCAGCATGTAGCGTGTCTTTAAAATGTTAAGATTATTATTCTTTTATTCTAAAATGAATAGTAATGAATAATTTATCAGGTGCCTACTCCATGGCATGCACTGTGACATACCCTGGGGATACAGTGATAAGTGGGACTGACTTGGGTCCTACTTTTATCATAGAGCATTCAATGTAGGTTATTAGAGATTCTTAGACTTTGGTGTGTATCAGAATCCCCTGGATGACTTAACCCTGAAGATTCTGTTTCTGTAGACCAGGGTTTGTATTGTAGCTCTTGTTAGGTGCTGTCAGGTCGGTTTCAACTCCATAGTAACTTTATGTATAACAGAACAAAACATTACCATCTTCACAATCATTGCTATGTTTGACCCCATTGTTGAGCCATTTTTTTCAATCCATCTTGACATAATGGAGGTCTTCTTGTTTATCACTGACACGTTAATTAAGCTGTTGCTGTTGTTAAGTGTCCTCAAACTGGTTCTGAATTATATAGACCCTTTATAAGGTTCCCAAGAAGTGGCAGGTGGGTTTGAACTGCTAATCCTGTGGATGGCAGTTCAGTGCTTATTCTATAGTGCTAAGAATTTTCATGTTCTACCAAATTAACAGAATATACTTTTACAGTTGATCAGAGAACCATTCCCTTGTAATCACTGATCTAGTTGGTCGTTTTCAGTTCTGTTATTATGGTACTAACATGTGTGGTTTGTTTTTATTGGTACCATACCCACAGTTAGGACTTCTGATGTGTTGCTGTAGGATAAAGACTGGACTGCTAACCACAGATTAGTGGCTCAAACCTACCAACTGCTCCTTGGAAACCCTATACAGGGTCACTATGAGTTTGAACTGACTTGATGGCACTAAACAACAACACATTCTCAGTTACTCAAGCTAGAAACTTAGTAGCACCCCTTACTCTTATACCTCTTTTACTTTCTCACTCCTACCCTTTTTATTATCTTTTCCCAAGACTCTTGTAATTAACGTCTTCTTAAATTTTCCACATTACTTCCAGTTTAGTAGTCCTAAAATGAAGCTCAAGACATGCCAATTCTATGTTCTAAATCCTGCTCTGATTCTCTCCTGAACTAAAAATTAAGTCTAAACTCATGACTACAGACATTTAAGACTTCAGTGATCTAGGCTTAGTAATAACTCTAATGGAATAAGTAGAACTCCACAGAGAAATTAAGAGCTGAGTTTGATTTGTTGTTGTTGTTGTTGTTATTAGGAAAATAATTTTCTAGGCTCTGAAAGCAGTATGTTCTCATTTGCAGGAAATGGCATGATATATTTATTTGGGCTGTATCAAGAAGTTCATTTTGCCAAACTCAATACTTTATGTTGACATTTAACAACAATAGCAACAGCACTGTATGAGATTAAATAACTGCTACAAATTCCTTATCTATAAAACAAGAGTCCCAAAAAGTGACTCTCAGGTCACTCACTCCTGTTTGTTAAGCATGCAAATTCCTGAATTTACCAAGATCTGAGTGATTGTGGATTAACATTCTGTATTTTAACAAGCTCCTTCCACTTACAGTGATAGAATCACTGAATTTACCTCAAAAACAGGAAAGGATAAAATTAGAAATACATAATCTCTATGAATGTAGAAACATAAAATGAGAAAAGGTTCAAAGATATAGATAGATAGATAGATAGATAGATAGATAGATAGATAGATAGATAGATAGATAGATTGATGGATGGGTGGATTGATTGATCAATCGAATGATCAATAGATAGACATATGGATAAATGGATAGTTAACCATTGCCAAGTGTTTGCAAAGGAGTTGATAAAGTTGTTCAAAATTTTTTTAAGGAACTTAATCATGTGTGCCCAACCTGGGAGAAGAACTAGGCCAGGAAGAATGGGAAGAATGGAGAGACCAGTCATGGAGACAGCGGTTGGAAAACTACTAGGGAGGTCTAGATAACAGAAGAAAAGTGACAGTGTTAATCAAAAGCCAAGATATTTCAGAGTTATCTTCAAAAGGACTTGGTGTCCAATTCAAGTGAGAAGAGAAGGGAAGTAAGGAGTACAAGGGTGATAGCACTACATATTTTATTTGGGGTAACTAAAGAGATAGAATTACCATTAACTTTAAAAGACATAAATCACAGGAGAGAAAGCGGTAGGGGGCTAAGAAAAGAAGATAATTAACTTGGTGTTGGTCATGCTGAGTTTGAATTGGGTTTAGTACAACAAAGATATATTGAGGATCTATTATGTTTCAAACATTTTGCAAAGCAATGGGGAAATAATGGTGAACACGGCTAATCAAGTCCCTCTTCTTAGGAAATACTTCAGATAATCAATCAAGTGGCTAAAATAACATTGGGTCAGTGTTGTGACTGGTGAAGCACCAGGTGCCTTGGGAGCACATGGCAGAGGCACCTTTCTATTTTGGGATTGGAGCAAAAATCACTAAAATCTTTTCAGAAGACATAGCATTATACCAGAGTGCTTCCAAAATTTTGTAGAAGATGGAATTCAAAGATAATGGGCTTTCCCCACAAATATTTGAAATCCCCTCATCCTAAAACCTGAAGGAGTATGCTGGAGTTTCAGATAAAAGAGAGAAGAAGAAGAGAGAATATATACACCAAAAGGAAACAATATATGCAAAGTCCAGAAGTGATCAAATGTGTGATGTCTTTGAGAACCTGAAAGGTAGTTATTAAAGTTGGGTTGAAAGAACAAGACAGCAACCCTTAAAGGGAAGGATCAATAAGAACAGTGTCTACAATTCAATATTTAAAAGACAATAAAACAAAGTGTTTAAAGATGAAAAAAAAAAAATCTCTTTCCTGTTCAAGCTCACCAGCCACTACCCAGGATTGCTATGAGTCGGAATCTACTCAAGGCATTTAACAACAACAGCAACAATGTAATACAAGGAAGATTAGGGCTGTTGGAACATGTGAGGACGTCCTGCTGTCCTTGATAAGTGGGTTTCCATCTCTAGATCTGAAACAGCTGATGCAGTTCTTGTTGTCTCCAGTCAGAAAGGCATAAGGGAATGGTACATACCCAATCATTTCATTGATTAGCAAGTCCTGGGTGTAATACAGTCACTTTTCATGATCCTATTGACCCGAATTTCAGCATATGCTACAAATATCTAGCTACAAGGAAAGTCCAGAAAAATCCAACTATGTGAGAAAGGCAGAAGGACTGATAGAATCTAGAAGCCTACCACAGAAGCCAGACGATGAAAGGATTTGCAAACAATGTTAAGGAGTTTAAACTATTTTATGAAAGACCTGGAGAGATTTAAGCAAGAGTGTTGCATGAAGAGATTTGAAGGGCACTATAAATAAAGGAATAGGTGAAACAATACTTTAGATAAGCAGACTAGTGAAGATGAAGAGAGTGCAAAGTATATGGACTTCAGAAAAGTAGGCATATTTGGTGCTTTGGCCATTGATAAGATATTGGAATTAGGGAGAAAGGAAGGAGTCAGAAATTATTACCTGGTGCTTGCTATGTGGGCAACTGAATGGACAGCATTATTGTACCTAAGATTCAGCACTCAGGAAAATGTGTGGATATAGATGGGTAAAGGAGAACAGTGGAGATGATCTGAATTCCGTTTTTAACACATCTAGTAGGCATTTGAAGGAGCCCTTGTAGCATAGTGGTTATGAATCGGGCTGTGAACCGCAAAGTCAGGAGTTCGAAACTACTATCCATTTCACGAGAGAAAGATGAAGCTTTCTGCTCCTGTAAAGATTTACAGCCTCGGAAACCCTGTACAGGGTTGCTATGAATCAGAACCGACTCCACAGCACATAACCAACAGTAGGCATTTGAGTCCTGGTGTGGCACTGTGGGTTAATGCATCAGACTGTAAAGCCATTTAAACTGCAAGGTCGGCAGCTGCTCCTCAGAAACCCTATACAGGGTCGCTATGGGTCAGAACCGACTTGATGATACTTAACAACAACAACAACAAGTAGGCTTTTAAAAATACAGACCTAAATCCTAGAGATTTAAGAGACAATGAAGAGTAGTTAATTATTGGTGTTTTCTGTAATGCTCATCCAAGGAGAATGTAAAAACAGATGGCATAAAACTGTGAATTAATATATAAGGAGAGGAAGACAATATGATGGAAGACTGACAAAAAATGATGTCAAGGGAGAAAGATCACAGGGAAGTCAAAGAAAGCAAGAGTCTCAAGAAGGAAGAGTGAAATAAATATGACAATAACTAAAATATTAGTGTATGTAAAATTTGTGTAGAGGTTTTTCCCAGGCATTATTCTAAGTTCTTTATTGATAATACCTTTGACAACACAATGAAGTAATGTTGTATTTTGGCCTCTGTTTTATAGATAAGGAATTTGTAGCAGTTATTTAATCTCACACCGTGCTGTTGCTATTGTTATTAAATGCTATCGAGTTGATTCTGATTCATGGACCTATAGAGGGCTTCTCAGGAGGGACTGGTGGGTTTGAACCACTGACCTTGTGGTTAGCATCCCAGTGCTTATCCGAAAGTGCTATGCCAGGTCTCCCTGGGTTGAGGAGCTCAGACAGTACAGTGCTGTTCAAATACAGAGAGCCTGGATCCAGAACCTAAATATACAGAGCAACTAGCGAAAATAATTGTTGGAATTACCTAGGTAATTACCTAGGTAATAGGTAATGCAGAAGTTCAGAGAGGAAAGGGAAAAAAATAGCTGTATTTATTTTGATGTTTCCCTTACTTCTTTGATAATGACGATTTTTCAAATGCCTAATAAAATAAGAAATCCTCTGCTGAGATTATATCAGATGATTGGTAGATCCAATGAGTGAATAATATAATTATGCAATACATTTGAGGATTAAAGATAGGAGGGACCGTGACCCAAACTTTCTTTTAGTCCCATTTCCAGTAGAAACAGTTCTGCTGAACTCCTTTAGTATATTTGTGCCCCGCATCCCACCGCACCACACCGCTAATTATTATTGTTATTAAGTGCCGTTGAGTCAGTTCCGACCCTGTAAAGGGTTTTCAAGGAGCAGCTGGTGAGCTTGAACCACTGACTTTGCGGTTCCAACTGACCTTGCAGTCCAGCGCATTAACCCGCAGTGCCATATAGTCTTGCAATCAGTTTGCTATATGCAAATTCTATTTTAAGATTCCTGGAAACAGGGTTTCGTAATATCAAATCTCTAGCTTCCATAATGCAATTAAACTAGTGATCATTTATCAAGTGCTTACTATATGCCAGGCACTCTACCTAATATTTCATATCCATTATGTCATTGTAGCTGCCTGGCAGGTAAATTATATAACTATCCCATCTTGCAAATGAGAAAACTGAGACTTAAGTTAAAGAAATTGTCTGAAGCCACAGCTGGTAGAAATGAAGTCATGAGACTCAATTGGCATAAGTTTGACTCCCAAGCCCATGCCCATAACCATCTTTCTATACAAAGTAGGCATTAAAAGAATCATTTGCTACGACAGTGAGCAAGTGAAGAAAAATGAATCATTTTTGGTGAGTGATGACCAATTTTCTGAGTGCATTTCTTTTTAAATTAAAACCTTATAATATTCCTTCTAACTAAACATCTGTCAAGGAAATTAAGTGGCATAAAGGGTTATGTGTTCTTCCTGGTGTGGCGCTATAGGATAAGCACTGGACTGCTAACTGATAGGTCAGCAATTCAAACCCAGCAGCTGCTCCGTGCAAACCCTATACAGGGTCTTTATGAGTCTAAACGGACTCCATAACACTTAACAACAATGATAATAACCAACACAAAGGGGAGGGGCTTGAACCCACCAGCCACTCGGTGTGAGAAAGATGTGGCAGTCTGCTTCTGTGAGATTTACAGACCATTCTACTCTGTCCTGTAAATTCACTACGAGTTGGAATCAACTCGATGGCAGTGGATTTTCTTCTGACAGCCACCTATTGCAGATTTACATAAAAAATTATTCATGAATAATGTTGAAATGTTTAGCTAGCTACAGGATTAGCTACAGAATTATCTGTAAGCAAAGAGCTGGTTTTCATCTGCATTTGAATATTGGTTTTGAAGGTTTCCCCCTTAGTCTCAGATGTTAAGGGAGTCACAACTAAACAATGGTGTGTTGACTGGGTAAACATCGTATTTCCTTTTTATCACCTTTTCCCCCCAAGTAATACTGTATTGAGTTACAACCTTATTCATTGTTTCTCCTACAGAGAGACACTTTGAAAAATTGGACCTTTGTAGTAATATTGACAACAAAAGCAGGTGTTGTCACCTCCCATTAGCATTAATTTAATCCGTGATTCACTACAATAGACAACTAATATGGCTCTGTGGTGAGACTTCCTAGGATAGATGAGGAGCAGCAGAAATAAACACCGCTGCAGAAAATGTAGAGAGACAACATTTTTGGGAATATTAAATGTAAACTGTATAAACATTTGTTTTCCTTTTATCAGTAATGAAAAGTTCAGTTCCTAACGCTCTCTATACTAAGAAGACTATTGTGGGGGTATGGTTAATTGGTCTTGAAAGACAATTAATATCTGTCAGGAACACATACAGCACACACAGGTTTTGCAAACAGTCAGTCCCTTTGCCCCCTTTTTCTCTGTTGTTCTGTTTATTGTGCCCAGTTAATGTGCTCTTTTGCCATAATAATCTCTAGCTAAATGGTAATTGCTCTATTGACGGCATTACTGTACATTTTTGACAGATCATTATTCATACTTAACCACTTGACCTGGAATAAATGTTAAAGCAATTACCACTGAGAGCTTTTCTATGAGAAAATTGAGGCAAAGTTTAGAGATAATCAAAATGCAAAGCTGATCATGATAGCAATTGGAAAAATGGCAAATCCTATTAAACAGATTTTTATTAGCCAAGTTGATGCCAGTAGATATTATCTGGTAATTTAGTCTTATTAAAAAGAAAATAAAGCAGCTAATTGTTTACTATTCTGGAACTTATTCCAGCTTGCAATTTGCAACTGAAATTAGGCTTTATGTGGCTCATCTATTTTGTCACATTGAAATATGAAATCGTTTGGTACAAAGCACATCTGCTTGTTGCCTCTTACATTACTGGAAAAATCCCTCATTCAATATGTTTTGTACCTGTTGAGGCATTATAGATGGATTAATTTATAGCAACTAATATAAGAGCTAATATTCAGTATATTTTTATGATGTCACATATTTTTAAAGTTTACATTTCTAAGAATTGAACTACTTTCTCTTACTTTGTATTAAAAAAAGACACAAATGTTTAACGTGACTTCTTTTTTTGTTAAATAGAAGGCTTCTGAAAACAACAGACTATACATTCGAATCATTAATAATAAGAAATAGTCTTAAAATTTGGACAATGAAGAACTTAAGTATTTAAGTGGAAGAAACAATGATAATTTTAAACATAATTAAAAATTGAATAATTTAAATTGTTTTGAGGAAAATACTCAATTAAAGAATTTCTATTTGTGGTTATGAGTAGGACTGCTAGCCTCAACAAGGTCAGCAGTTCAAAACTACCAGTTGTTCTGCAAGAGAAAGATGAGTCTTTCTGCTCCTGTAAAGATTTTTAGCTTAGGAAACCCTATGCAGGGTCGCTATGAGTCGGAACTGACACCATGGCACACCACCACCAACTTTATCACAATGAAAATATTTTGTAATCTCTAAATCTATTATGGTATTCATGGAAACATTTCTTTCTTGATCTTTATCATTTATACTTTGAAAAAACAAACAAACACTCATACTATTTTGAATTCATCAAAATAAAATTCACAACTTGCATCTCTTATTTCATGATCCAAGTGACCAGCAAACTTTCAGAGTGACAATATTTAGAAAGTTGTCTTTTCACATAATCTCTCCTTACTAAACTGAGAAACTAAGATAATCAAAACTGCTAAATTTGCATCTTAATTTCTGCAGAAAGCTACTTTTTTTCCCCTAGACTTTAACGACTGTTTGGCTGAAATTTTGGAGCGATTCAGGATCTCTAGATTAATACCTAGAACAAAGCCCTAATCAAAAAATGTGTACCAAAAGAGACAGAAAGTCTTAAACAGACAGTGTAAAGTTTTACTGGCCCCTACTGAATCATGAGCCTTGTTTGAAAACTATCATTAAAATTCAGAACACCGATTACTGATATGCTGATATTGTTATCTTGGGAGGTGCAGTTATCAGGGCCTGCTTCAGTTGGTTGCGGTAGCTTCTATAATAATGGAGTTTTTTTCACAGTTAATGAAAGGAGAGACTTTCTTTTAATAAGTCCATAAAACATTAAGTAGATTTTCCCCTCTTTCTTCTGCCATTTTCTTCTCCCAAAAGAGTTCTTTGGAAAGTCCAAAAGGTACACATTTGGCAGCCAGATAAGGACTGGCAGTTTGTAAAACACTTCTTTTTGCTTTCCATTTTTTTGGACTTGGCTTTATCAAATCGACAGAGTTGGAGATAACAGACTCTAATTGTTTCAAAATTTTTCTTATAATAACATCGCTTCTTTTTAAAATGGCATTCTTCTTCATTTATCTATATGTTCTGAAAATACAGTAGCCAGAAAAGCAAAGAATGTCACAAGGTAGAAAGATTTAATTTGCTTTATTTACAAGCTTGAATATATTGTCTATGGTAGTGTTTTTTTCTGAGGAGCAGATGGTAAGTTTGAACCACCGACCTTCTGGCTCAAACCGACCATTTGGTCGAGTGTTTATCCTACAGTGCCTCTCTTTAGAAACCCTATACAGGGACGCTATGCATTGGAACTGATCTGACGGCACTTAACAGTAACAACAATGGTGGTGGTTGTGTGCTGTGTGAGCCTCTATAGGATTTCTAAGGTGGTAAATCTTCATGGGAGAAAAAAGCCTCATCTCTCAGCTGCAGAGTAACTGGTAGATTCAAACTGCTAAACTTTCAGTTGGTAGAGCAGTTCATAATCCACAACACTACCAGAGCTCCTGGTATACTCTAGCATGTTGTTGTTGTTATGTGCAGTGGACACGGTTCCGACTCATAGCGACCCTGTACATGGTTTCTGAGGCTGTAAATCTTTACGGGAGCAGAAAGCCTCATCTTTCTCCCATGGAACAGCTGGTAGTTTCGAACTGTGGATCTTGAGGTTTGCAGCCTGATTCGTAACCATTATGCAACCAGAGCTCCTTAGTATAGGTTTATTTAAAATTCAAATGGAGTTTTTATCCACTCTGGCTTATATGTGTTGAATTATTTTATTGTAGATCTGGATGCCATGCTAAATAAAGTTATGATTTGTTTTATTCAATGCGAGGTCGCATAATATGCACTGTAACTACACTAAAATGATTGAATTATTTTCATTTGATTTTGATAATAAGAAAAAAATGCATGGGACTTTCAGTAGATTGTATCTGTTGACTGTGTTTTTTACTTTAATTAATACAATATATGCAATGTAAATAAAAAATTATTGCTACATAATCATAGAACTTATATTAATAAAAAATATCAAAATGCGATATATCCTCCATCTAGGTCTATACACTTCAGAAGGTGGTGTTCCCATATCTGTATGAACGCTGTGATCTATATCGTCAAGGGCTGTTTTGGCAATCTTGAGAGCTCAAACTGTGCTGTTCCTTTTCAATATTTTTTGAGTTGGGGGAACAAAAAGAAATCTGAAGGGACAAGATCAAGTCTGTAGGATATATAGGAAAAGGTTTACCTGAGAAAGTCTCAATATTCTTGTAGGACACCTCTTGCTACCCTCAATGAATGAGCAGGTGCTCTGCTGTGAGAGAAAAATTGAATTCCTTGGTGTCATTTCCCTGGCCTTTTTCTCACCAGTGCAGTTTTCCTTTTTATTAAAACTTTTTTTCCTAATAAGCCCCTGTGATAGTCCTGTGTCCTTTGAGAAAATGTATCAAGCTTGTTGTTGTTGTGTGCCGTGGAGTCGGTTCCGACTCATAGTGACCCTGTACAGGGTTTCCGAGGCTGTAAATCTTAACGGGAGCAGAAAGCCTCATCTTTCTCCCGCAGAACAGCTGGTAGTTTCCAACTGCCGACTTTGAAGTTCGCAGCCCAAGTTGTATTATACCTTTGGAAATCCAAAAACCTGTCACCATAGCTTTCTGAGTTCATCTATCTGCCCTGAATTTGATTGGTCCAGCAGATCTGCTAACAGGAAGCCACTGTTTTGATTAGAGTTTATTTTCTTTTTGTTTTTTTTTAAAGAACCCTTAGTGTGGATTCTTGGTGTGGCACTTTAGGATAAATGTTCTGCTACATGGTCGATGAGAACCACAAGGTCGGCAGTTCAAACTCACCAGCCACTTCTCAGAAACCGTATACAGGGTGGCTGAGAGTCGGAACCGACTTAACGGCATTTAACAACAAGACAAGTGTATTCCTGGGAGAAATTCTTTTCAGTCATCCACTGACCCCAGAAGCATGTTAATATGATTTATTTGGAATACCCCTTAACATGTATGAACCGGAACCCAAATAGTAACACTTTTTTGACTTACTTTCATTTAATATCTATTTACAAGTTTAGAACCAGCATTTTTTGTGCTTCTTCTCTAGGATATTGGCATTCCAGGAATCTGAGTGTGGGACTTTCTTCCTGACCTTGGCCTGGGCGTAGACCCAAGACTATTCACCCATTAGAACATGTTAATGTATGCTTTCTACTGAATAATTTTAGTATTATGAAGACACAAAGCAATTGAACCACATGTGTCTCATGTCAGCTGCATAATGAAAGGGCTGAAGAAAGTCATAGAACAATAAATAACTAAGTGCTTTATATTCTTCTCCTTGAAGGGCTTTATACATCCATTCTGCCCAATTTATTCTAAGAGGACTTTTTGCCCCCTTGGGATTATTCTTTTACCCTTTTTTATTTTCTATTAACACAAATAGGGGAGAAAAAAGAGGGTCAAATGTTCCAACAGCTGCCAAACAGCATTGGTAATAAACTGGCCATAGACCAATTAAAGATACAGCACAGAGAAATAAGTATCAGTGGTCTTAAAGATGAATTATACCCTGAGCCTAGAAATTTCATACTATTGTTAAATTAGTTAGCAGAGCTTCAAGACATTTTTTATTTGTTGTTTTACTATCGTAATATATTGGGTAAGTTCTTAATTAGTTGCATTTTTTTTTCATTTTTCTTCATCTGGACCCGACAAAAGTGCCTACTGGTTAGTAGTGATCTAGTTAGAAAAACCTCCTTTGTGGACTTTGTTAATGGGATTTAGGCAATTTTCCATACGGATGACTTCATTTTCCAGTTGCTGTAGTACTTTCAAATCCTTTGGTGTCCTCAAAATTTGACTGAGTCTCCGGAAGCTTTCAGGTGGTGGAATAGAGGTAGTCTCTTTCCTGGGAGCTACATATTCCCCTACCTAACATATCAGCAGCTGTTTGAATTTCTCCAAATGGTTTGACAACAGTCGTCCTTTCTACTGTAATGGCTTTAAGAATTCGTCTAAGTTATACCATAAATAATGGAAGACTACCCAGTCTATTCTCCTTATTTCTGTTTTTGATCTCTCATGGACACATCAAACTTCTTATTGGCCATTCTCATCAATGAGCTTACAGTTTAGTGGAATGGAATTTTCCATAAGGAGAAAAAGCAATGGAAAATAAAGTTTGGGGAACATATAGTTGGGAAAAATTAATTCCCACAAGGATCATTGGGAAGTTTTATAAACTATAACTTTTTATCTAAGCCTTGGTAGTGGGGGTGGTGCTGGTGATCACATGTCATGGAGTCAGTTCCAACTTTTAGTGACCTTGTATAGGGTTTTTGAGGCTGTAAATCTTTACTGGAGCGGAAAGCCTCATCTTTCCCTTGCAGAATGGCTGCTAGTTTCAAACTGCTAAACTTGAAGTTAGAAGCTCAACTCATAATCCACTGCACTATCAGAGATCTTTAGCTAAACCTTAGCATGCTTTAGAGTTCAGCAAATAATGACGGGGAAAATGTCTTTACAAGTTAAGGGAAGATCCTTTCTGAGTGTGCTTTGACTCCAACTCCATCCACATGCAGGTAAGTGATGAAGGACAGAAGGAAATATGTGAGGGTGAGTCAGCTCTTCCTTGACTCACATTACATACTACTTACACAGTCATTGGCTTTCAGGATGCCACAAGCTTCCAGTCATTTGTTTTCCTGTCAACCCTTTTTCAGTGATCAATGCTGTCATTTTCTGCCACCTCTAACACTTATTTTCATTTTTCCTAATGATTTCAGTTTTGTCTTCTTATTCGTTTCCAGAATCTATGCTATTATTATTATTATTTTCTATGCTAGATTCCATTCTAAGGTAGATGGTGTTTTGGACTGCTTCAGCACATAGTTCTTCTTCACTCAGAGAGTTATTTTAGTTAAGAGACTGGATTCTGGAGTTGAACAACCTGGATTCAAACCTTGCTCTGCCACTTACTAGTTGAACGAACCAAGGCAAGTTTCTTGGCCTTTCTGTAGCTCAGTTTTCTGTTAATAGGGGTAATAATAATAATGACAATAGTACTTTTGTCAGGAGACTTGTTACCAGTAACTACCCCCAGATTATGGAGACCCAATGCACAATGTAACTGAATGCTTCCTGGCCATCCCCATATTTGGATTGTAGATGAGACCATTATGACTCATAACTTTTTTTGTTGGCGATTGTTTGGAAGTCGATTGCCAGGTCTTTACTTCCTACCCTGTTGTAGTCTGAAAGCTTCGTGGAAATTTGTTCAGCATCATAGGAACATGCAACCCACCACTGACAGACAGTAGGTGGCATGAGATGCACTGCCAGGAATAAAACCCAGGCCTCCTACATGGAAAGCAAGAATTCTGCCCCTGAACCCCCAATGTACCTGTTGTAAGGTTTAAATAAGAATATGCAAAAAGAGCTTAGAACAATAACCTTACATGCAATATTAGTTGTCTCTGTTATCATCAATGTCTCCACATATGTACAAGTTCACTACTTATCTTCCCTGCTTAGCTACACTCAGCACACTACTTGTTTACTCAGTTATTCTGTCCAAGGGAAATATACTAATATAATTTCCATAATATTTTATGAATATTTGAGCACTCATACAAGTTTTGAATACAAATACAATATGCATGCATATAGTATTTATTGTTAGATGCTGTCAAGAAGGTTTGGACTCTTATCAACCCTATGCACCATAGCCTAGTCCTGAGCGATTCTTAACAATTATTGTTAAGCTTGAGCCCATTGCTGTTGCCACTGTGCCAATCCATCTCATTGGGATCTTCCTCTTTTTGGCTGATCCTCCACTTTATTAAGGAAGATGTTTGTCTCCATGTACTGGTCCTTCCTGATAATATGTCCAAAGTATAAGAGATGAAATCTTGCCATCCTGGCTTCTAAGGAGCACGCTGGCTGTCTTTCTTCCAATACAGATTTGTTTGGTCTTCTGTAAGCCCATTGTACTTTCAATATTCTTCTCCAACACCATAATTTAAGTGCACTGATTGTTCTATATTCTTCTGCAGTCTTCCTTAGTCATTGTCAAACTTTCACATGCATTTGAGATGACTGAAAATACTATGGTCAGGCACACCTTAGTCTTCAAACTGATCACTATATTGTATGTTTGTGTATATGTGTTTGCTCATCAGAATACTCTTTTTCATTGTTGTTGTTGTTAGGTGCCATAGAGTTGATACTGACTCATAGTGACCCTAGCACAACAGAACGAAATACTGCCTGGTCCTGGCCCAACCTCACAATTGTTGCCACGCTTGAGCACATTGTTGCTGCCACTTTGCCAATCCATCTCGCTGGGGGTCTTCCTCTTTTTCTCTCACCCTCCACCTTACCAAACATGATATCCTTCTCCAGTGACTGCCTCCTGACAATATGTCCAAAGTAAGAAACGAAGTTTGGCCATCCTGACCTCCAAGGAGCATTCTGGCTGCACTTCTTCCAACACAGATCTGTTGGTTATTTTGGCAGCCCCTGGTACCTCCAACACCATAACTCAAAAGCATCAATTCTACGGTCTTCCCTACTTACTATCCAGCTTATGCATGCATATAGGTTATTGAAAATACAATAGCTTGGGTCAGGCACACCTTAGTCCTCAAGCTGACATCTTTGCTCTTCAATACTTTAAAAAGGTCGTGTGAAGCAGATTTGCCCAATGCAATACAACATTTGATTTCTAGACTGCTGCTTCCATGAGTGTTGATCGTTGATCCAAGACGTATGAAGTCCTTGACAACTTCAATCTTTTCTCCATTGATAAGAATGTTGTTTATTGGTCCAGTAGTGAGGATTTTTGTTTTTCTGACATTGAGATGCAACCGATACTGAAGGCTGTGGTCTTTGATCTTCATATGATACATTAAACACAAAAGACCAAAGACCAGAAGAGTTGTGAGATGACATCAAAAACATCATACATGAAGAAAGCAAACAGTCATTAAGAAGACAAGAAAGAAGGAAAAGATCAAAATAGATGTCACAAAAGACACTGAAATTTCCTCTTCATCTTAGAGATGCTAAAGCAAATGAAAGAAATGAGAAGATACAAGAGCTGATGAGAAAATTTCAAAGTTCAGCTTGAGAAAATAAAGTCAAACATTACAACAAAATGTGCAAAGATCTGGAGTCAGAAAACCACAATGGAAGAACATGCTCAGCATTTCTCAAGCTGGGGGAACTGAAGAATAAACTCATGTTTCAATTCGTTATTGAAGGATTTTCTGGGAAAATTCTTGAGTGATGTAGAAAGCATCAAAAGAAGATGGAAGGAATACATAGAGTCACTGTACCAAATGGTTGATGTTCAACCGTTTCAAGAGGTAGCATATGATCAAATGCCAATGATATGATCAAGTGCCAAAGAAGTCCGAGGTGCATTGAAGAATTGGCAAAGAACAAGGCACCAGGAATTGATGGAATAAAAATTGAAATCTTTCAAGAAAGTGAGGCGGCACTGGAGTCACTCACTCATCTATGCCAAGAAATTTGGAAGACAACTATCTGGCCAACTGTTTGGAAGAGATCCTTATTTGTGCCCATTCCAAAGAAAGGTGACCCAACATAATGCGGAAATCATCGGACCATATCTTTGATATGCCATGCAAGTAAAGTTTTACTAAAAGTAATACAGAAACAGCTGCAAGCATACATTGACAGAAGACAGAGAACTCTTTTTCATGGAGATGTAGAAATTTAGCTTATTTATCACCTGTAGACATAAGTCTACACTATCTCCTGTTTATCTATGGTATAATCAGAAATTCAATATATAAAAATAACATTTAAGAAAATATTTAACTTGCAAAAACATATGTAACTTTAAAAATAATTTAACTATTACTGTATATAGAAGAAAATGATACTTTTAAATGATATTAATAGGCGTCCCTGGGTGTTAAATATGACTCACGGACTTGGCTGCTAACCAAAAAACTCGAGGTTGGAATTGATCCAGAGGGACTTTATAAGAAAGGCCTGGTGATCTATTTCTGAAAAGTCACTCACTGAGAAAACCCTGTGGAGCAGTTTCTCTCTGACACACATGGGGTCACATATTGTGTCATCATGAACCAGAGTCGACTAGATGGCAACTAGATTTTTAATTATGACCATTTATTTTCTGGAAAAAACTACCTGCACATGTTTCTGTTACAGTAGTGAGTAACATCTTACATTAAAGCCATAATTTCTGCAAATTTATGATGTTTTTGCATTGTCATAGGTAACAGAAAGTACAGACTTGATAATTTCTCTGTGCTCATAGTTGACTGAAAAATTCATTTTTCATTGATTTCAGTTTGTAATTATTTCTTTCATATAAAGAGACACAAATTAGGGAATGTGTTTAAGGTAAAGAAAAGTTTAGCAAAGATTCATAAAAGTCCTATTTCTCAAAAGAAAGACAAAACATTCCAGAAATTGAATTATTGTCCGTGTCTTTGTTCCTTTTATCTCAATTTTAGCAGCTCTCTGTACTCAATTTTATTGTACTCACAGTAAAAATCACACTAAAATATATTCACCAGAAATTGTATTGTAAATTTCGATTACATTTAAGAATACTCCCCAAGTTCATAATGTTTCAGAATCATTCAAGTTCCCTGTAAACATAGCTTATCCTCACATTGCTTCACTAAAACAGTTCATCTAAAGTAAACGATAGCACAGTAATTGAGAAGATTGAATAATAGAATTTGAGTTTGTTACTCACAGTGGGTATATATTGCTGACTCCTTGTCATGGGCTAACTATCAATAGTCATTCTCAGAATTAATTGTTTTCAAGGATTTATACCCTCGGAAACCCTGTACAGGGTCGCTATGGGTCGGAACTGACTCAACGGCACTTAACAACAACAACAATGATGAATAAAGATGCATTAAAAAAGCAAGTCATTAAACTGTACTGAGTAATATTGACAAATATGAATTTTGGTGTTGGAAAAGAATGTTGAAAATGCCATGGACTGCTAGAAAAACAAACAGATCTGTCTTAGAAGAAGTACAGCCAAAATGCTCCTTAGCAGAGAGGATGGCAAGACTTCATTTGTACTTCAGACATGTTATTAAGAGGAACCAATCCCTGGAAAAGGGCATCGTGCTTAATAAAGTAGAAAGTCTGCAAAAAAAGAGGAAGAATCCCAATGAGACACATTGACAAAATGCCTCCTATAATGGGCGCAAACATAGCAATCTTGAAGAAAGCGCAGGACTGGGCAATGTGTTATTCTGTAGCACATAGGGTCACTATGAGTTGGAGCCAACTCAAAAGCACCAAACAACATTGTTGTTGTTGTTGTTATGTACTGTTGAGTAAGTTCTGATTCATAGGTTCCCTGTATAGGGTTTCTGAGGCTGTAATCTTTGCAGGTACAGAAAGCCTCATCTTTCACCCAAGCAGTGGCTGGTGGGCTAGTTGACATTATTGTTTGCAGTCTTGTGTTTATCCTACAGAGCCACCACATTCTCAACAACATATATTATTAAATTCAACTGCAGTTGTTAAAAATTTAAATCAACAAGCATTTTTTTTTTCCCCAGGGAGACGTACTGTATCACATTTCAGAATTTTATCACAATTATTCAGAATTGACAGTGCATGGTAATAATGAAAACATGCTGGATTTCTTGACATTTATTTTCACGAATAAATACTCCATAGACAACACATTGCCTTACCGCCCTCATCACTTGCTTTTGGCACATCCCCTGCTTCTTGAGCAATGTTTTTTTATGTAAATATGGAGTCCTGGTGTGGCCCTGTGGGTTAATGCACCAGACTGTAAAGCTGTTTGAACTGCAAGGTTGGCAGTTCAAACTCACCAGCTACTCCTCAGAAACCCTACACAGGGTTGCTATGGGTTGGAACCGACTCGACAGCACTTAACAACAACAACAACAATAGATACATAAAAAATGGTCTATTCCATTCTTTTTTATGACTACACACTATTTTACTGCATGCACTTAACAACAACAACAATAATAAATACATAAAGAATGGTCTTTTCCATTCTTTTTTATGACAACATACTATTTTAGTGCGTGTTGTTGTTGTTGTTAAGTGCTGTTGAGTCATTTCCAACTCATAGCAACTCTATATAGGGTTTCCAAAGAGCGGCTGCTGAGCTTGAACTGCCGACCTTGCAGTTAAAAGCGACCTTGCACTCCAGCGCATTAACTCACAGTGCTACAGTCATATTGTTGTTATTGTTAAGTGCCATCGAGTCAATTCCGACCTACAGTGACCCTTTATTGGGTTTCCAAGGAGCAGCTGGTGAGCATGAACTACTGACCTTGCAGTTTAAATGACTTTGCAGTCTGACGCATCAGCCCGCTGTGCCACACCAGGACAGGTATTAAAAGTTTTATTAGTACAAATAGTACTGCAATGTTCATTATTACATGTATATCTTTTCACAGAATTATTTCTGTAGGATAAATTCTTGAAATGTTTTCCCCCTCTTACATCCCATACTCTGCCTCTTAAGTTTCAGTACCCAACTTGTACCTCTTGTAATATCATGTTCTCATTAGAAAACTCACTATTTCTTTACCCATGCATTATTTTATTTCCTTCAATGTTTACTCATTTTATTCTATCCTGTATATTGCCACCACACCAATCTTCCAAAAGAGTCCTTTTATCACGCTATTGGGCTGTTCAAGGACTTGTTAGTAAGACATTGTTTACGACAATGCTTACATACTGATCTCTACAGAAAGCTCTAGAAATCCTAAGGAGGTTGAGAAGCTGTCACTGGAGCACTGTGGGGTGGGATGGGTGGGTTATATAGTAACCACCCACCTCGTCACACACTTGGCACCTCTTCTGCAGGAGTAATTTCAATTTTCTTGGTCTTATACAGAAAGCCTTCACTTAATATTTTTTCTGAAGAAAGATGTCTAGTGATGTGTGTGTGCTAGAAAATACGTACTTCTAGAATTATGGTAGCGTAGTAGTTACGAATCGGGCTGTGAACCGCAAGGTCAGCAGTTCAAAACTACCAGCTGTTCCTTGGGAGAAAGATGAGGCTTTCTGCTCCCATAAAGATTTACAGCCTCAGAAACCCTGTACAGGGTCGCTATGAGTCAGAACCGACTCCACGGCACATAACAACAACAACAAGAGCCCTGATAGCATAGTGGATTTTAAGCTGGGTTGCTAACCACAGGTCAACAGTTCAAATCTACCAGTTGTTCCAAGGAAGGAAGATGAGGCTTTCTGCTCCCATATAGACTTATAGCCTTAGAAACCCTATATAGACCCTCTGTGAGTTGGAACCCACTCAGTGGCACACAACCATCAACTCAGAATATAAGTACTGCAAAGGCAGGACTTTTTACTTGCATGTTTTTGTTTGGGTAGTGCAATTGTTCTGTAGAACTGTGAACCACAAGGTCTGTGGTTCAAACCCACTAGCTGTTGTTCAGGAAAAAGATTAGATTTTCTGTTCCTGCAAAGATTTATACTTTCAAAACCTTATACAGGGCCACTATGAGTCAGAACTGACTGAATTACACTTAACAACAATATTTCTTGTTTAAGGTCCAATGTATACCTAGTGTCTAATAGTTGCATGGATATTTATTGAATGGATAATTACATAAAAATGCCTATGTATGTTAATATTCAAATAAATATGAATACACTTATGTGAAAGCATAAAGTTGAACCTTCTCTTTTTGGTATCCATATTCCTCCACAGTTGCCTACATCTTTTCTAGGTTGTTTAGGCTTATTTCTCACTAATCTTATTCCTACTCTGGAATCAAATTCGTTTCCTGGATACTCCACCGTTATTTTTACCTCTTTGCCTTTGATCTTGCTGTTCCCTTTCCCTGTAATGCTGTGTTCTACCCTCTACCTTTTTGACTCTCATGCCATAAACGCACATAAAGCACCAAGTTAAACTTTACTCATACTTCAATAACTTGATATTTCCCCATTTTGTCTCCTTGCCTTGATAACAAGGCCATTGAAAACAGAATAAAAAAATCTATGAGTAAATAGTATTCCCAATTGCCTAATGCAGTGCTCAGCTCACAATAGCCATAGAAAGGAAATCAGTAATGAGTAAGGTAAATTGTAAGATTCCCTTACAATTCATAGCATTGACAGGAATAAAGAGGATAGTTGAATAAAATCCTGCCAGCAATAACCTAGTGCTTAGATAGGAAAGATTGAAATCATTAAACTAGACAAGAATATTTGATAGTAATTACTAAAATTTGTTGAAGACCCACTAGATGTTGGCCACTGCTCTAAATTCTTTGCACAGTAATGCATTTAATCATCACCACTGCCCTGTTTGGTATTATAATTACAAAAACAAAACAAAAGCAACCAACAAACCTGTTGTTTCTAAACAGAATTCTGACTCAAAGTGACCCCATAGGACAGAGTGAAGCTGCCCCTGTGTGGAACATATTAAACTGTGGATAGCATCGCAAAGAATGGATATACCAGAACATTTAAATGTGCCTGTGTTGAACCTGTACATAGAACAAGAGGCAGTATTTTGAACAGGATAAGAAGATACTGGATGTTTTAAAATCAGGAAAGTTGTGTGCCAGAGTTGTATCCTTTCATCATATTTACTCAATCTGTATGCTGAGCAAATAATCCTAGAAACTGGATTATATGAAAAAGAACATGTCATCAGGATTAGAGAACTCATTAACAACCTATAATATGCAGATGAGACAATTTTGCTTGCTGAATGAATGAGAAGAGGACTTGAAGTACTTACTGATAAAGATCCAAGACTACAATCTCCAATATGGACTGCACCTCAATATAAAGGAAGCACGAATCCTCACACCTGGATCAATAAGTAACATCAACATGAATGAAGAACAGATTGAAGTTATCAAAGTTTCGAAATTTCTTGGATCCACAATCAATTCTCACAGAAGCAGCAGTCAGAATAAACAAGCAGTGTATTGCATTAGGCTTATCTGTTGCAAAAGATTTCTTTAAAGGGTTCAAAAGCAAAAATGTCAGTTTGAGTGCTAAAGTGCACGTAACCCAAGCCAAGGATATTTTCAATCGACTTTCATTTACATATGAAATTTAGGCAAAGAATAAGGAAGGCCTTTGAAGAATCAATGTTTTTGAATTAATGTGTTGGAAAAGAATATTGTAAGTACCATGGAAGGCCAGAGGAACAATCAAATGTTTATTGGAAGAAGTATAGAGCCAGAATGCTCCTTAGAGTGAGGATGGATCAACTTCATCCCTCATATTTAGGACTTGTTATCAAGAGGGACCAGTCCCTGGAGAAGGACATCGTGCTTGAAAAAGTGAAAGGTCAGCAAAAGGAAGAAGATCTCCAATGTTGTGAATTATCCCAGTGGCAGCAGCAATGGGCTCAAGAGTAACAATTGTGAGCAAGGCACAGGGCCCAACAGTGATCTGTTCTTTTGTGCATAGTGTCACTATGAGTTAAAAACAACTCAGTGACACCTAACAACAACAAGTGTCCCATAGGGTTTTCAAGGCTGTAAATCTTCACATCTTTCTCATGCTCATGTCAACTGATGAGTGAACTGCCAATGTTCTGCTTAGTAGGCTGGTGTCTAACCACCGTACTGCTAAGGCTTCTAGACGATATGCAGACACACCTCAGAGATATTGGGGGTGTGGTTTCAGACCACCACAGTAAAACAAATATTGCAATTAAGTGAGTCACATGAAATTCTTGTTCCCCAGTGCACATAAAAGTTATATTTACACTATACTGTCCTCTATCCAGTGTGCAATCCTATTATAAAATATGTTAGAGATATTGTCAGAGTTACCAAAATGGAATGCATAAACATGAAGTGAGCACATGCTATTGGGAGAAAAAAATTGGGATCAATAGACTTGCTTAAGGTGGGTTGTCACAAACCTTTAATTTTAAAAAAATGTAATTTCTGAGAAACACCATAAAGTGAAGTGCCATAAACCTAGATACACCTTTAATTATGATCCACCTTCATTTGATGAAGAGATTCCCAGAAATGTTAAGTAAATTAACCAAGGGAATTGTAACAAGGTTATTTGGTTCTAGAAACTGTGTACTCTTAATTGCTACTCTAAATTTCTTGCGTATTGAGGACGATAGAAAATAAATGTTTCGGTAATACGATTTGGTGGGCAAGTTTTGTTAGAGCCTTACCAGGAATCATGGGAAGTGGTTAGAGTTTTGTGTAACTAGTGTTTCTTATTCATTATTCTCTCTTCTCTCCCATCCTTTTCTTCACTCCTCCACACTTTTGCACTTCCCCATTCAGATTTGAGAATGACTGAAGCTAGGCCAGGCAGCCCTCAATAGACTAGCAAATGGGGGACCTCTCTAAGAGTACTGATTACTTCTGTTCCTCTTTCTGCCTTACTAACCTAGAGAAATGTCTGAGAAGATTCTGGCTCATGTGACTGCCTCTTCTGTGCGCTAGTCTAACCGTGTCTTTGGAGTCCAAAGAGAAAGCCCCCTCTGTTTAAGAATGTTATGATTGTGTTGACATTCTTGTTGGACAGAACCTCTAGGGAAAGCTCAAATTGCCCTCTGCCTGTGGAAGCATTTCTACCCAGTAGCAACAAGTTGAAAATCCTGACTAGAACGACTATGAAGGATGGGTATAGTAGAAAGCTATGAATAAGAACCATTTTATGATAATTCATTCAAACAGCAGTTTATAATTTTAGATAGGGTCTTTACTTTTCATAGATTATCTAAAAAATATACCTTAGCCAAAAAAAAAGAAAGAAAGAAAGAAAAAACTGTCAAAGATAAACAGCTCATAATACTACTTCTAGAAATTGATCTCTACACTCAAGGTAAATGGATTGCAAGTATTGATTAATACTTTGGGAGGAATGCCATTTCATAATTTTTAATTAACCACTAGGTAATATTTAATGGAAACTACATTACGTAATATATATGAATTTGAAAAATGGAAAGGGAAAAGAGTTCTGTCCCTTAGTCCTATTGTGGTAAAAGTTAATTGCCAAGAGTGACCAGGTTGTTATCATGTTTTCTTCTTTGGTAATAATTCTAGATTATTAATGTCCCAAAGCACAGTGTGATACTGCTATATTAATCCTCTTGGCCTTCAAATGATCTATAACACAATTTAAGAACAATGCATTCTGTCGCCATTTAAAATTGATTGTTTCTACCCCAGTGAAAGAGAGAAAAGAGACAAGCAATGCTATGAAACTAGGCAAGAATTCACCCACATGTGTTTTCTTTTGAAAATACTAGCTGTACTACATAATATTAGTTTTTCTCTAGGCACATGGCACTGAAGTAAGGAAAAAAAGATTGAGACTTGGCTGTAAAGAATTAAATACTGTAGGTATCACATCAACATGCTGTTTTCCTGTAGAAATGGAAACAATAAAGTTACAGTCTTCACATAGAGGACTATTAGAAGTACTGTGTGTGTTGCAGGAAGAGCCCAGAATTTAAATGAACCATTTATGCCTCAGCTGCCCTAGGGCAAGTACAAGGTACATTAATAATGCAGTGTTTATTTGAAATATTTTATTATAACATACATTTATTACTAAAAAATCTAAACAGCAGAAAAAAGTCAGTATTGCACAGGTTCAGCATTCTGGACAGTTATGTTCAAAATAAGATTCTTGGTAAATTATATCATTTCTTTCAATACTTCACCTGTGACACTATAAATAATACATATTTATTTAAGTAGTGATATTATACACTGCTACTTGTGTTGTACATAATTTATAGAAAATGATCTACCAACATGGGTAGGTAATGTTCTCCAAGAAAGTGAATGGTTAGAATCAGAAAGTGGTGAAGAGCTCTAAGATTTGCCTAAATTAGATTTCTTAACAAGTTACTTCATGTTCTTAAAAATTTAGAATCAACTTGCTTCCTATTATTAAATATGAAAAACATTTTTACTGAAAATTTTCATGAATAAATTGATTCCCATAGTAAATACACGTAAATGTTGTTGTTGTTAAGTGCCGTCGAGTCGGTTCCGACCCATAGCGACCCTATCTATACAGGGTTTCCGAGGCTGTAAATCTTTACGGGAGCAGAAAGCCTCATCTTTCTCCCGTGGAGCAGCTGATAGGCTCGAACTGCTGACCTTGCGGTTCGCAGCCCGATCCGTATACACTCTCAGAAACCCTGTACAGGGTCGCTATGGGTCGGAACCGACTTGATGGCACTTAACAACAACACATAAATAGATGATGCAATATGAGAATGTTGTAAAATTTACATTTTTGGAGGTTCCCATACACATGCTAAACGAGGAGTCCTGGTGTGGTTCTGTGGGTTAATGAGCTGATGGTTCAAGTTCTTCAGCTGCTCCTTGGAAACCCTATACAGGGTCACTATGGGTCGGAATCGACTCGGTGGCTCTTAAAACCAACAACAACAATGTTAAAGAGTCGACTGTACTTAAAAACAGTGTTAAAGAAAGTAACCCTGGTGTCGCAAAAGTTGAATGCTCGGCTGCTAACCCAAAAAAGGTTTCTGGTGGTTTGAACCCACCCAAAGTCTCCATGGGAGAAAGAACTGGTGATCTGCACTCATGTAGATTGCAGCCAGAGTTCTATTATGTCACAAGAGGTTGCTATGAGTCCAAAATTAACTCGAGATGGCACATAACAATAGCAACCTTGCACAAAGTATTTTTAATCTCCCTGCACTAAACACAAAATTTGGAGCTAACAGACCTAAATTATTTCTGGTAATTGCATACTAGCTATGTAATTTGCGGCAAGATATTCACATTTCTGATGTTCTGTTTTCTTATCTGAGTAATGTAACCTGCCTCATAGAGTCAGTGGTGTTGGTAGTTGTGCACGTGGAGTCGGTTCCTATTCCTAGCAACCATGAATAAGGTGTCCAAGACTGTACATCTACACGGGAGCAAAAAGCCTCATCTTTGTTCAGTGGAGCAGCAGGCAGATTTGAACTGCTGACTTTGCGGTTAGCAGCCCCACTCATAGCCGACTACACTATCAGAGTGATAGATGCGTTAAAAGAGTGAAACCATGCAAAGCACATTAGTGCTTGGTTCTCAGAAAATATTTCATTTCCTGCATGGCCCTCTAGAGCCAAGTGTAGTGTTCATAATACAGCACTTCAGTACTTGGTTATTATCTATTTCCCCAGTAAATTGGGTATTCCTAGCAAGGAAACTGTAGCTTTTATATCTTTGCAATCAATCCCTGCACCTGGTAGTTCTGGTTTATAAATTAGTAAGGGTCCCTCTGATGTGCTTTGGTACTGGGACAAGGACAGTCATTAGTTTGGCAAGGAATGCATTTATTCTTTTTGAAAAACAGCTTTATAGTGACAATTCACATACCATACAATTCGCCCACATATGTGTGCAATTCAATCATTTTTAGTATATTCACATATTATACATCCATCACCATGGTCAATTTTAGAACACAAGAAACATGTACTCTTTAGATACCATCCCACACACCCCTCCTCTACCCTAAGCAATCACTACTCTTTGTATCCATAGATTTCCATATTCTGGGCTTTCTTATGAAGGGAATCAAATAATATGTAACCTTTTGTGATTAGTTTCTTTAACTTATCATAATGTTTTCAAGGTTCATGCATGTTGTAACATGTCAGTAGTTAGTTAGAAAAGCATTTCTTGCATAAAATTTAAACACATAGTAGATATAGATATGGTAGATTGTACATTAAAACTGATTGGGGTTGCTCTTCCTCTAGTGTTTTTCTTCATGACAAACTATGGATAACACTGTGAAGATGAGTATGTCAGAACACTTAACTGGTTTCATGAGAAACCTGTAACATGGACTAAGAGGCAATTGTTAGAACAGACAAAGGGGACCCTGAATGGCTTAAAATCAGGAAAGGTTTGTGCCATTTCACCATGTTTATTCAGTTTGTATGCTGAGCAAATAATCCGAGAAGTTGTATTATATGAAGAAGAATGTGGTACCTGGATTGGAAGAAGACATTAACAACCTGTGATATGCAGATAATAAAACCTTACTTGCTGAAAGTGAAGAAGACTTAAAACAACAACAAAAACAACTACAAAAGAACTTGCTGATGAAGATCAAAGACTGCAACCTTCAGTATGGATTGCACCTCAGTGTAAGAAACACCATGCTAAATGGAGAAAAGTTTGAAGTTGTCAAAGTCTTGATTTTGCTCAGATTCACAATAAAAACTCATGGAAGCAGCAGTCAAGAAATCAAATGATGTAATGATTTATTCAATTAGGAAAATCTGCTGCATAAGACCTCCTAAAAGTGTTAAAGAGTACAGGTATTAGTTTGAGGACTAAGGTGACTCAATCCAAGGTTGGGTTTGTGTTTTTTTAAGGTTTTTATCATTGATTGAGTAAAAGTTTACAGGCATACACTTTGTTTCATTACAATGATTATAATTCCCCTCCCTGTACCATCAGTTAACACTGTTTCTCTCTATACACGTTAGCTTTTTTTTTTAAAAAAAAAAAA
>NW_006408529.1:11131900-11132848 GCF_000296735.1 Chrysochloris asiatica
CAGGATTGATTGTGAAGGTTGTAAATGTAAAAGTGGGCATTTTGTGGCAAGGAGGGGAGTGATTGACTTTGCAGGCTGGGAACGGAGGTCCCTGGAACCATGAAGGGAGAAGAGCAGAGAACGGAACCCTACCCAGAGAGGCAGCGATCCCCGAGATGGAGGCAGAGGACTCAGGACCCAGGGAGGAAGAGGGGCTGTGTGCTGATGACTGGGGGTGGGGGTGGGGAGCAGGCTTATGGGGTGCACCCTTTCGTTGATTGGTGATACGTGGAGGGGATTGTAACCATGGCAATAAAACAATATATTATGAGTGTTCTCCAATGTAAACTGTCACATAATTCACAATAAAACTATATATATAAAAAAAATTAGTCATTACTCTCATTTTAAAATAAGGAATGCCAGACAGAACATATTGTTTCAAAGAAGTAGTCTACAATCTCTTTTAAATAGAAGAACTAAGAAAAATACTGCCAAAATAAGTGTACTCAAACTTCTTGCACTACTGTTTCTTAATATATGAACCAAAAAAAATAGACTCTTGACATTGAGTTGATTTTGATTCATGGATCCCCAATGTGTGTCAGAGTAGAACTGCATTTGATATGGTTTTCAATAATTATAATCTTTCCAAAGTTGATCACCAGGCCTTTCTTTTGAGGTATCAATGGATGGATTCAAACCACCAAACTGTTAATAGTTGAGTGCTTAACCATCTGAGCCACTCAGTGACTCTAAACAATCTGTAGTTCAAAATCTGGATTAGACCTACAAAAATGGAAGAATATACCATGCTCCTGGCTAGGAAGACTTAGCATTGTGAAAATGTCAATACTACCCAAAGCAATCTACACATATAATGCAATCCCAATCCAGATTCCAACAACATTCTTCAAAGAGATGGAAAAAGCAATTACAAACTTTATATGGAAAGGAAAGAGACCCAGG
>NW_006408529.1:11133923-11167717 GCF_000296735.1 Chrysochloris asiatica
ACACACAATGCTACCTTGAAGAATAACAAGGAAGCTGTAAGCCACTGCATAACATGGATGAAACTTGAGGATATTATGTTGAGTGAAATTAGTCTGTCACAAAAGGAGAAATACTGCATAAGACCACTACTGTAAAAAACTATGAAAAAAAAACCCATACGAAAGGGGGGAGGGGTTCTTAGCTGGTTGCTGGATTGTGGGGAGTGGGGTGAGGGGAGGAAGAGGAAGGTGGACCACAGGGCAGGGAATAGACACAGGATACTTTGGGTGCTGGGGGCGGGCAATATACAAGAAGGAGGAGGGGGATGGAAGAACAAAGCGGATGGGAGAACAATTAGGCAGGTTTGCATGGGCTAAGTGGGACAGAGGTAAAGAATAAAGTATGTACAACCTTGAAACAACAGGGATCTGGGATACAGGGATTGAGACATGGTTGGAATGTGGAAAAGGGGAGAGATAATGTTAAGATGCTTGGCTGTCTTTTGAATCTTGGTTTCCCTTGAATACCATTATAAAATAGACACTGGAGGGGGAGAGAAAGTAATAGCCAGAAATATCACCATAAAAAGCTTGTAAGTCTGTCTTCTGCCTATAACTGATTGGAATACCTAAAATGGGGCTACAACGTGCCCAGTGAAGTAGACTTCCTGTGGAGCCTCTGCATTACATAAGACCATAGGTGGAATCCTGAACAGCATCCAGAATTTTCAGAGGTGGGAAATTTCTACTTGAATGGACAAGTAGAGCAGCCTGGAGCAGCTAGAAGAACAGAAGATACTTCTCAAAAGAAAGACCAACAGGAGAAATACAAAACAATATAGGCACACTGACTGTTTACTACAAGAGCCAGCAAGTTGCTCGCCCAGGAGACATCAAGGCAAGTATTCGGGTCCCCTCAGAGCAAGCCCCCTTCCAAGACTAAGACTCAATGGGAATACACGCTCTGATTGGTGACCACGTTCATCACTGATAAGGGAAAGTGAGAGAAAAACAGCAATGAAGCTGCAAGCTAAGCCCTACAATGTTTAATAGACTACTGTGAACCCCGGTGGCCAGCAGTGTGGCAAGACCTGGGGACTCTTGGGCCCAGAGTCAGTGACATAGCCACAGAGGACTGAGTGGAGAGTGAAGCACCCAGCTGATAAGAAGAGAGTGCATATGCACAAGAACACCCACACTTGCAGATAATACCCTCTTGACCCAGCTTCAATGACTGGATGATCAGAGCTCAACTAGAAGAAGAAACAAGAGGAAAAAAAGAGTAATCTGATACAATTTGATGAACTTGACTTACACCTATGGATGCAGTAGCTCAACAGAGGGAACAAATCTTTACAGCAAGGATCATTCCTACCCCTTCCATACACAGAATAGACAGGGATGGGCAACTTGGACATTGGCTACCCAAAGTGGGGGTAGGGGTGGGTACAAAGGCAAGAAGTGACTGGCTTACAAGCTTTCAAGAAGGAACCTTGATCCAGAGGGCATGGAGGAAGGTAGAATCTCCACTGAGTAATATCCAATCTGTCTAGACGGGGCTGATGAAAGGAAATATAACTAGGTCTCTTGTGATACAATAATGAATAATTGTTATCAGAACTGATTGTGAGGGTTGGAAATGTAAAGGTAGAAATTTTGTAGCAAGGAGGGGAGTGATTAACTTTGCAGTCTAGGAGTGGAGGTCCCTGGGACCACCAGGGGAAAAGAGTGGGACCCTAACCAAAGAAACAGTGATGCCAGAGATGGAGGCAGAGAGGATCATGTGGAGAGATGGAGCAGCTGGGGACTTTAGACCCAGAGAGGGAGAGGAACTGTGTGCTGATGACCCAGGGGCAGGCTTGTAGGGTTAGATGATGCATGGAGGGGATTTTAACCATGGCAATGAAATAATATACGATAGGATGAATGTAAAGCTAATGTTCTCCCATGTAAACTATCACATAATTCACAATAAAACATTTAAAAAATAAATCTCCTGGAGTGTATCACTTTTCATAGGGAAATTTTGACTGTGGGGGTGGTAGCCATCTTGGGAAAGACAGAAATATGTATGTGTGCATGTTAGAAATATTGAAAAGGGGCCATCACATTAAATGTGCTTGTAAACTGACCACTGGAATAGGAGTGATGAGCAAGTTCTAGCCAGTACAACAATTTGGGGAAATTCTAAGTTAGGCAGAGTGAAACAGGGTTTTTTTTGTGTGTGTATTCAAGACTTCTCAGAAGCCTCTGTAAGCGAGAATGCACTGTTAAACTCCAAGAAGGTAGTTCAGCAGGTAGCATTTCATAAAATCACGCAAATATGTAAGCTCCCCACCCCCACCCGCCCAACAGCAACACCCACTGACATCGACTTGACTTTATGAGTTTCCCAGAAATCATCTTGGAAACGCTGACTTGGAAAAATGGACATTTGAGGCCACTGATAAATTTCTTGGACTAGCGTTATTTTGAGTAGTCAGTACTATCTTAAGTCACTCAGTATGCACACTCAATTCGTGTTTTGGAGTCCTGGTGTAGCACTGTAGGATAAGCACTGGACTCAAAAGTTGGTTTGAACTGCAAGGTCAGTCATTCAAGCTCACCACTCACTCCTCAGAAACCCTGTACAGGGTTGCTGTGAGTCTAAATCAACTCCACAAGGCTTAATAACAACAATTAGTGTTTTGGATTTGCTTAGAAAAGCACTTTGACTTTCCCAAAATTCTTGCTTTTGTTCAACTGTGATCACCAGATAGTGATTGGAAATTGCACTCTAAACCTTTACATTTATTGATAGTCATCAAATTTTCCCAAATTGCTATCACATGTTTTTTCACTCAAAAAAGTTGAATTAGAAACAGATTCTATATCTTTAACACTGCCTCATAAATCACTCCAACAACTACTTCAGTGTTGTAGACACAGAAGGTACTCAAAATCTATTTGATCATAATGACTTAAATACTTCATATGTGGACTAGTTAAACAGCAAACCTGCGTACTTGTATGCTGATCACTAGACTGAATCCAGGTTTATTTGAATTAAAGTCATTTCCCAGAAATATTATCAAATCAAAGAGCAGATAGAATGCCCTTTCAAAATCTTAAAATATAAGACTTGTGTTTTATGTGGATGACAGAGCTCTTTTTTAAGTAATCATTCATATTTTATAATGTGAACCATTTCCTTGCAGTTTGGAAAATGAATTATATTGGAGGAATAGTGGCTTCTAGGTAGTAATAAATATGAATGTTTTATATGGCCTTTTCTATTGTTTTGGGATTTAGCAATATATTTAAAATTTTGTTCACTAATATGATTTACAGTTTTTTTTTATGTTGATTAGGCATACCTTTCATAATTTAGAAAATAAGCATTAATTTGAAGTGAGGTAAAATGGAGTGAAAAAATGTATGAAATTTCAAATGTGGCAACAAATTTTATTATCTTTTTAACAGAGTGCATTAAGTACTCAAGATGCCAGGTTCTATGATGGGCAACTTCAGAAAGCAATAGGACTTAGACATGTCCCATGTCTTCAAAAGGCCATCAGGATAGTATTTCTCTTGTGTGTGACCCTAGAGTAGCAAACCTGATTTTCATATACCACATGAAAATTGTTATCATTTCTTTGCAGTTGCAGCATAAGGAGTAAACATTTTTCTCTGAAAATGATTTTTTGGCATGCAAAATGAAGGTGGAAATGGTAACGAAATATAGTTGAACTTCTTCGATTCAATTAACTTTTCCAGTTTGAATTGGGTTAAATTGGTAGATTTGATCATAAAAGTCTCTTAGGGAAATATTGAAATGTCTTCTGCAGAAAATATGTTAAGTAGAGAATAAATAGACAACAGAAAAGTTGCATCATAAATCAAATTTCTTCCTCATCCGCTGACCTATTTTCAATGTATTTTCTGATAGACCAATTGCTAATGAGCTCTATTAAAATGTTATGTGAGTTTTGGGGGCACCATTATCTTTTCCTATGCTTTAATTGACAGGCACCATTTTTCCAGGGTAGCTTTGAACTTCAAAGAATGCTGTAAGTTGGACATATAATTCTGAATTAAAACAAATTGCAGTGAAATGCATACTGGTCAAAATTACAATTGTGGTATACAATATGTATATATACCTGTATATTTACATATTAACTTAATATATAGCCTGAATAATAAGCAGTAGTGGGCAAACACTCATATATACACATGACTAAAGCTTGGGAAATATGGAATCTGTTGGCTCTGTTTCACTCTGTATGGAAAAGTGCCTGGATTTTTGATAAAGCTTATTTTCCTCATCTAAGGAGCTCTGGTAGTGTAGTGGTTACGAATCGGGCTGCGAGCCGCAAGGTCAGCAGTTTGAAACTACCAGCTGCTCCGCGGGAGAAAGATGAGGCGGTCTGCTCCCGTAAAGTTTTACAGCCTCGGAAACCCTGTGTAGGTTCGCTATGGGTGGAACCGACTTCACGGCACATAACAACAACAACAAGGAGCTCTGGTAGTGTAATGGTTATAAATTGGGCTGCTAACCTCAAGGTCAGCAGTTAGAAACTACCAGCTATTCCATGGGAGAAAGATGAGGCTTTCTGCTCCCATAAAGATTTGCAGCCTTGGAAACCCTGTACAGGGTTACTATGAGTCAGAGCCGACTCCACGACACAACACTACCACCACCACTACCACCACTATTTTCCTTATCTATAAAACAGTGATTTCATTTAGAGTAGAACATTTATTTGATTAGCAGAATTGAATGAATTCATTTCTTAGTATATAATTCCCATCAATATAAAAGGTCAAAATTTGTGGGAAAAAAAATGTGTCATTTGGTTACATGTATAAGTTATATCATATTTGTTGTTGTTGTTGTTAAGTGTTGTCGAGTCAATTCTGACTCATAGCAACCCTGAGTATGGTTTCTGAGGAGTGGCTGGTGAGTTTGAACTACTGACCTTGAGGTTCAAACCAACCTTGTGATCGAGTGCTTATTCTACAACATGACACCATTTCTTTGTGTCATGTTGTTGTTTTTCTTGTTAAGTGCCATTGCATCAGTTCTGACCCATAGCAACCCCGTAAAGGGTTCCTGAGGAGTGGCTGGTGAGTTTGAACTGCTGACCTTGCAGTCAGATTAGTCACAAATAATGAAGTCAAAATACCCATCAGTATACCCTATCTGATTTGGATCCAAAACAATTCACCACATTAGGTCTCTCTAAAGTAAACGTTTTGGATCTAAATCTGAGGGACATGTTTTAGTCTTCAACACATATGACTAACCCTGTTGATCACGCCTTCCCTCCTGAAACACATTTTTGCTTTAGCTTGAGTCATTCAAAGGAGTTCTTGAATGGTGCAAATAGTTAATCACTAGGCAATTAACCATAAGGTTGATGGTTAAAACTCACCCAGAAGCACCTTGGAAGAAAGTCCTGGAGACTTGTTTTAGAAAAGTCAGAGTGATGAAGACCATATAGCTCAGTTCTACTTTGACACATATAAGTTGGAACAAACTAAGTGGCAACTGGTTTTATTTATTTTATTTTGGTTTTCTGTAACACAGCTGACTCTCCTGATTTTATCTAATTTTTTTCTTATTCTTTGACTGTTCTTTCTCAATCTCTTTCACAGGCTTCTTGCCCCTTATATATAGGGAGTACCTGCCTGAGTTCACTATTGATTATATTGGTGTTTTGTTAGGTATCATCACCTCAATTTTGATTCACAGTGACTCCATGTATAAAACAACACAACAGTTCCTGGTCTTGCACCATCCTCACAATCATTCTTGTGTTTGAACTCAATGTTGCAACCACTGTGTCAGTCCATCTCATTGAGGGTCTTCTTGTTTTTCCATCATCCTTTACTAACAACGATGATGTCCTTCTTCAGGGAGTAGTCCCTCCTGTTGACATTTCACATGAGATAAAGTTTGGAGCATTCTGGCTGTGCCTCTTCCAAGACAATTTCTTCTGGCAGTCCATGGTATATTCAATATTATTTGCCAATTCCATATGAAGGCACCAAATCTTTGGTCTTCTACATTAATTTTCCAGTTTCCACATCATATCAGGTAATTGAATGTACCATGTAATGAGTCTGTCACACCTTAGTGTTCAAAGTGAAATATTTGCTTTTTTTTTTTTAATAGTTTAAACAAATCTTTTCCAGCAGATGTGTTCAATGCAAATGTCATTTGATTTCCTGACTGCTGCTTCCATAGGTGTTGATTGTAGATCTAACAAAATTGAAATCCTTGACAGATTCAATGTTTTCTCTATTTATCATGATGTTGCTTACTGGTACAGTTGTGAAGATTTTTATTTTCATTACATATCTTCTCTATTTACTCTACACAAGCTAGTGACCTTATAATTGTCCTCTGATTTCTTCTCAAAATAAAGTAAGAGGTTGTCTCAATAATTTAACAGTCATTTCTGTATAATTTATGGAGTTAATTCAAAGTATGGTTCGAGCAGGATGAGACTTGACACACAAATCATTTTCTGAATCGTCTTGTTGATTAGACTAAGAGGACACAATTTTACTTGGGAAATTGCACATGTTTATTGTGATTCGTTTTTTATCAATTTCCTTCCCAAAATCATATCTCATTTTTTTAATCATTAAGGAGCCGTGGTAAGACAGTAGTTAAAGCACTCAACTGACAACCTAAAGGTCAGGTTCAAATCTACCAGATGTTACAAAGGAGAAAGATATGACATTCTGCTACCATAAAGATTTACAGCTTTGGAAACCCTATGGAGTGGATATACTCTGTTAAAACATCACTGTCAGTCAGGGTCCACTGGGCGGCAGTGAGATTTGGTTGCTTGCAGATACTTATCACTCTACAAAGTGCCCTCCCTACAGCTTACTGTCATCCTATATCATAGATTTAAACATTCTATTTTATATCTTTGAAATTAAACCCCTTTCCGTCTTAAAAACTCATTTTTTGGGCTAATAGCCTTCAGAAGCATATCTGAACTGGATAATCTGTAGACTAACTTCTTTAGCACACACACTCTGTTTCTCTCTAAAGTATTTAGGCTGTGAATAAAACACTTAAGGCAATAATTTCTGTGGGATTTTCTGCAAAGATTTTGTAATGATTCAGTTTTTATTTGTCCCAGATAAAAATCCAATATTTAACTCAGCTTTCTAAAAACATAGTTTAAATCAATTTAACTTGTTAAAATATCATAAACTGAAATTTGATTTTCTGTAAATATCCTAGAACAAACCAGTTGTATGGAGTGGAAAGACTTTAGTAAAGATGTACTTGTCAAAGCAAGGTGGTTGACCCAGGCTCGTCCCAGTTTTTCAGCTCTCAGAGCAGTACACTACTTGTTGCTTTGGCCATGGCACAGTTTTTTTTTTTTTGGGGGGGGGTTATCTCAAAATGAAGTATTTGGTTTAGCTCTCAATATCCAAAGGCTTATAGTAACTTCTTTTAAAACATCATTAAAACTAATTCAGGGTGAAAATAAATTATCGATGGCTCTAATTTATGCTTGTAAACTGGACCAGAGATAATTCATTGACAACCAATCAAATAATAATTATAATCAAATTATACAGATACTTTGATGAGAATATTTTCTTAGAAAAAGGAAAGATGAAATGATGATAGTTACCTAAAAAGATAGAACCTAATATGATTGCCACCTACAATCCTATAAAATTGTTGAAAAGTGTTGGTTAGTTGATTTCTTTGTTTCTAATCTGCCAGAATATTTCCTTGTCTTTCCTATATCTTTGATATCTTTACTATGATGCATTCAACTTTGTAGTTCAAATAACAAGTCAGAGAGTTTGAACAATAGAATAATTCTGGATTGTGAAGATACTGTAAGTTTTTCAAATTTGTTCTCACTACAAAGAACTGTCATGTGGTACCAAGGTGCTCTGTCAATTGTAAAGTGCTAGACAGATACGAGGAAATGCTCTTACTCAAGTCAATCTAAATTGCCAAATTTTGTAGATGCATCTTTAATCTCAACATTACAAAGTTTCTCATTCATCTTGTTTCCAAATAAAGGGTTATCACCTCAAACAGTCAAAACATGATGTCAACTGTCGAGATAGATACATACTGATTCATGTGCAGAGATAGATAAATGCTGAATTATATAGAAAGGAGGTCATTTTAAAGACTAAATTATGAGCTAGAACATAAACTGAATGTTATTTCTGTTTTTGTTTCTCATAGATATTTGCACGTATAAAAACCCCTGGCCACTTAGTGGATTCTAACTCATAGCAACCTTATATAGGGTTTCTGGGATTGTAAATAAATCTTTATAGGAGCAGAGAGCCCTACAGAAATAAATATAACTGTCTGCTAGTTCTCCAATGAGCTAAAATAATGTATGACTATATTTATAAAGAGCATTTAGTATCTCCTTTATGTACAATGAACTCTGGTGGAGCTGTGGACTAGGCATTGGGCTGCTAAGTAGGTAGGTTTCAACCACTGACCATGTAGTTAGCAGTCCAGCGCCTAGTTCACAGTTCCACCAGAGCTCATTGTACATATGGGAGATCCTAAATTTATTTTTTTATAAGTATATTCATGCATTCTTTTAGCTCATTGGAGAACGGGTATAGACTGTGGCCAAGATAAGAATTAAAAGCATATTATTGTTAAATGGAAACAGGTCATGGAAAATTTCCAAGTCAGACAGAACAGAGAGAAGAAGGGAGCAAAGGAACAAAAGCATTTGAAAAACATTTTGCAAATCAAATCTCTTTGTTCACTAGAATTGAGAGGTAGTCTAATTAGAAATAAAGAGAATGTTTGACTCTCACATATTTTTAAAATAATAAAAATATCTAACATTTAAGTATACGTTGACCTTTTCTTTTTTCTCTGAAAAAGACCATGCCAGTGGTCACATGCTGATATAAAACACACCAGTTTCTTTTTCTTTCTTCCCTTTTTCTGAAGACATTTATCACTAAAATTGTTCACTTCTGAAATGCCTTAGGGTTCCAGTTGACCATTATTGTATGAGTACTGCTTTTGCTATCCACAACTAGAAGGTATTTTTCTTTATTGCCTAGATGCAATATCCTTTCTGTATAAATAACTTTACAATAAAGTTACCCAATGCTTACTCTGTCTAGTCCAGAATTATTCTTCACTCTACCAAAAATATTACTTCAACCTTAGGATGATAATGATTCAAGGAATTACTAAGTCATGACTATACATCAAGTAAATAGTTTCCATTTCTATGAGGGAAAAAAATAAACATGCAAATTTTGGTTTGGGGCAGACTCAGCTTTCCTTATAGTTGTAGTATATTTTTGTTTAGGGTTAAGACACAATATAAAGCAGGCTGTTTTTTCTAAATATCTTAATTTACTTAAAAGCATGCCAATATCATGATGAAATCCTTCATCTACTATGTTAATCATCTTTTTTCTAAATTACTTGCACAAACGAGATACGCATTGAATTTTAATACCTTATATTCCATACAACTTAAAAGCTCAACATTTATATAACATGTTATTCATAAAGTACAAACAATCTAGTTTACCTGATTGTAGGAGAAGATATTGTAAGAATATTGCTCAGGTCTTGAGATACAAATTATCAGACACTTAAATCTGAATGGTACTCAAGTTCCCAAAGAGGAACCAAATGTAATTCGAACCATGACAATTAACAAAAGATAATACAGTATTTAGTCACACAAGAAGTCCTTGTAAGTATTCTACCACAGCCACCGAGATTGTTTATACCACTGCACTAAAAATCTCATTAAATCAGCTACTACTTTTTCTTTGTATTTCCCTTTTTGTGGAGATCTTCTGCTTAGTGACACTGTCCCTCTCCCCCCGCCCCAAGTTTTCATCGCTAGGCTGCTTACCAATCATTTCAGTGAAAAATGAGTTGTTTTTACCAAATTGACTGGATGCTTATTAAACAGTTGATCCCATGGTCCCTTTATGTGTAGGCATGGACTTTATACGTGAATAGGAGGTATAGTTTCTGTTATTTCAAACAAAGCATCTGGACTTGTCTATGGGTTTGACTCAAAATAACATTGTCAAAGTTGTGGTGGTTATGTGCTGTGGAGTCAGTTCTGACTCATAGTGACCCTCTACAGGGTTTCCAAGGCTGTAAATCTTTACGGGAGCAGAAAGCCTCATCTTTCTCCCATGGAACAGCTAGTAGTTTCGAACTGCGGACCTTGAGGTTTGCAGTCTGACTTGTAACCACTACTCTACCAGAGCTCCTCAGTGTCAAAGTAGAAAGAGAGAAAAAAAGAAATGCATATGTGACTTATAGATGGGATTGGCTTTTACCATCTACAATATGATTTGTTGTGGTGTTATATGCCATCAAGTAGGTTCTGACTCATGTGAAGGGTTTTCAAGACTGGCTGGTGGGTTTGAACTGCCCACCTTGCAGTTAGCAGTCCAATATGTATCCTAGAGTGCTACACATACACACAAACACAAAAGGAAGGTTACACACTAATCCCAACCAATCATACTTAAATGCTATTTCTAAAATGCATAAAAAGTTCTAAGATGTTACTGAAAGTCATGTTAGGATCTGGTATACCTAGTTACATATTGTTCCTGGAACTTCTAGATAAGACAGCAATTACCCTCAGGAGAATTCTAAGATGTCATATGGCACTTATGAAGATTTTTAGAATAGAGCAACTAAGGACAGACCAGATACTCTAGATTGCTTAGTAGGTGAAAGAGTATGGTCCTTAAATGTATGACTTTATATGTTTTTATGCGTTGGTGGTGGTTGGTAGTTGTGTGCTGTCAAGTCAGTTCTGACTCATAGCAACACTGTATAGGGGTTCCAAGACTATAAATCTTTACTGGAACAGAAAACTTCACCTTTCCCCCGCAGAGTGGCTGGTAGATTCAAACAACTGACCTTGTGCTTAGCAGTGCAGTCTGAGATCATTAGCTGTTGTTACGTCGCTGGAATCTCGTGTAAAATCTTTAGATACACAGATCAAATTCCTGGTTCCTTTTTTCACAGATGGGTCCACTGAGGCCCACAAAAGTTAGGTGGCTACTGCAAGGGCACTGAGGAGCAGAGGCACTGTCAAGGCAAGAGATAAATTCTTCACTCTCTCTCTATTCAAGCTTCCTTTCCACCAGCTCTGTGGACTTCTAGGTAGAGAAATAGCAGTGCAGCCTAGAACAATGGGATATGCTTAAAATACAGAAATTTTACAATGCTGAAGATAAAAGTTGGCAATAGGGAGTGACAAGAAGTAAGGTTAGAGAATTAATAATAACAATAATGACTGAAATATATTGCAAACTCATTATGTACCAGGCACAGTGCTTCCCAGAGTGATTATTTGATCTTCCCATCAAACCTATAAAATAGCTCATTCTCGTTTTACAGATAGGGAAATTGAAAGTTAATTGTGATTCAAGGTCACACAGTCAGTCATTGGTAGAAAAAGGATTCAAATCAAACCTTCTGACATTAATACTATGCTTCTAACCACCTTACTATATGGCTTCCTAGATTATGTTGTTGTTGTTGATAGATGCCATCACGTTGGTTCTCACTCCAAGTGACCCTATGAATAACAGAATGAAATACTACCCAGTTCTGGGTAATCCTCACAATCATTGTCATTGTTGCAGCCACTGTATCAATCTATCTCATTGCGGGGTCTTTCTCTTTATTGCTGACCAACTAAATTTAACAACCATGATGGTCCCTTCAGGTAAACTACCCAAAGTATATGAAATGATGTCTTGTCATCCTCATTTCTAAGTAGTATTCTAACCATGCTTCTTCCAAGACAGAAGCTTTATGAGCCTCAGGTTGTTGTTGTTCTTGTTAAGTTCCATCAAGTCAGTTCCAACCCATAGCAACTCTGTATAGCATTTCTGAGGAGTGGTTGGTGAGGGTGAACCGCTGAACTTGCCGTTCAAAACAACTTTGCAGTCTAACCCATTAACCCACAAAACCACATAGGCCTTGCTTCAGAACTTAAAATTTATTCTATCATCATTGTCCTCAAACTTTAGCACACATTTCAATCACTTAGAAAACGTGTACGTATTGCTGGGGTCAATCCCTGATTTTCATTAGTTGGGCTGGGTGGAAAGGTGGATGGGTTGCTGAGCATTTGTGTTTCTGACCAGCTTCCAGAACCCCTGGGTGATGTAAATGGTTAAAGAACCTTCAGCTTCTAATTGAAAGGTTGGAAGTTGAAGTCTATTCAGAGGTACCTCACTAAGAAAATCCTGACAATCTTCTTCTGAAAAATCAGCCATTGGAAAAAACGCAGTTCTACTCTAACATACTTGTGGTCTCCATGAGTCAGAATAAATTATATAGCACCTGGTTTTAATACATTCCCAGGTGATGCTGAGTACTTGTGTGGCACTATGAAATAAGCACTGGACTGCTAACCACAGGTCATCAGTTCAAACCTACTAGTCACTTCTTGGAAATCCTATATGGGTCACTATGAGTCAGAACTGACTCATAAGCACTTAGCAACAACATCAAAGTTGATACTGATGCTGCCTGCCCTAGGGCCATCCCTTAAGAATCTCTGACTTAGAAAATAGAGAGCAGATGAAGCGATTTAATCAAAAGATGAGATGTGATCGTATGAAGTATTATGTTGGTCTTTAAAAAAACAACTTTTTAGTGTGAATTGAATGAAAGTTTCTGACAAGATCATCATTCAATAAATCATACACTGTTTCATCTCAGTGATTGCAATCTGTTCCAAGCAACAAGTCATACTTCCTCCCTGAGATTCCTATTTCTGATCCACCTACCTTTCAATCTTTTCTCAACTTTGTTCTTAGGTAAATGTTGTCTTTTTGATTTGAAATGATTGCCCATTCCATAGTGAGTATTCCTGACTTGTGCTTTTGTCCATCTATATGCCTCTATGCTAGGCTGAAAATTGGGCCATGAAGGTGAGTTCATTTCCACATCTAAAGTATGCTACAGGGCCATAGTCTTAGGTTCCTCTCATCTCTTTCTGACCAGTAAAACCAATCTTATACAAATATTTATAATGAAAATCTACAATTTTCAGCCTAGCATAGAGGCATATAGATGGACAAAAGCACAAGTCAGGAATACTCACTATGAAATGGGCAATCATTTCAAATCAAAAAGACAACATTTACCTAAGAACAAAGTTGAGAAGAGATAGAAAGGTAGGTGGATCAGAAATAGGAATCTCAGGGAGGAAGTATGACTTGTTGCTTGGAGCAGATTGCAATCACTGAGATGAAACAGTGTATGATTTATTGAATGATGATCTTGTCAGAAACTTTCATTCAATTCACACTAAAAAGTTGTTGTTTTTTTAAAGACCAACATAATACTTCATACGATCACATCTCATCTTTTGATTAAATCGCTTCATCTGCTCTCTATTTTCTAAGTCAGAGATTCTTAAAGGATGGCCCTAGGGCAGGCAGCATCAGTATCAACTTTGATGTTGTTGTTAAGTGCTTATATGTATATATAAGGAGCTCTGGTAGCATAGTGGTTACGAATCAGGCTGCGAATCTCATGGTTAGCAGTTTGAAACTACCAGCTGTTCCGCAGGAGAAAGATGAGGCTTTCTGCTCCCGTAAAGATTATAGCCTCGGAAACCCTGTACAGGGTCACTATGAGTCGGAACCGACTCCACGGCACATAACAACAACAAAATATGAATATATGTGTGTATATATATATGTTTATATATATATACATACATAGTATATATATATATACATACATGGGTTTGAGTTTCTTCCACATTTTCTCCCTCTCTGTCTAGGACCTTCAGAGCAGTTAGTAGTGGTAGCCATGGTAGCCAGCCACCATCTAGTTCTTCTGGTCTTAGAGTCTTGGAGATTGATAATCACATATTCTATTAGTTTATTGTGCTAAGTGATTCAAACATCTTCAGTTCTCATCACTCTTCTTTCTTCCACAATGTTGATATTGAGTCTTGATGCAGCTGTCGAGGAGAGATGAGGAGGGTATGTTAAAAGTCCTGGCAGTAGAAATGGAGAAAAGGGTCTTCAAAGAAGTTGGTGCGGTAGAGCATATACCACCTGATGACAGAACCAGTAATGACTGGAAGGGATTATATAATATGGCAATCTAGAGCCTGAGTTAGAGAGAGAAGGCATTTCACCACCTTGGGGCTTCATAATCTTTGAGTATCCCTTTAGAAAGATTCTTTCCATCATTAAACTGAAATTAACATTGATGCTTTCTTCACAACTTAAATGGGTTAAAGTATAAGTGCACACACAAAATTAGCATGATACCTAGCACAGAAATGTGTTTAACATTGCTAAAACATGGAGCAGGAAGAGACTGAAGTAACTACCAGGGCTTTCTGATTTAATAGTCTAAGTGGATTGCTTCCCTTAGAGTTCTCTGTATAAATTTATATTTCTCAATCCTTGTTTATGCTGACACCAATATCCCATGCAACTAACCCACTCCCTAATCCTTATTCTCACCCTAACCCCTCCCCCAATTTGTATTTAGTGCTATGCAAAGTGACTGTGGGGAGAAAGATGGCAGAAACTGAAAACCAGCTGGGAGCAAGTTGGGCGTCAAAAGCCCAATTTTTTTGCCAAACATTTTACAGATAAAGAAGTTAGGTTTAAAAGCCCATTATTTTTCAAGTGATATATAGAAAACCCCCCTTTCTTGCTGCCTTCCTACTATCCCATTCCTTATCCTTCTCGATATATAAAGAAAATAAATCCTGTGACTTTTAATCTAATGCTTTCACATTTTATTCATTTACATTGTCTCTTGAGAATTTGTTGGTGTGGAAATGTGAGGAATGTGTTTTTAAATGAAATGAATGGGACGATGTAAGTGACATACATTAGATTTCTTAGGCAATCCCTAAGTGCATTAAAATACACACTATGCATCAAAATGTAGATTGTATCAAGAGTAATCTAACTCTGATGGGGCAACTGTTATTCTGTAAGAACTGATTTTAGTAATGCTTCAAGATTAAGACAAAAGAAAGAAAAAGTATTATGTGCTATACTTATTTTTCTTAGGGAAATTAAGGGAATAAATTAATTCTTGTTTCTTTGTTTTAATACAGTCACCTGAAAAGATGCTTTGTTGTTGTTGTTAAGTGCCAATGAGTCAATTCTGACTGATAGCGACCCTGTATAGGGTTTCCAAGGAGCAGCTAATGATCTTGAACCACCGACCTTGCAGTTCAAACAAATTTGCTGTCTGACGCATTAGCCCACAGAGCCACTAGGAGACAATTGAATGTATAGAATGCTATTTAAAAACCACTTCTTCTAGTTTTCAATGCTTTGTAAGATTCACTATTCTCTTTCAAATGAAGATTGTCATTGATTAAAATAGAATGTTTGGGTCAGCTAAATCTAACATTACATAATCATATCTCATTAATTTCATATTTCTAATAGTATAATTTTAAGTGAAATTTAAGATTTATAATGTGTACGACTGAAATCTATGTCCACAGGAACACAATAAATATATCCTCTCACTCAGTAGATGCTATACTACAGTATAAACAAAATGTTGGTGCTATTTCATTACCCACATTGCAGTTGTAATGTTCAATTAAATTGACTTTAAATTATTTGTTAAAAAGTAAACAATTTTTCTTTTATTATTCTCAGGCATATTTTAGAAATAATCTTGCAATAGATTGGTTAGGAGATTTCACAGTCAGACCCACTGATATTGAATCAATTCTGACTCATAATGACCCTGTATAGGTTTTCCAAGACTGTAAATTGTACATCTTTACAGGACCAGACCACCCATCTTTCTCTAGGTTGGTTTGAACTGCTGATTTTTTGTTGTTCTTAAATGCCCTTGAGTCAGTTTTGACTCAGAGCGGCCCTGTATAGGGGTTCTAAGGAGCTATATATCTGAAAATTTTCAACAATTCAAGACTAATCCAAACCAGATCAGACCTTAAGAACAAATGGTCCAGAATAATGCCAAAGGGTGAATTCCCATCCTGTCCCCAATTGTCCTAGGGATGAGTTTTTGACACTACAGGTGTGATTGTGGGTCCTGTATTGCTAGGAAGGCAAAATATAATTTATGATTAGTAAATCATAAATTTACCAGTGTTTTCTGGTATGGCACTGTAGGATTAACACTGGATTGTGAGGCATGAGCTCAGCTATTTAAACCAATGAACTGCTCCTCAGAAACCCTATACAGTGTCGCTATGAGTCCAAACCAATTCAATGGCAATTAACTAAATTGTTTCCTAAAATATATACAGAATTTTCATAGGTTGTCAGTTTCACAAGTCACTCTAAGAAACCCTTAGTTTATTCTCCACTAATGGTGCTACCAAGGATCACTGGTGCCGCGATGGGCTAGGCACCAGGCTGCAAATCCTCAAAGTGACAGTTCAAATGTACCATTCGCTACTCGGGAGAAAGATAAGACTTTCTACTCCCGTATACAGAGATTCACAGTCTCAGCAGACTATGAGTAAGAATCAAATTAATGGCACTGGGTTTGGGTTGGTTTGGTTTTTGGAAGCATGTTGTAAAATTGTAAAATGTTATTCTCAGTGTATTAGTACTACTTGTCCACATTGCTCCGATATGTTCGGGGTGGAAGGTCTTTTTGTCAGGGAAACAAAAATGCAGAAGACAAATGAAAATTCACCCGATTGAATCAGTATGCATATTGTTATGAGTCACTGTACCCTTTGCTGAGCTTGTGCAGACTGGTTTTACTCATCTCTGTAGGCGAAGCACAATAAACAACGAGTGCAATTTCTACAATTTAGAGGTCAGCAGCTGCAGATAGTAGAATGAGTCAAATTCCAACATGTGTTACACAGACATTCTGGCAGCGTAAATAACAGGGAACAAGATTTTTCTGTTAAATATTTCAGGATCACTCAAAACTTCTTAGTCACACATTATCCTAGCGATAGTTCCTTATTTCAAAAAAGGATACTATACAAATCTCTTTAGTTTGTGTTTTAATCTGTGCTGCTTAACTGCTATTGAATTAGAAATATTTTTCTTCTTTTCCCTCAGTAAGAAATACTAAAATTGTTTTCCCTCAGATAGAACTTTATATTTTAGGTTGTTGGTTTTTAACATAATTTAAAGAACAGACGTTCCCCATAGCCTTCTTTATTTTTTCAATAAACATTTATTAAGCACAATTATATGAAAAGCACTACACGAGATAGATGCTACAGAAATTCACAAACAACTAAGACATAGCTCCTAGTCTTGAGCAATTTACAACTCAGCATGGGTGGAAGTGTATATATGGACTTGTAGACAAAGGAAAATAGAATTTTATAGAATTAAGGAGCTCTGGTTATGAATTGAGCTGTGAACCACAAGGTCAGCAGTTCGAAACTACCAGCTGTTCCGCTGGAGAAAGATGAGGCTTTCTGCTTCCATAAAGATTTACAGCCTCGGAAACCCTATACAGGGTCACTATGAGTCGGAACTGACTCCACGGCACATAACAACAACAACAACAGTGTATCAACATTAAAAAAATTTTAATTCAATTCATTTGCTATCTCCTTTAATGGATATAGTTTGATAGTAAGTTCTCTTTTCATTTTTAAAACCTCTGTAATTTGTATATTTTAATCAAAATCTGACTTTAGGTGGTCATTTCCATAGTTTTGATAATACTTCATTATCTTTCATCTAGAAAAAAAAATAAAATGTCTTCTTTCTCTCTTTTGAACTTCAATTTGCTTTTTACATTGTTTCATTCATTACATGAAAAGTTGTTTTCTCTAAAAAAGTGATCTGTGCTTTACCATATAATTTCTTATATGCTGCTACTCTGCTTCTTATTAAAAGAGAGAAAAGCATAGAGTTTACATATAGAAGGAGTTTTAGAAACACGCCCTTGTCAAACAAATTAGTAATTTTATAGACCTTCAAAACAAAATTTTATTAAACCATTTAATAGTCATATAATGGAAGAAGAATACCAATTTAAATAAGGCTGACCATTACATGTGTTAGTACAAAGACATTATGCCAGCTGTTACTGAAAATGACTATTATTTAGTGGTTATTTTGTTCCTTTTCTTCATTGTAATGAAACTATTTAATCCCACACTCTAATGACTAATCTGTGGGGGTATAAAGTGATTTCCATTTCATCAAAATTAGCTTGACCATGAAGATAGCACAAACTTTTTTAGAAACTAAGACTGGTTGTTTTCCTTTGTTCTTCCCTTTACAGCTGCATATTGTTACTAAAGGCTGTGTGTGTTAGGTGTTATCAACTCAGTATGACTTACAGGGACAATGTATAGGGTGACCAAGGAGTGGCTGATGGGTTTGAATCACTGAACGTTTGGTTAGTAGTCCAGTGCTTATTCTGTTATTCTTGAAAAAAATATTTTAAATATAACGTTCAGAATTTTCATAAAGACTGTTTCCATATGTTTTGTCCACATGGAAAGAAAGTCACCCACAGCTAAGTAATGGAGATGACTGATCACTGTGGAGGTCATTTTAGAGTCTGCCACAATGTCTTCACATCAGACATTCCCTTGGAGCCAACACCTCTGTAGGATGGACCAGGGGTTTGCTTCTATACTGATTCTTGAGGTAATATTAATGTCTTGTTAGCCTGAGACTCTTGCAAAGATGGACTCCAGCATCAATAGAACACATTCTCCAAAACTCACAGAAGTCCAGACCCTGTATTTCACTCAAAGTAACACTTCTCTAATATGGTGTGGTGGGGTCCTGGTGTGGCTCTGTGGGTTAATTCGCCAGAATGCAAAGCTGTTTGAACAGCAAGGTTGGTGGTTCAAGCTCACCAGCTGCTCCTAGAAAACCTTATACAGAGTCGTTGTGGGTTGGAATCAACTTGACGGCATTTAACAACAACAACAAATATGGTGTGGTGCTGTGAGCTAATACAAGATCCATTTGAACCACAAGCTTGGTGGATCAAACTCACCAGCCTCTCAACAGTTACCCTATACAGGATCTCTATGAGTTGGAATCGACTCAACGGCACTTAACAACAACAATATGGCACTGTAGGGTAAGCACTGGACTGCTAATCTCAAGGTTAGTGTTTCAAACCCACCAGCCACTCCTTGGAAACCTATACAGGGTCACTATGAGTTGGTACTCACTTGGTGACACTTAACAACAACATAATGGACAAGGAACCCTGCAAGGTCAGCAGTTCAAACCCACCAGTCATTCTCACAGGAGACAGATGAGGCTTTCTGCTCTCATAAAGATTTATAGCTTTGGAAACAATATAGGGTTGCTATGAATCAGAGTCAAGTCGATGGCAGTGGATAATATCATGAACAAGGTGCCCTAGTGGTATAGTAGGCTAAGCATTGGACTACTAACCACGAGGTCAGTGGTCAAAATCACGAGCTGCTCCAAGGAAGAAAGATGAGGTAGTCAGTTTGCTTTCATAAAGATTTACCGATTTACTTCCTTGGAAAAATCTAGAGACAGTTCTACTCTGCCCTATGTTGTTGTTGCTAAGTACTGTTAAGTAGATTCTGACCCATATTGACCCTGAAAAGGGTTTCTGAGAAGCTGCTGGTGGGTTTGAACTGCCAACCGAGTGGTTCACAGTCCAGTGCAGATCCTATAGCACCATTCCAGATGTCCACTCTGCCTTACACGGTCACTGTAAGGCAGAATCCACTAGGTAATAGTGGGTTGGGGAATCTAGTGAACAAATACATTATCTTAATCTTTTGCAGGATCAGTAAGCATATTCTATAATAATATTTAGCAAACATTGATTGAGTGCTTACTATGTGATACATGTTGTTATAAGTGATTTACATAGGTTAATTTGAACTCTGCAGAAATACCAATAATAACATTATCCCTATCCTTTGTCTATCCACACACTGTTCTTCAAAAGTTGTGAATTGAACTCCCTAGATTTCTGACAAATTCAATAGCATTTAAAGGCTAATAGAATCTTCTTTGGAGTCACCTTCATACAGTACTCACAAAGTTGTCAAAACTGTATAACCAGAATAAAGGTGATTTCTAACCTAAAGCTGAGTATGATTATTAATCTCTTCACTTGGATGAGCTTTTTTGCCTAAGTCAAAACCTTTCTTAAATTTTCCATTTCATTTCTACATATTTTGCAAAGAAAATGCAATGTTATTAGATTCATAATGACTAGGGAGAAAATGAACAATGAACATTTTTGTTTTAGTCATGTCTTCAAACTGAACAAAATTAAATTTTGCTCTTGATAGAAACCAATTCATATGCTGTTATTTGTGATCAAGAACTGCAAGGTCGGCTGTTCAAATGCACCAGCCTTTCCTCAGAAGCCATATACGGGATTGTGAGGGATTGTGAGTGGAAACCTACTGTGTGGTACTTAACATCAACAGTAGCACCAAGTAGTCAAGGCACTTGGCTGCTAACCAAAGGTCTTTAGTCTGAACCCACCAGTGGCTCTATGGGTAAAAGAAGAAGCAGTCGGTTTCTGTAGAGATTTGCAGTTCTACTTTGTCTTAAAGAGTGAGTTTCTATAAGTCCAAGGGATTCCCAGTAGTCTTGTGGTTAAATAAATAAATAAATAAATCTTGTTCAGAGAGGCCCTTAGGGTTTTGCAAGTAGGTGTCATTGTATCTCATATCCCCTACTGTGAAAATCAACTTGTATTTGAATGTGCATCCTGACCCATAAATGTCACTGTGGTCCACTGAGCATCTGACTTCAACATTTTCTGTTGTACAATGGACAATGGATAGCATTTTTTTTTTTTAATTGAAAAGGCGTCTGTGATAGAGTATGTATGTATACGTGTCCATGATGTATGTAGTCCAGACAGGACAAACTGCAACATTCAGGATTTAAGTGCATGTCTTCAACTACTGAGCAAAATGGTACAAAACAAAGTTTCTGAACCACTTTTTGAAGAAAAAAAAAAGATTATCATTTCTGTTTCCAATTCACTTTTCCCTTTCACAAGATTTCATTCATCCTGCTTACCTTCAGTCTTTAGCTTAACACTTTGCTTCAAAGTGAGGATCTCTCTGCTTTCTCTTCCCCTTTACTTGGCACACATAAATGTTATTTATCTTTATGTGTACAACAGTAAGTTCCTATTGAAGAAATGAGTGAATGAACAAATGAATACATGAAGTGAACAATTCAGGTAATTGTGCTGCCCTATAGGCATTATTCTTTCTATAGGTGAAAAGGGACGTGTTTTAGAATTCCAGTTTCCAGTAATTTATTGTAAAACATCGCAGAAAGACATGCCAGCATTGTAGATACAGCAGAAATTATCCAAAACTTAGACTATAACTGTTTTAAAAAAACACAATAATCCAGTTTCTGCAAGTGCTTGCTTTTATCTAACTAAATTTTATTTTATTTCATCTTAGTTTTTCTTGGAAATCTGGCAGAAGTATGTGACCCAATTGGATTTTCATCCAATTCGAAGAAGCCATCCATGTAAACATTGTTTTACTGTTATATCTTTAGGTCAAAGACCTGAGAAAGAGAAGGGAATTGGTGTTTATGAATACAAACTCTACCTGTGCTCAGGATTTCCCCTATGGCCAGGGCTCTCTAGACTATATTTAAGAACCTGATGAAGCAGGGTGAGTTGGTAGCACAGGGAAAAGCAGTCAAAGTCTGATGGTCTCTGTAGTGACTAATCCAGTTTTGGGTAAGAGAGAATCTTGGTTTTCCTCTACTGGATTTGAGCATTGACTACCAACTAGTCAGGTTTGTGCTAAAGGAAGAAAATCAGGATAAAAACTATACAGTTATCAATAAGCAATTTTAATTATAAACATTTGATGGAATAAAAACATTAGCCTGGCTAAAATGTGCTTTTCTTGTTATTAGTAGCTGTCATTGAAGTGGGCCAGGTACACCCATCACAACCACACTACAGAGTCTTTGTGTGGCACTGTACGATAAGCACTGGACTGCTAACCACCAGGTGGGAGTCTAACCCTAACCCAAAAACTACTCCTTGGAAGGGTTGCTGTGAGTTGGAACCAACTTGGTGACACTTAACAACAACCACACAAAGTAGCCTGTGCTACTTAGTATCTTAATTTTCTAGAGCAAATATAACAGAAAGACCACAGTGAATGGGTTTAACAAACAGAAAGTTACTTTCTCACAATCAGGAGGCCAGAATTTGAAATCCAGGGTGCCTGCAGTAGGAAGCCTGGCAGCGTAATGGGTTACACGTTGGGTTGCTAATTGCAAGGCCAGAAGTTTGAAATCAACATTTCCTCCATGTTGAATTTTTCTGCTCCAGTAAAGATTTATAGCCATTCAAACCCTACAGAGGGTTGCTATGATCCAGAACCGCCTCATCAGCACACAGAAGCTCTAGGGGAAGTCTTTCTATATCTGTTGGCTCTGGAGGAATGTCCTTGTCTCTTTAAAGCTTCCGCTCCTGGGTAATTTTCATGTGACTTGGCATTTCTATTCCCCTATCTATGCTAGCTAGCTTAGTCTCTATTATAGCTCAAAAACCACAACTCATCTGTCAGTTTCGTACTGCACTGGCTAGTGTGTTGCTGTGATGCTAAAAGCTATGCCACTGGTTTTTTAAATAACAACAGGGCCATCCATGGTAGACAGACTTCAGCTGAGCTTCCAGACTAAGACTGACTAGGAAGACAGAGAGGAGGACTATTTCTCAATGTTAAGTCACTAAAAACCTTATGAATAGCAGTGGAACACTGTCAGACAGCACCAGGATATTGAATATTGAAACATTATGAAAAGCACCAGAATACTGTCAAATACAATGCTGGAGAATAAAACCCTCATGTTGGAAGCCATACAAAATACAGCACAGCTGCCTTATCAAAGTAGTTGACCATAACACAAATGGAGTAAAGCTTTCAAGTTATTCATATGTTATGGGTCACACTTCAAAATAAGAAGAAACAGCTGCAATCATCTATTAATAATTGGAACATGGAATGTATGAAATATGAATCCAGGAAAATTGGAAGTTGTCAAAATGAAATGGAATGCGAATATATTGATATTTGAGGCATTAGTAAGCTGAAATTGCATTGGATTTTGAAACTCACTCGGTTTACTATGCTGGGAATAGCAAATTGAAGAGGAAGGGCATGGTTTTCATCACTAAAAAGGACATTTCAAAATCTTTCTTGACATAGAAGATTGTCTGTGATAAGATAATATCCACCCACCTATAAGGAAGATCAGTTAATACTACTATTATTAAAATTTACGCACCAACCACTAAAGCCAGTGGTAATGAAATTGAATTATACCAACTTTTTCAGTCTAAAATTGATCAAATATGTAATCAAGATGTATTGGTAACTACTGGTGCTTGGAATGCAAATGTGGGAAACAAAGAGGAAGGATCAGTCATTAGAAAATATGACTTTGGTATTTAAATAATGCTGGCGATCAGATGATTGAATTTTGCAAGGCCAATGACTTCTTCATTGTAGATATCTTTTTAAAACAACATAAAAGATGCATGGACCCCATCAGATAGAACAACAGAAATAAATTGAGTACATCTGTGGAAAGAGACCATAAAAAACTCTATATTATCAGATAAAACAAGACCAGGGGCACACTGTGGAACAGACCATCAGTTTTTCATATGTAAATTCTAGTTGAGACTGAATAAAATTAAAAGAAGTCCATGAGAGCTAACATATGATCTTGCACATATCCCACCTGAATTTAGAGATCATCTCAAGAAAAGATTGGATATATTAAATACTAATGACCTAAGACCAGAAGAGTTCTAGGATGACATCAAGAATATCATGCAGAAAGAAAACAAATGGTCATTAAGAAGACAAGAAAGAAGGAAAAGACCAAAATGGATGTCAGAAGAGACTCTGAAACTTGCTGTCCAACATAGAGAAGCTAACGCAAATGGAAGAAAGGTAAAAGAAGATGTAAAGCGTCTGAACAGAAAATTACAAATGGCAGCTCGAGAAGACAACGAATGAAATGTGCAAAGATCTGGAGTTAGAAAACCAAAAAGGAAACATATGCTAACCACTTCTCAAGATGAAAGAACAGAAGAAAAATATCCAAGCCTTGACTTGAAATATTGAAGTGTTCTATGTATGAGCAAAATGGTAAATGATTCAGAAAGTATAAAAAGATGGAAGGAATACATAGAGTCGCTATACCAAAATAAATGTTTGATATCAACCATTCCAAGATGAAGCATATGATCCAAAGCCAATGGTACTGAAGGAAGAAGCCAAGATGCACTGATGGAATTGGCAAAGAACAAGGCTTTTGTTCTTTGATAGAATTGAAATCTTCCAACAAACATGAAGCACTGGAGGCACTCAATCAACTAAGCCAAGAAATTTGGAAGACAGCTACCTGCACATTCCAAAGAGAGGTGGCATTATGGAGTGCAGAAATCATCAGGCAATATCATTAATATCACATGCAAGTAAAATCTTGCTACAGGTAACTAAAAAATGGCAGCAACAATACACTGCCAGAGGTTCTAACTGCATTCAGAAGCAGACAGAGAATGAGGGACATAATTGTTGATGTCAGATGGATTTTGGATGAAAGCAGAGAATACCAGACCAATGTTTATTTATGCTTTTTTAACTATGCAAAGTCTTCCGACTATGTGTATCGTGACAAAATATGGACAAGTCTGCAGAGAATGAGTATTCCAGAATGCTTCATTGTACTTATGAGGAACTTGTACACAGAACTAGAGGCAGTCATTTAAACAGGTCAAGGGGATACTTTATGGTTTAAAATCAGGAAAGGTGTTCTCCATAGTTGTGTTCTTTCACCATACTTGTTCAATCTGTATGCTGAGCAAATAATATTAGAAGCTGTATTATATGAAGAAGCACATGACACCAGCATTGGTGGAAGACCCATAAACAACCTGCAATATGCAAATGATACAACCTTCCTTGCTGAAATGAAAGAGAACCTAAAATACTGATCAAGAACAAAACCGCGCCTTTCAGTAGAGGTTACACTTTAATTTAAAGAAAAAAAAAAAACAAAACACCTCACCATTGGACCCATGAATAACAATGCGACAAATGGATAAAAGATTGAAGTTGTCAAAGAATTTATTTTGCTTGCATCCACTATCAATACTCTTGGAAGCAGCAGTCAAGAAATCAAATGGCATGTTGCAATAGGCAAATCTGCTGCACAAGACCTCTTTAAAGTGTTCAAGAGCAAAGATGTCAGTTTGAGGACTACGGTATGCCTGACCCAAACCATGGTATTTTCAATAGCCTCATATGCATTTGAAAGTAGGACAATGAATAAGGAAGACCACAACAAAATTTGAGTTATGGTGTTGGGAAAGAGTATTAAAAATACCATTGACTGCCAGAAGAACAAACAAATTTATGTTGGAGAAGTACAATCAGAATGTTCTTTAGAAAACAAAGAATGTTCCTTTGTCTCTCATATTTCAGACATATCATCAGAAGGGACCCGCCCCTGGAGTATAACATCATGCTCGGTAAAGTGGAGGGTCATAGAAAAAGAGGAACACCTCTATGAAATCGATTGGCGGCAGCAATGGATTCAAGTGTAACAATTATGTGGTTTGTGCAGGACCAGGCAGTGTTTCCTTCTGTTGTGCATAAGGTCTCTGTGCATAACCCACTCAGTGACACCTAACAACAATAGCTCAAAGAAGATTAACTTAAAATGTACCCTACACTAATATGTAGAGACTTCAAAAAAGTTCATGAAAAAATGGAATTAAAAAATAATGCAATTTTTCCATCAACTTTGTGAAGCCCCCTTCATGAGTCTCATTAGCATAACAACAAAATCCCATTACTGGATGGGATTATAGTCGCTACAATATTATTTCAGGGGACCCTATTTAATCCAGAATATATGGATAGTGAGCATAAATATTATGTTTGTAAACATGAGAAGTTGAAGTAAAATTTGTTAGTGAGAGAAGAGCAGGGAGCTGAGGAAGGAGGTGGTTGAGGGGGGAATTTCAATTGCCTTCAAAGGAATTGCCATGTGCATGTTGGATGTGTCAATCTGAAATAAAATGTGAGTCCCAGGGACCCAATATGGCAGCAGAGTTTACTTGATGGAATTTCTTAAAGCTGTTTGAAACATCTGCTTTCCCTCTTCAAAGGACTGAAATTCAGGGGTGAGGCTGTTAGTCATTCACAGAGAGGGCAGGCTAGCCAGTATCCAAGAACCAGCAGGAAAGCACACACACACAGACACAGAAAAGGACTATTTAGCAATCTCTCACATCAAGATGTTCTGCAGTCTTATATCACTCAAACCAGGCCCATTGACTTTGTGAAAAAGCTCTGTTAACGTGTGATATCACTGCCAATAACCATTGTCACCCTGCCTTTTCAAAGCAAAGGCCATTCGTTTCTACAAGAATAGCCTGGAATATATAACTGAGGAAGGCAAGGATTTTGCAATGGAAATGCAAGCTTTTAAATAAATAATTGTCTTTTCTGAGTACATTTTTAAAAAAAAACCATGTATAAAAAAGCATACTGAAAAAATTTATACTCAATGAAATTGTGACACTCACTCATCTAAAAAGCTTTGCTCATTCAAAGCAGAAATTAATCATAGAAAGAAGATAAAAAAAAAAAAAAATTCCTGAAAGGGAAGGGAAATAATTCAGCAGTAAATCATAGAACAGGGCTAACATGAATCACAGAAAAAGGTACCAGCTCTTATGATTTAGGTGACATATAAAAAATAGCCCTTCCTGGATTGACAGTTATAGGTATAAATGATAAAATTATTCAGCAGTGGTATGTTCTCTTCTTGACATTTGTCATTTTGCATCTGATTACTTCTAAGAATTTAATTAAAGGGGCAACAGAAGCGTGTAGACCTTTTGTGACTCCGACAATCCTATACCTTTTTAAAGGTTTTGTAAGAAAACATATGACTGCTCTCCCCTTTTGCTTTGTTTTTACTAAGTGCACTACACATCTTCAAGCACATTACTTTTCTTCTTTATATAATATTAGACTTATAAGAAAAATGAATCAATAAAACATTAAGAATCAAATGCAAAGGCATGCATTTAAATTATTCTAAATATATCCTGAGAGACAATGGATCAGACTAGATACTAAACTGATATCTTCAGGTTTTACTTTGATATAGCAAGTAGATATAGCTGTGCATATATATCTACAGTACATTCTCTCTGGTTCCCCAACTCAAAGAAATGAATATGAACTTGTATGTATATGAGTCTGTATGCATACACATACTCATATGATAAGACTATAATTTTTATTTCAGCATTATAGACATCATTTTAGACCAGGATTATAAATCTAAAGCTAATGTTTAATGCGAAAGATGAATGACATCTTTACAAAACTAATGTGAAAATGCAGTTTTAGCATAGGGGACCCCATTACAAGAATTGTGCTTTAATTTGCCTAAACAAGAGGTTTTCTTCTTTTACTGTATGTTGTAATCGCACAACAAACAGGTTTACTGTAAATAAGCCCTGCCATAAGTTCTTTACCAACAAAATTGGTGTCAGGTGAACAAAAGCTTTGAGAGCTATCGTGACCATTATACAATGTGACCGGCCAATACATTCTTAAAAATACATCTGTGCATGCATTTTTATTTGCAATTAAGAACAGTTACTACTTACTCTAAGTCCAATTCACAGTCTCTTCAAAGTTTCACTTCAAAACAACTTCAGTGTTCTAACTGACTAAATTAAGGCTTTCTGTGTTTCCCCCCATCTCCCCGAGCAGAAATTAAATCAGTTTTAATTTATTTTATTTGCTAACACTGTGGATATAATTATTGCTGCTGAGTCTTTTTAATTGTTTTCAACTAGGTGCTTGTCTTTAAGTTGCAATAGACTTCTAATTCCACATTGTTGATATTCCCTTGTTAATTCTGACAAAGCATCATAAATCCAGGTATTTAGGTTTATTGAATTTTGAAATGAGGTGATTAGTTGGAGCATGGATGAATGAATTGATGCAAAGCAAAATGAATTTTATGATTTACTATGGTTTACAAGTTCCCTTGGAACCATTATGTGCAAATTGTAAAATGTATTAAGAGGTAAGATATCACATTTATAATCAACTTGGCAAATTTTGCTCAAGTAAAGATATTCAAGCGTTCTGCAAAAGAGTCACTGTTGAATAAGTGTTTGGCATACACAATTAATTTTCGCTGTGTTGTCTTACACTCCATCATTTTTAAGTTTAAGAGGCTAATGTATGAGATGTCAGAGACTTCACAATAAATGTGGAACACTATATCGTGTCATGTTTTAGCATGTTAGGTTGTAGTCTAATGTTCAAGGCAATTATCAGTTCAAAGTTCTAATATGATGCATGCAATTGAGTATTTTACTTTAAAACAAAAGGTTCATCACGTATTACTCAACGGAAGTCTGTAGTAAGTGGATTTTTTTCATTATTGCGCTTCCTGTATAATTTATTTGTTGTTGTTGTCGTTATGTGCCATGGAGTCAGTTCCGACCAATAGCGACCCTGTACAGGGTTTCCGAGGCTGTAAATCTTTACGGGACCAGACACATCATCTTTCTCCCACAGAACAGATGGTAGTTTCGAACTGCTGACCATTCACAGCCCGATTCGTAACCACTATGTATTTATTTGTTTAGTATTTAATTTGGTATTAGAATAATTGTGAGAATTTCTGCCCTTGTGGATACAGATTGTTATTGTTGTTGTTGTTAAGTGCTGTCGAGTCAGTTCCGACCCATAGTTACCTTCTAGAGAGTTTCCAAGGAGCGACTGGTGAGCTTGAACCACCAACCTTCTAGTTCAAACCAACTTTGCAGTCTAGTGCATTAACGCTCAGCTCCACAACAGGACTCCGTGTATACAGATGTTGTTGTTGTTGTTAAGTACTGTCGAGTCGGTTCCGACCCATAGCGACCCTGTACAGGGTTTCCGAGGCTATAAATCTTTACGGGAGTAGAAAGCCTCATCTTTCTCCCGTGGAGCGGCTGGTAGTTTTGAACCTCTGACCTTAAGGTTCGCAGCCCCATTCGTAACCACTACGCTACCAGAACTCCTTTTCGTGTATACTGTAGCAGAGATACCACAAAGGAGCTGTTGTGTAGCAGAAATACCACAAGGGAGTGGCTTAAACCAACAAAAAAATTGTTTTCTCACAGTTTAACTGGCTAGAAGTCTGAATTCAAACATTTCCATATGTTTTAGATTTCCGTGGATCTAGGAGGGTCTCACCTTTGGGATCTCTGGTTTAAAGGACTTTTTCCATTTCCAGTTATTCTTCTTTCTTGGTAGTAGTGAGGTTCCACTGTCTCTCTCTCTCTCCTTTTATCTTTTGTAAGATCAATTGTGGGAACTAAACAAGGATGTGACTTGAGTCACATCTTCTTGTAAGTCTGTGATTCAAAACACACCCCACAATGATTTTTCTTCATTAACATATGTTGTTATTGTTGTTAAGTACCATCAAGTAAACTCTGACTCACAGCAATTCTGTATAGGGTTTCTGAGGAGTGACTGGTAGGTTTGAACAACCCACCTTATGATTAGTGATCTAGTGTTTATCCTACAGCACCACATTAGGACTCCTATTAACATAATTGTTGTTGTTAAGTGATGTCAGGTCTGTTCTGACCCATAGCAACCGTGTATAGGGTTTCCAATGAATGGCTGGAGACAGATAACAAAATGAAGAGGAACCACATAATACTGGAAATAATAATAAGTTGATACATATTTTTTGGAGGGGGGGGACAATTCAGTCCATAATAGATGGTTAATTTAAATAGGAAATGCTAAGATCTATTGGAGTCCTGGTGTGACACTGTAGGATAAGCACTAGACTGCTAACCACAAAGTTGGTGGTTCAAACCCACCAGTTCCTCCTTGGAAACCCTATACAGGGTCACCATTGGTGGGAACTGATTCAATACCACTTCACAACACCTTATTGCAATGTTGTGGTTGTTAGGTGATATAGGGTTGACTTTTTTCAACTTATCCTGACTGGGTGTGACAGAATAGAACTGCTCCATAGGATTGCTAGGCTTGACGGCACTTAACAACAACAACAATCTTTACAGTAACAGATTGCCTTTTTGCCATTAGTAATTCACCTCTCTTTTTTGCTTAATATGCACAAGACCTTGTATGATACTGACGTTGTAAAACATTAAAAAACAGCCTATGATAGTTACGGGGGGCGAGGAAATGTTTCATGGGCTAGAGAGTAGATACATGTTAAGGTGGGTGGCAGGGCAGACAATATACAACAAGAAGGAAGCAAGCAAAGGAAAGATGGAGGTAATGGGAGACACAAGGAGAATGCAATAGTTAGAATGAATAGAGGTAATACTGTTAACTGTAGGTAGTTGGATGGGATTGCAATCATGGTAATGATGCAAAGTATATGATTTATTTAGTGTAAAACTGTTGATTACCTCTATAAACTTTCACTCAATTCACAATGTTGTTGTTGTTAAGTGCCGTCGAGTCGGTTCCGACCCATAGCGACCCTGTACAGGGTTTCCGAGGGTGTAAATCTTTACGGGAGTAGAAAGCCTCATCTTTCTCCCGCGGAGCTGCTGGTAGTTTCGAACCGCTGACCTTAAGGTTCACAGCCCGATTCGTAACGGTTAAAATACAAAAAAAAAAAAAAAATCAAAGGATATAAAAAAAGAAGTAAATCATAATTAAAAGTGAACTTTCCATTCTAAATATTCCATCACTAATTTACAGGTATGCCTATTGGGTTAAAAACCAAAATGCTCATTTCTCTATAACTTGTTTCAGAAACTTTGCAAGACTTCAGACGTGAACTGTCAGGTTTCTTTGTTTTTAATCAGATCCATCACCCATAATTTTTTATTTTTCTGTGTTAATTATCACTGACAGTCCATTCCTTAGACACCTAGGAGAACTAGCCCAGAGTGCCTGATGCAATCTTAGTATAACTGATCGAAATGCATAGCCACTCAGGAAGTGTGCGGTTAAGATGGTCTCTTGATATTGAAGGTGAATGATTTTTGTTCTCATGGAAAAATAAAGAAGCTCTCAGGCCTCCTGATTCTTAAGTTCTACAAACTCAGAGCTTAGGAAGGTGACTACAGCTTTGCATGGAGATATTGACAGAATTTCTTGGTGCTCCTCCTCAGAGCTCACCATGGTGTCTCGTTCAGTTTCAGTATACCCTCTCTGGGAATCCTAGTTTCAGATATAGGAACTTGGAATGCTCTTTATTCCTCTGCACAGAGTAGAGAATGAACATCTACTGATGTTTTGCGTGTGATAGGCATCAATTGGTAAAGCTATTATGGACTGTGCTATTTTACTAATTTGTATTTTATTTAATACATGATAGTATTCTGAGATGACCAGATCACAGTAATAAAAAACAACACAAACTCTGTAGTCAAAATGGCTGGAAATTTGGACAAGTTACTTAACACTTCTAAGCTTTCACTTCACTGTCTGAAATGGGGATAATATAATAATGCCTTTTCACATCATTTAGAATATCACATATAGGATCGCTGGTGAGGTTGAGGGTTGGTTACACATTGGGCTGCTAACTGCAAGATCAGCAGTTTGAATCCACCAGTCTCTCTGATGGAGAAAGATGACACATTCTGCTTCTGCAATAGCCTCAGAAATACTGTGTTGTTGTTATGTGCCATGGAGTCGGTTCCAACTCATAGCAACCCTGTACAGGGTTTCCGAGGCTGTAAATCTCTACAGGTACAGAAAGCTTCATCTTTCTCCTACTGAACAGCTGGGAGTTCCGAACTGCTGACCCTGAGGTTTGCAGCCCAATTCGTAACCACTAAACTACCAGAGCTCCTTCAGAAACACTGTACAGAGTCACTATTAGTTAGAACCAACTTGATGGCACACAACCACTACTACCACTAGAGTATTCAACCCTGCCAAGTCCTTAGAAAGTAAGATTTCAATAAATGTCTGCTGTTAATATGGATGGAAGTGAAAAAATGAAAGAAGTTGGCTTTCGATCTATACACACACACATACCCTACATCGTAATAATCTGGAATTTGGTTTTAGGTCTGCTACTGCCTCAAGCTATCACTATATATATAAAACAGCAATTTCCTCTTTCAATTTAGCTAAAAACAAACCAACACAAACATTTACTGAGCATCTACTCTGTGCTAGATATAAGGTTTTTGATGTTTTTTATTAAGACCATTGAGATGGCTCCGACTCATAGTGACCTTCTATAGGATTTACGAGGAGTGGCTGGTGGTTTTGAACTGCCTACCTTGCAGTTCAAATTGATCTTGTGGTCTTGTGCTTATCTTAGAATTCCACACCAGAACTCCTGATACAAGGATGTTGTTGTATAGTGAGTCGAATCAGTTCTGACCCATAATGACCATGTGTAGAGTTTCCAAGGAGCAGCAATGGGTTGAAACCAACTCAATAGTACTTAACAACAAGCAATAATTCTTCAAATAAGTTCACCTTTAAGGTTGTTGTTGTCAGGTGCCATTCACACTAAGCATAGTGTCCTTGTCCAGAAACTGGGCCCTCCTAATAATCTGTCCAAAGTATGAGAGATGAAGTCTGGCTATCTTAACTCCTAAGGATCATTCTGGTTGTACTTCTTCCAATATAGATATTTGTTTTTTTCTTCTGGTAGCCTCTTCTCCAACACCATAACTAAACGCATTAATTCTCCTATTGTCTCCCTTATTCATGGTCCATCTTTCATATGCATATGAAGCTATTGAAATGCCAAGGCTTGAGTCTGGCACACTTCAGTCCTAAAACTGACATCTTTACTCTTGAAACTTTAAAGAGGTCTCGTTCACCAGCGTTGCCTAATGCAATACGTCATCTGCTTTCTTGACTCTTGTTTCCATAAGTGTTAATGGTGAGTCCAAGCAAACTGAAGTCTTTGATAACTTCAATCTTTTCTCCATTTATCATGATGTCATTTATTGGTCCAGTAGTGAGAACTTTTGTTTTCTTTACATGAGGTGCAAACCATACCAAAGACTGTGGTCTTTGATATTCATCAGTAAATATTTTAAGGAAATATAAAGTATTCTATAGAGAAGGAATGATAAAGTATGATCAAATGGTTGTTTCTTATAAGTCTATTAATTATGATTCGTCTTTCTTTAATAGTCTAGTCAATACTATTTATCAAATAATTTTGCTAGCAAATTATCTGTATAGTTGATTCTTTAATAATCAAAATAATCTGATCCTAGAAATGTCTGAAAAAAAGATAGCTAAAGATGTCTCAAACTCTAACAATGTCTAATAATTTAGAATTTACTTGACGATAATTCAACAAATAGACTCAACTCTTAGATAATAGGCTCAGTGGAGGAGAGCAATGAAGTGAACAATTCAAAAGCATGGGTAATCACCAAATCAATTAAATGTACCTTCCAACTGATTCTTTATTAGGTGCTGTATATTTAAACATATTATTTCTAATATTTTGGGATTTCACAGAAGAGTAAGCAAATAAATGAAATCGGAGGAATTGGTTTGATTAATCAGGTTTATTCTTGTTCTTCTTCTTGCAATATCCTGTTACTTCCTACTATGTGTTGAGAGTGGATTGTCTCACTTTCTATACTAGTGCTGAACCTGGAGTTCCTTTACACATTCGCTTGCTGCTCTTGTGTTCTCCAAGTTAGGGAGATGATTGTTCTGACTTGAAAGACTTCCAGCTTCTGAGCCAGAATGGACAAAGATCATTTTATGTTGACAAAGTACTTAATTAAGTAGAAT
>NW_006408529.1:11168167-11183065 GCF_000296735.1 Chrysochloris asiatica
ATATATATATAATGTGTGTGTGTGTGTGTGTGTGTGTGTGTGTGCCACTGAGTTTATTCCAACTCATAGCGACCCTGAACAGGGTTTCTGAGGAATTACTAGGGGGAGGGGGTTCAACTTCTGACCTTGCGATTAGCAATCCAGTGCTCAACCTACAGTGCTACACCAGGGATCTTATATAATCACCGCACCAAGACTAAAATATATGTCTTTATTAGGCACTGTATATGTATATATATATTTCCCTTTAATCTGACAATCAATGGGGACTTGTTAAGTGCCATCGAGTTGTTCTGACCCATAGCGACCCTATATAGGATTTCCAAAGAGCAGCTGGTGAGTGCCAACCGCTGAGCTTCAGGTTCAAACCACAGTGCTTATCCTACAGGACCACAACATGACTCCACAGCCAAATGCCACCTTGCACAGGAGAATGAACAATTTAAGAACAATTTATGCCAGGAAATAATCATACTGGCTGTCGTGGTGGTTGTGTACCGCGGAGTCGAATCCGACTCATAGCGCCTCTGCATAGCATTTCCGAGTCTACATCTTTATAGGAGCAGAAAGCCTCATCTTTCTCTTGCAGAACAGATAGTCATTTCCAACTGCTGACCTTGAGGCTAGCGGCCGACTCTTAACCACTATGCTATCAGAGCTTCTTGTAATAATATTGGAATTTTTTAATCCATCAAGAACTTTCTACAGGAAAGACTTTTTCCCTTCAATATAAGAGGTTTAAAAAAGCACTTACTACAGGTCTAAATATATTTTCGCTATTTTGAATTTTTCAAATGAGAATTGAAAGTATAGCCATATGTAAAAGAGCCACTTATGTTTAGTGGTGTTTTTATTTTTAAAGACTTATTTTTAGCATGACAACAAAATGTGGTGAAATTAACAGTGGTGGGTTACCTTACAGGTATCAATGTACTTTAAGAACTAATAGAATGAGACATTTTAGCTGACAGAGTCGTGGTTTCATAGCATGAATTATAGAAACCTTGCAATGATAAAAACATGTCCCTCTTTCAGTTACAGCCCACAGTCTAAAGAAGGTGTTGCCCCTCCTCCCCAATCTATTTTTTCATCAATACTTCCTTTATTACCTGACATCTATTCACCAATATATTGAACAAGGGGAAATTATCTCTAGAAGGCCATAGTAAAATGATTTTGTTGTTGTTATGTGCCGTGGAGTCGGTTCCGACTCATAGCGACCCTACACAGGGTTTCCGAGGCTGTAAATCTTTACGGGAGCAGACCGCCTCATCTTTCTCCCGGGAACCGCTGGTAATTTCGAACTGCTGACCTTGCAGCTCGTCCCCCTATTTGTAACCACTACGCTACCAGAGCTCCTTAGTAAAATGATACACACATGAAAAATGTATCAGGAATGCCCTCTAATCTCATCAGTAAACATATCAATGTGTAGCATTTTGTCTACCCTAATAACATCAGGATTTATGTACATATAATAAAGTATCACAATAGCTCACATGGAATATTTTCTTTGTATTGTTTACTGTGTTCTTAATAATAATCAGCTAAAGTAGACTTTCCAAGTAAGGAACTAAATTTGATTTATTTTTTATCATCTCAGTGTCTAGCATTGTACTTCATACACTCAGTAAATGGTTAGACACATTGAGTTACTAGGAATTTCACTTGATGGATGAATGGACTGAAATTTCAGAATTTAAAAATCCAGAATGACTTCTGCTGAGCAGAGATTGAACTTGGAACTCTCCACTCCAGCACTTCAGACTCTGCCTTTTAGCATAATCACAATGATCCCACAAGAACACATAAGAGGGACAGGTGCAAGTGAAACTAAGGATCCCAGGAAACAAGGACAGAATACCTGAAAAATGGAAGAACAGTTTTTGGAGCCAGATTTCATTTTCTTAAGCCACATTTTATATATATATATATATCAACTAACATTTCCTTCTGCCTCATACAGCAACTTCCCTTCCCTCACCTGTTAGGAGCCTTTGATGACTAATAATTATCTGTTTCCTGTTACTTAGCATTTTTAAAGGAGAAGTATAATCTCAAGAATATTTAAAAATAATTATATTCAGGCACTTGGTGGCATCCTTAAATGATGCAAAAGATTAATTTGCTCATATGCTAATTGAAGGTTGGGGGTTCTAGTTCTTCCCGAGACTCCTGAGAAGACTGTTCCCATAATCTAGTTCAGATAAAGCAGCCACTGAAAACCCTATAGAGTGCAGTTCTAGCCTTCATATATAGGTCTGCATGAGTCAGAATTGACTTGATGACAACTGATGATAGGGCCAAGATAGATAAGGTGTTATGCTATTCCAGCAAGACCAGGAAGGTTTCTATAGGAAGACATGGGATGGAGTCTTATTGTATCACATGGCCCTCATAAGTCAGACTTAGGTTTATTTATTTAATCATTATTATTATTTGAAATTACCGGTATATGCTCTCAAAAGTTCTCATTTCCATTCTCCTGCTTTAAAATGTTAAATTATAGTGCAAATATTACTCCATATGTGTTATAAACTACAAGTAAGTGACATATGCAGAATAATCAGATTTCTCAGCAGTCTGTGTTCTCTAGTATTAATTTCTAAAAGCAAAGAGGGAGGAATTAAACTTTATTAAACACCTACTATGTGCAAGGCACTGTACTAGTTGTATTTTATTACCTTAGTCTTCTTTTAAAAGAGAGTGAGAGAAATAAATAAAGACAAACAAAAGTCTCTTAAGATAGGACTTACTGCATCTTCTTTTGTGAAAAAGGAAACTGAGTTTCAAAGACATGTAAGAGCCCAGGTTTAAAAAAAAAACAAACAAACTAGTAAAGGACTAATGAAATCTAATTTTAAAGATTTTTGATGCTGTCCATATTCTTTTCCAAGTTTTAAAGATATTTCTATATACTGTTGTCTACTAACTTCCCCATAACTCATGTGCTTAGAGGCAGTATTTTAGAAAACTCACTCTGGTACTCTCCCAATAAAGAACTATATTCTGTAATATTAGTCATCTTATTTAGCAATCCCAAGAATTTAATAAAATTGTATTTTTGGTGCCAGGGTTAAGCACTGAAAGGCAGTGTGTAATAGAAAATATAACTCTGGAGTGGAAACTAGCATATCAAGATGCTGATCTCAAATCTGCCCAAACTAGAAGTAACATCTTGACAAATTGCCTAACTTTGGACCTCTATTTCTATTCCAATATAATCAAGATGATCTTTAAGGTGCTTCTCGTTCTAGAAGTTATATATTTTGTTCTCTCGTCTTAAAAAAAAAAAAAAAAAGTGATTTTTCAATTATTTGTTCAAAGCACAATGTGCCTTACTTTAAAAAAACAAAACCTAAAGAATATAAATCTGTTGTTTTGTGTTCCCTCTGGTATAATTCACTGATACTGACCTAATTAAAGAATCTAAATGAAAGTTATTTTTATTTATTTTAATTTGTTTTCTTGAGATACAGACTTCTTTAGGTGAGATTGCCGGAGACTATGGGTTGGGAAAAACGTCTGTCCCTAAATTGAAGAACAAAGAGAACACTGTTGTGATAAATCTTAGTGTCAGTTCATGATCCTATGAGGAGCTAGGGTCCTCCTCAGTGCACTACCTGTTCTTCCATCAAGGAATCAGGTCTGTAGGTAACAGGGATAAGAAAGCAGTGCAGCTGTATTTTTAGTACATCATTATACAACTACAGAAAATAATCAGTTGAGGATTTTTTTGACAGTTGACATAGGTGCAAACTATAATTTCCTTTAAGAATTGAGGAGGGAATTTAGGTCAGGTACTCTGAGTCTATTCATTTATGCAATTTCATTTTAAGACTTTAAATCAATCAGAGATATACCTACAGTCATCTCATAAAGATAAGGTTTTGTTTTCTTTTGCAGTAAAACCAATATTTATAGAAATTATTTGAGGTCTAATGACTGCAAGAGGATCCTTAGATATGCCTTATGAGACAATGAGTACCTGCTAGTCCAACTTTCACACTTAACAAATGGCTGTTTAACTAATGTGTACTTAAACTCAGATGAGGATTAATAATCCAGTCCTCTGAAGAGGATTAATTTTTTTTTTTTTAACAAAAAGGATCATTGACAAGCACACACAGTATAATCCCAATGAACTAGATTTGTTTTGCTTTGCTTAATCGCCCTGCAAACTTCTATTCACAAAAAATCTCTCCTGAAAAGGTTAAAAGTGAGCATCCAGCTTGGTCATTCATATTTAGAATTAGTGAGTATTTCCAGTAAAGTAGGCATTGGCTCTATGAAACCTCATTGCTGGATTGTGCAGATTAAATGTGAGAAAATAAAATGCTCGTGAAAACTGCCTTCTTGAATGTCAGCATTTCTAATTTTGATTTTTACTTTATTTCAGTCTTTTTTTTTTCCCTATGAGAAAGCATCCCTAATACAGCTTAGTGACAAAATGATATGTAAATTTTTGCTTCTCTAGCATACATTTATTTCTTCGTTTTAATCAAGTGAAAAAGAATCCATTGCTTTTAAATGAAGTTGTAAATATTGCAGAACCAAAAAAGTAGCAGCCTACTAAAATGTGTGGGATAGGAGGGGAGGAGGAAATATGTGATTCCATTAAGCATTGGCTTCGACTTTGGCATTTTCATTGTTAATACAATACACTCAGTTTTGGAGACTCATTTCATAGCTACTAGCTTGCTCTTGTGTGTCTGCCTGTACTGAAAAAGAGAAAAGGAGAATCCTAGAAATCTTGATGAAATATTTAATCTCATCAAAGATCTTAGAAAATGTTTTAAAAAGTAAAGTTTGCTTACTAGCTTTTGTTGTTGTTAAGTGCCATCGAGTCAGTTCCAACTCATAGCAACCCTGTATAGAGTTTCCGAGGAGTAACTGGTGGGTTTGAACCACTGACCTTTTGGTTAGCAATCCAGTGCTTATTCTACAGTGCTGCACTAGTAGCACTCACTGTTATTTGTCAACTTGGTTTTCTTCATGGGTGCACTGGAACATAAATGAAAAGCATACAGCGAACCTCAATAGAACAGAGCAATGTTTTTGATGTGAATTAGAAAAGGAGAATCCCCAAGCACATCCCCTGATCAGTTTGGGCTTAGGTTTTCCTTTTTTATCATTATTATTATTTTCTTTTTCAAATAGTGACTAATGCCATGTCAAATTTCTAATTTTGCTGCTTCCCACATTTCAATAGAAAACATGTCATCCTTTGTTTTTAATTCCACCTTTGCTACAGAGGTGAAAGCATTGTCATTCTGTTTAATTGGCTACATGCAGTTCATTAGAGGAGGCAGCCTGGTTAAGGCATACAGGAGCATTTGTAGGTGCTAATCTTCTAGGCACTTAGCATTCCCGTTGACCTTGTTAAAGGTAACAGAGGTCAGACTTGGGTTCAACAGAGGCACTCTCTCACCAAGGAGACTGGCATGAGAAAGTAATCGGTGTATGTCACTTTTCATTAATCACACCACTTTCCTTTTCATGAAATACCAGCAGATAATTGTTACTAAATGCGATTCGCAACACTCCGAGCAGTGGTTGAAGAACCAGAAGTAGGCAAACAGATAAAAACATTGTTTAGCTTGCAGGCAGCAAGTGTTTGCTATTCAGAGGTACATTCATGCATAAACATTGATTTAGCCATGAGCTGACACTTATAAAGCTTGAGCTGTTTCCAGAAAGCCCTGTGGTCAGGCTAAGTAATAGCCAAGGGCAAGTACTTTTACCTGTATGGCAAGATTACGTTCTATTTAAATTGTCTGATCTGAAATAAATCAGTTTCCCTTATGTTAAACTGCTGTAAGATTATCATAGGTAAGAGCTAAATAAAATGCTTGCCTTTATGGCGAAAGACTCCTAGAGGGTACTTTGTTGATTTTGAATAAATATTTCATTAAGTCCAAGCTGCTGCACATAATTTGGAAACTATGGGTTCATTTAAATCTATTTAGATTTCTAGCTTTCTTTAATAAATTGATATATTTATGCACAATGAATAAAACTATTATTTTCCTTATTAAGGTTTCCAACTCTTAAGCCTTCAGAGTGATTAATACTAAAACACACCAAACCCACTGCTACGGAGTCCTTTCTGACTCATAGCAAGTCTAAAGGACAGATTAGAATTACCCAATAGGATTTCCCAGGCTGTAAATCTTTACAAAATTGACTGTCACATCTGTTTCCATTAGAACAATTGGTGGATTCAAACCATTAACCTTTTGGCTAGCAGCGGAGCATTGGAACCCCTCTGCCACTAGGTCTCCTTAAAGTGATTAATCGTTGGTTTGCATTGTTTGTTTGATAAGTGCCTTCCAGTTGGTTCCAACTCACAGTGACCCTCTTTTTTTTCTGAGGAGTGGCTGATGAGTTTGAACTGCCACCTTGTAGTTAAAAGTCTTGTGCTTATGCTTCAGCACCACAACAGTGATTAATTTATTGTTATCAAGTGTCATTGAGTTGTTTCTGACTCATAGTGACCCTCTATAGGGTTTCCGAGGAGCAGATGGTAGCTTTGAACCACTGACTTTGTACTTAGCAGAGATTAATTGTTGTTGTTATGTGCCGTGGAGTCGGTTCCAACTCACAGCAACCTTGTACAGGGTTTCCAAGGCTGTAAATCTTTATGGGAGCAGAAAGCCTCATCTTTCTCCTGTGGAACAGCTGGTAGTTTTGAACTGCTGACCTTGTGGTTCGCAGCCCAATTCATAACCACTATGCTACCAGAGCTCCTTAACAGAGATTAATAGTACTTGCAAATATGTTGGTGGGTTCAGCATGTCAAGGCTGTGGTCCTTTTACAGATTAACTTTATCATAGGGTTCATTCACAGGAAGTAGCTTACTTCTGTGCCATCTGCTGGGATTAGCATTTTCTCAAAAAATAGTCTTAAAGATTGAACATGTAACATATGTGTAACATGCACTAAGCTTGTGCTATGAAAACGCTATAAGATGCATGAGGAAGTAACTGAACAGTATAGCATTTCTCTCTTGACACAATGATTTTATTATCCCAATACTATACATAATCTACTCAGGCTGAAAGAAATGAATGTCAGATATGAAGATAAACAGGAACTGGAACTATGGTCTATGTTTTCAGACACCTCTTCTTGCTGTTATTTCATCCATTTTCTCCCTTTTAGTCATTGAGAAATAAGGTACGTCTAACATGCATGACTGCCTTATTGATATTAAAACACAAATTGAAGAATTCAACACTTAAAAGATGTACTAATTGCCAAGAAGATTTCAAGGGAAAGATTAATTTTAAAATGGAGACATTTGCCTTTATTTATTTAAAAAGAAAAAAAAAAAAAGAGGAAACTTCTTATAAAAGTAAAGGGGGACCCAGTAAAACAAGGTGAGCATGGGCTGACTTGTGGTTATTTACTAACCTGTAGTGAACAATTTTAAGGAGCTCAGGTAGCATAGTGGTTACAAATCAGGCTGCCAACCTCAATATCAAGGTCAGCAGTTCAAAACTACCAGCAGTTCCGTGAGAGAGGGATGAGGAATTCTGCTCCCATAAAGATATACAGCCTCAGAAACCCCGTGCAGGATTGGAACTGACTCCACGGAACTTAACAACAACAACAGTGAACAATTTCACATTCTTCCACCACATCAAAAATTCTCCTAGAAGGTCTGGCTGGCATCTGTCTCACTCCTAACCTCACAGTACCTCCCTATACAATCCAAGCCTCACTAAATATGTGTTTGGCTGAAATGAGTGCTAGTCTATTTGTAAAGATGTACTAGAAATATACTGATGCCAATATCAAATTTATTTACCATTATAAAATGCAGTTGAGTAGCTTAGGGGTTTTGTATTATTTCTGGCAATTTGAAGGTATTACTCTCTCAATACCTATGCTATTAAAGCAAGAAGTCCAAGCTGCACTGAAGGTCTTGGAGAAAAATAAGGCTCCAAGAATTAACAGAAAACAAATTGAAATGCATTAATAAGCTGATGTGGTACTGGAAGAGAGTTACCTGGCCAAACGAATGAAGGAGACCTATATTGATGACCATTCCAAAGAGAAGTGATTCAACGGAGTGTGGAAATTATGGAACAATATCATTAATAGCACATGCAGGTTAAGTGTGCTACAGATAATTTAAAAATAGCCATGCCAAGATGGTGTCCAGCTACCACCACCAACTGCTCTAAAAGGGATCACACTGGAAGGTCTCAGATAGAATGAGAGGAAATGTGGAACAAAACTCAAAATTATAATAAAAGACCTGACTTACTGGTCAGAAAGAGCCTGGAAGAACCTAGACTATGGCGCTGTCACAGAACTCACCCTTGTGGCCCAAGTTTCAGTCAAGCAGTAGATAGATACACAGGGTTGAAAGCAACACTAGTAAGTTAGGCTCACCATGAAATGGTCCACCATTCAAAATCAAAAGGGAAACATTTACCTAAGAACAAAGTTCAAAAGGTTTGAGCGGGAGGGTGGTAATGAAATCAGAAGCACAGAGAGGACGTGCGCTAACAGCTGTTACATGGAGAGGGTTGTGATCATTGAGATGAAACACAGTGTACGCTATACTGAATGTCAAGCTGATGATCTGCTCCATGAACCTTTGCTCAATTCACAATAAAATGTTTATAACAACAACAACAAAAAAGTAAAGGGGGGGAAATAATATTTTGGTAGAATTTAAAATGATCAGATAGTGTATATACAGATTTCTGATTTCTAAAAAATTCTTTGTTATTTTCTTATATAAAGTCTATTTTTCCAATAAGTTATTGATTCTGACACTTTTCACCATGCAAATTAAAGTTAAAAATCCACCCAGTAACAATGTGTAATATAAATGTACAAAATGTAATATATTATGGTGGTTATGTGCCATGGAGTCACTTCTGACTCATAGCAACCCTGTACAGGATTTCCAAGGCTGTAAATCTTTACGGGAGCAGAAAGCCTCATCTTTCTCCAGTGGGACAGCTGGTAGTTTCGAACTACTGACCTTAAGGTTCTCAGCCCGATTCATAACCACTATGCTACCAGAGCTGCTTAAAATATATTATACTCACTGTTAAATGAATTATACTCACTGCTAAATAAATTAAAGATTCCTCTTTGCATAAAGAAAGTATTGTATTCTATTTTTGTGTATCTAAATTTATTCATATGTTCAAATTTTTATTATGATAACTTGTGATATTTAATCTTTACTATATTTAATTTTTAGTCATTGGTTATTTTAGAGCATTTAGAATCTAATGAAACTAACATTTTATATGATTATAGGTGTGAACCATCCCCAACCAGTATTAAAAATACTATTAGCTAGCTCTTACTAACTACTTATTATAGTCTAAGTACTCTAAACATATTAACTTATTCTATCCTGATAGCAATGGATGACAAAGGAAATATTATTACACCATTATACAAGGGTAAGTTAAAAGTATTGCTACAAAGTCATAGAAACCTTTATTAAGCAACACTATCAAAATATGAAGTTATTATTTCTATTTTTAAAAAATTTTTATTGTAAATTAAGTGAAGATATACAGAAGATCATCTGTTTTACATTCAACAAATCATAGACTTTGTTTCATCTCGATGATTGCAATCCCATCCAAGCAACAACAGTAACCCTGCTTCCTCCCTGGGGTTCCTATTTCCATTAAACACACCTTCCAATCTCTTCTCAACTTTGTCTTTAGGTAAATGTTGCCCTTTTGATTTTCAGTGATTGACCATTCCATGTTGACCATACCTTAACAGTGTTGTTGCCCCCCCCCTCCCCCCCCATATATCTCTCTACTGTTTGGCTGAAGTTCAGCTGTGAGAGTGAGTTCCTTTCCAGACCTGAAGGGTGCTCAAGAGCCATGGTCTTAAGTTTCCTTATGACTAGTAAGCATAGTCTGTTTTTTAATAATTTTGAGTTTTGTCCCACATATTCTGCCACTCTATCTGGGACCTTGTAAGGTGATCCCTTTCAGAGACGTTGGTAGTGATAACCAGGCAACATCTAGTTCTTCTGGTCTCAGAGTCATGGGGATTGATGATCACATAGTCCATTGGACTAATTGATTCCAAGCTTCTTCAATTCTCATCATCTTTCTTCTGCATATGGAGAGACCAATAGCTGCACGTCGGATGGCCACTCATGAGCTTTTGAGTCAGATAGCCACTCATAAGATTCTACTCACCAAAGTATGATGTAGAACATTGTCTTTGTGGACTACATTATGCAGATTGACCATGGTATCCCCTGAGACTATGATCCTAAGCCACCAAACCCAGCAACTCATTGCTTTAAGATGCTTGATAATATCTAAGACATTTTCATGATTTTGTCTGCTGTCAGTTCCACCACATTCATAGTTGCATTTGCAGGAAAGGTAAATATCCATGTACCAGTATCCTTTTTCAAACTCATATATTCATGGGATATATGTATATATATGTATATCCCACTCTTCCTTCTATACCCCTTCAGTCCACGTCTCTGCCCATGGATCTACCCACAGAACATTGTTGTTCCAAGGTTGTGTATATATCACTATTTTCCTCTACCCCCTTTGTTGTTGTTGTTGTAAAGTGCCATCGAGTAAGTTCCGACCCATAGTGACCCTATATAGGGTTTCCGAGAAGCAGCTGGTGAGTTTGAACCACCGACCTTGGAGTTCAAACAGACCTTATGGTCAAGTTTTAATCTACAGTGCTGCACCAGGGCTCCTCTATCCTCTTTAGCCCTTGCATATCTCCTTGTGTCTTCACCTATCTTCATTATTCCCCTGCCAACTTCCTTTTTCTTGTATATTGCTCTTCCCCTTCTTATTTGTTGCCTTTCCTGTCAACCAAGTTAACATGTGTCTACCTCTAGCCAGTGAATTATTCTCCCTTTCATCCCACCACTGGTAACCATCAAAGAATGTTTCTTTTAGTATGAAAACCTTTTCTGAAGTTTTTATAATAGTGGTCTCAGACAATATTTGTCCTTTTGTGACTGATTAATTTCACTCAGTATAATGTCTTCCAGGTTCATCAATGCTATGATGTATATCACAGATTCATCACTATTCTTCCCCATTTTGTAGTATTCCGTTGTGTGTATGTACCAAAATTTGTTTATCCATTCTTCCATTGATGGGCATTTAGGCTGTTTCCATCTTTCTGCTGTTGTGAAAAGTGCTGCAATGAACATCAGTGTGTTTATATCTACTCATGTCCTTGGTTATATTTATTATGGATTTATTCCAAGTAGAGGGATTGCTAGGTCATACAGTATTTCTGTTGCCACTTTTCTGAGGAAGTAGCATACCATTTTCCTCAGTGATTGAACCATTTTACAGTCCCATGAGTACTTAACAACAACTAGCAATGTAGGAGTCCCAGGTCTTCCACACCTTCGCCAGCATTTTCTGTTTTCTGTGTTTTTGAACTTTACTATTAAAGCTGGACTTCTGGTGTGGAGCTGTAGGATCAACATTGGACTTTAACCTGTAATGTCAGCAGTTTAAACCCACCAGCTGCTCCTTGGAAATCCTATACAGAGTCTCAACTGACTCGACTGCACTTAACAACAAGACCAACAATTAATGCTGGGGTGAGATATCTCATTATATTGTTTGATTTGCATCTCCAATGGCTAACGGGGAGCACAGTGGCTCTATCTGATAGTCAGTGGACTGTGAACCACAAGGTTCATGGTTTGAGCCTGCCAGCTGCTCCAAAGAAGAAATATGAGACTGTCTGTTTCTATAAAGATTTAAAAAGCCCCTGAAACCCTGTACAGGGTCATTATGATTCAGAATTGACTTGATGACACACAACAACAACAAAAACAATGACCAATAATTGTGAAAATGTTTTCACATGTTTGTTGACTGCCTGAATATTTTCCTTGGTGATGTGTCTGTTCATGTCTTATGCCCAATTTATTTTTGTATATGATGTGAGACATGGGTCTTGTTTCATTCTTCTGCAAATATGTTTCCAGTTTTACCAGCACCATTTGTTGAAGATTTTATCTTTTCCTCATTTAATATGTTTTGGCCCTATGTTAAAGAACAGTTGACTGCATGTGGATGAATTTACTTCTGGGTTATCAATTTTGTCCCATTTATTTATATACCTTTCATTGTGCCAGTCCCAGGCTATTTTGACCAGTATGGCTGTATAGTAAATTTTGAGATCAGGGAGCGAGAGACCTACAACTTTTAATGCTGGAGTGTTCTTCTTCTTAAACAAAACTGTTTATCTGAGGTCCCTTTCCATTCCATATAAAGTTAATGATCAGTTTTTTCCCATCCCTTTAAAGAATGATGTTGGAGTCCAGATTGGTATTGTGTTATATCAAAAGATTCTTTGGCTAGATTGGACATTTTCATAACGTTAAGTCTTCCTTTCCATGAACATGGTATATTCTTTCATTTTTGTAAGTCTCCATTGGTTTCTTGCAGAACTGCTTTGTAGTTTTCTTTGTATAAGTCTTTTGTGAGGGCATTGTTTCTTGGCATAGCTTCCATCTAGTATATGCACATTCCAATTTTTCTAACCCTTCCTTAAAGAATCTTGAGTTCTTCTATTTATACCACATCTAAATGGCAATTTTGACATCTTCGAGGGACTCAAATCATACTCCTTTTCAATGTTTTTTGAGTTGTGGGAACAAAAAGAAGTAGAAAAGCACTGTGGATGGATGAGGTAAGGTTTCCCAATGACATTCTCATAGCAAAGTCCTTGGTGCCCTTAGTGCAACTTTCCTGGACTGTTCCTCACAAATAAGGTTTTCAGTTTTCTTAAAATTTCTTCCTAACAAGCCCTTGTGATCATTCTGTGTTCTTTGAGAAAATCTATTTAGCTGACCCCTTTGGAATTTCAAAAACAAATTACCATAACCTTCCAAGCTCACCTCTCTGCCTTGTATATAAGTGATCCCCTTGGAAGCCATTGTTCTGAGTAGATCTTTTTTATGAAGGTACCCTAATGAATCTAAAACAAATGCATTACTGAGAGAACTTGTCTGTAGCTATACACAGGTTACAAAGGCATGTTTAAGCACATCTTGTTTGGAATAAGCCTGTGCATGTATAAACTGAAACTTTAGTGGCAATACTTTTTGACTGACCCTCGTTAAAAGAAGGTGTCCTCTCTGGCAACTTTAAAGCTACAGGAAATACCAGAGAAGAGTCTGAAGTATTTTAAAGTTATTTTGGTTGTTGAATTGAGTTCTTTATAGTGATAAATGATCACATTCACCTACCTATTGCAGAAACTGGTGCTACCAGAAAAGACCAAGGAGTATGCTGTTTTGCTGCTTTTATGTACCATTTCAGCTCTGGACAAGCATACCTGTGACAAGGCTTTATGCATATCTCAGTCTTCTCTTATACTTCACACAAATTAGCTCTGAACCACTGAGTCATTTTTCAGGGATGAAATGCAATTTAATAAGGTTGAAGAAAACATTACACTGCTTTTTGGTATACTTGCAAAGGGAGGAAAAACAAAGAAACAACCTCTCCAAAGAAACCTGTATCTATTAAAGAGGAAGGATGATAAAACCAGGATACCAAGAGGAAAAGGCAAATGTGCTTAGCTAGTCAGACAGACATCATTTCCACCTGCTCCCACACAGGAAATGTGAAGTTAGCCAACTCAGCTGTTATAAAGAGGAAACAATCTCATAAGAGCTTCTACAGTTTGCTCTGCTTTCGAAAGCAGGGAATGGAGAGAAACCCTGGTGGGATTTCTGAGTCTGGGGGAGTAAACTCACTGTGGGAAGAGGAGGGGAATGTTTTAATGCATTAATATCACAACTTGTTAAAGACAAAATCTATCACTGGCTTACTAGGTCTTGCCTATTTCCTCTCTTAGATCTGTATGTATCCATTGATGTTAAAACTATGCAATCTTACTTTAGGTAGATTAGAAATCATATTTTACACTGTAAGAAAGAAAGCCTCAGGGTAAGTTATTCAAAACCCCAGCAGAGAACAGAAGACTCTCTAACAGTAGATATGTACAGCCTGTTGAAAGGAATCTTGCTATTTCTATAATATATATGACAACCACATCTGAAATCAAGAGACCCCGGTTGTATATGGTGTCTTAACTTGGGATGTGCTACTGTGCTTGAAGGCAATGTCACATAGTGATTGAGAGGGTAAACAATGGCTTGTCTGCCTTAGTTGAAATGCAGCTGAACTGCTTACTGTGTGATACTAACCAAAATACTTCATTCTTTTGTACCTCCATTTCTTTATCTGTACAAGGATAAATTTAAAAAGTGATGCTACTGGAATTCCAGTCTGTACATGCACAGGTTTACTCCAAACAAAACATATTTAAACTTGTTGCTGTCATCATCGGTAGATGACTGTAGACAAGTTCACTCAGTAATACGCTTGCCTTAGACTCATTAGGAGCTCTGGTAGCATAGTGGTTACGAATTGGGCTGTGAACCTTAAGGTCATCAGTTCGAAACTACCAGCTGTTCCGCGGGAGAAATATGAGGCTTTCTGCTCCCGTAAAGATTTACGGGCTCGGAAACCTGTACAGGGTCGCTATGAGTTGGAACCAACTCCACGGCACGTAACCACCACCAGACTCATTAGTGTGCCTTTGATAAAGACCAAAAAAAAAAAAAATTAAATTAAATTAAAAGCTCAATGTAAACAATGACTTCCAGGGGGATTTGACTTACATTCAAGTCAGTTGAGATGATATGTCATCTGAGATTCCAGATTGCAAAGAGGTCACCTTGACAGATTTTCTCAGAGGACACAGGACAATCCTAGGGGCATATTGTTGTTGTTGTTGTCAGGTGCCATCGAGTCAGAACCGACTCATAGTGACCCCATGCACAGCAGAACGAAACAATGTCCGATCCTGGGCCAACC
>NW_006408529.1:11184275-11195744 GCF_000296735.1 Chrysochloris asiatica
GCTCCGCGGGAGAAAGATGAGGCTTTCTACTCCCGTAAAGATTTACACCCTCGGAAATCCTGTACAGGGTCGCTATGGGTCAGAACTGACTCAACGGCACTTAACAACAACAACAACAACAACAATATAGCTTTATATATTGATATTTTTGTTGCATAAATGCTTTGTGATTTTTTCAGCAATGTTTTTTGATTGGCCTTCAGATGCTGTTGTTGTTGTTAATTGCTGTCAAGTCAGTTCTGGATAGGGTTTCCAAGGAGCGGTTGGTAAGTTTGAACTACCAACCTTGAAGTTCAAATTGACCTTCGGATATTGTGCTTATCCTATCATACAACACCATGTATGCATTAAAATATATCTGTAAGTTTATATGTTATATTATCAACTTCCAAAGACAAAGATGGAATTTACAAAATACTGGTAATAAAAAACAAAATAATGAAAGCTAAAAAGTAATCAGTTATTGGACTTGAGTCCACACTGACTTATAGCAGAATCATCAGAACAAGACACCATTGTAAACTGAGGACAACTTTTTGACATGGCTCTGTAGGATAAGTATTGAACTGTTACCACAAGGTTGGTGGTTCAAACCTAACAGCTTCTCCTCAAAAACCTTACACAGGGTCACAATGAGTTGGAACTGACTCGATGGCCCTTAACAGCAACAATTTAACACTGGTATTATCCTCCAAACTAGCTATTCTCATCTCCATTTCAAGTATGAAAAAGTAAGTTTAGAGAGGTTGAGTAAGGCTCCAAATCACAGAGTACGGTCACTCTGGGTTCTGAAGCCTATACGGCACTGGTTCTGTTTAACATAAATTTAAATCATCTTTCTTCATTAAGTTTTTTCATGAACTGGTTGTGGCTAAAGGAGGACAGAATAATTTCACTTTTCAGAAGATTCAAGTCCAAGACAGTTATCAATAAGTCTTTAGAAATACGCATCATGAGATAAGAATTTTGTTCACAATGAGATCATTGTTGTTGTTGTTAAGTGTCATCGAGTCAGTTCTGACCCATAGGGACCCTGTATAGGGTTTCTGAGGAGAAGCTGGTGAGCTTGAACTGCCGACCTTGCAGTTCAAATGGTTTTGCAGTCTGGTGCATTAACCCACAGCGCCACGCCAGGACAATGAGATTACTATTCTTTAAATGGATAGTGGCTCAAGACAAGCCCATGTGTGCAAAGCCAAACTGTCCCATAGGGTATTCAAGTCAATAATCTTTCCAAAGCAAACTGCCAGGTCTTCCTTTTAGGCACCTCTGGATGGGTTCAAACTGACAACCTTTTGACTACTAATAGTCAAGTATTTTACTGTTTGCTTCACCCAGGGACTCCTATAATGAGTATTAAAGTTTCTTAAATAAAATTATTTAATTTAATTGTACTAAACTCTAGGGAAATAAACTAATCAGACACAGGGTAAAAGGATTTTATATTGCTAACCTCCATGTAGTATGAGAGTCAAAGAAGTGTCTCTATTACATTATGCAGTGTCTGGCAATGCCATGGAGATGGAGGAATGCATACACCCATTTTCTGGCTATTTTCTCCATCATGTGGCTATTTAAGTGTTCTGATATTTATTAGGCTATTCTTTCATTTGTGACCATTTCATCTGGCTACTGATATCATGAGTCCAAATACCAGCAGACTTTCCTATCAGTTAAGTTGCCATCTTCCTTTTCCTGGAGTTTTCAAGATAAGGATATTCAATGGATTTTACTTCTTAATCTATGCCGGTAAGAAGTTGGTTGAAGTAGTAGATTTCAGGCCATTTCATTGTGTTCTTCAGGAGATATATTACAAAGAACTTCACAGTCCTATGGGTAGACTCTTCTAGTGTAGAAGAAGGGGAGCTGAGTTTTCTACCTCTTTAACTAGCAGCTTTGTTTGACCCCCAAATAGAGTTACTTAGAGAAAGCAACAACATGGGAGAAATTTTAAAACAAAACAAAGATACACTAATAAATTTGAAAGGGGAGACTACTTTATAATTTCTACTTTGTGACAACATTGAAATTTTTTTGCTGGGTCCGTTTCTGCTTTCTAGATTGAAAAGAATATAGCGTTTTAGAGACAAACAGAAGTTTGCCATGTTAAAAAAAATTCAGGAAAACAGCATCTTTGGAGATTAGTCTGAAATTCATAGATATAATAAATTAAAAGCAAGTCTACCAAATTAAGAATATAAGTAAAGCTTTTTAGATTTAGTTTTCTTACGTATAAAATGAGTTTTGAGAAGTCCAGGGCTAAACCTCTAAACTACCTCTCATCTGTCAGTTTGTGGAACTGTGATGGCTTGCCTCTTTCTGTGATGATGAAAGCTATGCTGCCGATATTTTAAATACCAGCAGATATTCTTGGCAGATAAGTTTCAGTTGAGCTTCCAGACTAATACAGACTCAGAAGAAGGGAGATGCAGATTACTTCTGAATGCTTAACCACTGAAAACCTTATGAATAGCAGTGGAACTGTCAGAACTTGAATACTGAATATGAAAACATGATGAATAGCACCAGGATAGTGTACCACAAGACGAGACCCACAGGTTAGAAGGCACCCAAAATAAGACTGAGGAAGAGCTGCCACCTCAAAGTACAGTTGACTGTGATGACATGAATGAAGTAAAGTTCTTAGGACCTTCATCTGCTTATGGAGCACAACTCAAAACTAGGAGAAACAGCTGTAAACATCCATTAATAATCAGAACAAGTAATGCGTGAAGTATGAATCTAGGAAAATTGGAAGTTGTCAAAAATGAAATTCAATGCATACAGATTGTTATCATAGGGATTCATGAGCTGAAATAGACAGGTATAGGTCATTTTGAATTTGACAATCACATGGTTTACTATGCCGGGAATGACAAATTGAAAAGGAAAAGTGTCACATTCATCATCAAAAAGACCATTTCAAGTTCCAACTTAAAGTATAATATTTTCTGTGATAGGATAATATCCATATGGCTATAAATAAGACCAGTTAATAGCACTGTTATTAAAATTTAAGCACCAACCAAAAAATCCAGTGATGATGGAATTGAAGAATTTTACCAAATTCGTCAGTATGAAATTGATCAAACATGCAGTCAAGATATACTGATAATTACTGGTATTGGAATGCAAAGTCTGGGGGGCAGGAAAGGAGGAAAGAAAGATCAGTAGTTGGAAAATAAGGTCTTGATAGAGATAATGCTGAAGAGTGCATAATAGAATGTTGCAAGACCAATGACTTCTTCATTGTAAATAAAAGACAACTATACATATGGACCTCACCAAATGGAAGACACAGAAACAAATTGACTACATCTGTGGGAAAAGATGGTGGAACATCTCCATATCATCAGACAAAACAAGGCCAGGGTCAGACTGTAGAACAGACCACCAATTACTCATATGCAAGTTTGGGTGGAGTCTGAAGAAATTTAAAACAAGTCCACAAGAGACAAAATTTGATGCTGCACAGTTCTGACTTGAATTTAGAGATCATCTCAAGAACAGATTTGATTCATTAGACACTAATGACCAAAGACTCAAGAGTTATGAGAGAACATTGTACAGAAAGAAAGCAAAAGGTCATTAAGAAGACAGGAAAGAAGTAAAATTCCAAATGGATGTCAGATGACACTATGAGACCTGTTATCTAGCCTAGATATGCTAAAGCAAAAGGAAAAAAAATTAGGAAGTAAAAGAGCTGAACAGAAAATATCAAAGGGCAGTTTGATAAGTCAAAGTCAAGTATTATAATGAAATTTGCAAAGATCTGGAGTTAGAAAACCAAATGGGAAGAGCATGACGGCATTTCTTAAGCTGAAAGAACTGAAGAAAAAAATTAAGCTTCAACAAGCAATTTTGAAGGATTCTGTCCTGGTGTGGCATTGTCAGATAAGTGCGGGACCTCAAGGTCAGTTTGAACCACAAGGTCAGCAGTTCAAGCTAACCAGCCCCTCCTCAGAAACCTTTTAATGGGTCAGTAGGAGTCTGAACTGACTCAAGAACACTTAACAATAGCAGCAATTGACAAAATATTGACTGATGCAGAAAGCAGATGTGCAAAGGCTTCTGACTGTGTGGATCATGACAAGTTATGGACAACATTGTGGAGAATGAGTATTCTAGAATACTTAATTGTGCTCATAAGGAACCTATTTATAAACCAAGAGGCAGTCATTCGAATAGAACAAAGGGAATCTGAATGTTTTAATATCAGAAAAGGTGTGCACCAGAGTTGTATTCTTTCATCATACTTATTCAATCTGTATGTTAAGCAAATGATCTGAGAAGCTGGATTATATGAAAAAGAATGTAGCAACAGGATGGGAGGAAGACTCATTAACAAGCTGTGATATGCAGATAATACAACCTTGCTTAATGAAAGCAAAGAGAACTTAAAATACTTACTGTGATCAAAGACCACAGTAACCAGTACGGGGTGCACCTCAATGTAAATAAAACAAAATTCTTCATTACTAGACCAGTAAATAACATCATGATAAATGAAAAAAAAGATTGAAGTTGTCAAAGACTTCACTTTGTTTGGATTCACCATCAACATTCATGGAAGCAGCAGTCAAGAAATCAAACAGTGCATCGCATTAGGCAAATCTGCTGCACAAGACCTCTTTAAAGCATTCAAGAGCAAAGATGTCAGTTTGAAGACTTAAGTGCATATGACCCAAGTCATGATATTTTCCATAGCTTCATATGCATGTTAAGACCATAGAATCATTGATGCATTTGAGTAATGGTGTTGGAGAATATATTAAACTAAGATGGACTGCCAGAAGAACAAACAAATATATGTTGGAAGAAGAACAGCCAGAATGCTTCTTAGAAGCCAGGATGGATGGCAAGACTTTGTCTCTCATACTTTGGACATATTATCAGGAGAGGCCAGTCCCTGGAGAATGACATCATGCTTTGTCAAGGTTAGGCTAAGCAAAAAAGAAAGCCCCTAAGATGGATCGGCACTGTAGCAGCATTAATAGGCTCAAGCTTAATAATGATTGTGAGAATGGCACAGGGCCATGCAGTGTTTCCTTCTGTTGTACATTAGGTCATTATGAGTCAGAATGGACTCAATGGCACCTACCCCCAACAACAACAACGACAAATCTCTCACAGTGGTATGAAAAGTTTGATGATCACCATGCATGTAATGATTATTCTGGACAGAATGTCTACACATTTTCTTAAATTAGCAAAAGAAACAGCAATCAAAAGTAACTTAGAACTATCTGAACAAGGTGACCTCCATTTCCATAATAGTTTTATAAATTACTTAAATTTTTCTAGCTCAAACATTCAATATTTATCATATATGGTCTACCTGTTTTGAATCTCTCTCCAGACTATTGTTACTAAGAGTTCATCAGTTTAAATGTGTTTAAGAACAAATCCCAAATTAATATACATATTTTGGTATAGTATCTCAAAAGAATCCAATAGTTAATTCACAAAAGGATAATGAAAAGATAAATTATAGCAAAATGTATGGGGAATGGTGGTGGTGATGTGCTGTGGAGTCAGTTCCCACTCAAAGCGACCCTGTATAGTGTTTCCGAAGCTGTAAATCTTTACGGGAGCAGAAAGCCTCATCTTCTGCTTCTTTGCATGCTCTGTGGAACAGCTGGTAGTTTCGAACTGCTGACCTTGAGGTTAGCAGTCCAACTCGTAACCACAGAGCATGCAAATAAGTAACAGCTCTTAGCCTTTTTTTGATTGTTTGCGACAAATGATTCATTAACACAACTTGTTCTTAGTGGTGTCTTACGAGCTATTTAAAATTTCCAACATACTAGCTGTAATTTTACTTTTCTTCCCATTCCAGACAGTATGCTAGAGTAAGGGAAACAGTGATATTAAGGCTTAGATATTGTCAGACTATTTCTAACATATCACGTTAAGAATCTAATATGTCATGTAGCAATTCCATGTATTTAATTCTTAAATAGTATTATCTAATTATAATATATATATGTATATATATATATTGTTCTGAACTCCAAATGAAATGTTAAAAATATATATAGTGAATTGTGGATATGTTTTTTAATATGCTCAGATAAGATTCAATTGTATTTAAGAAAATTGAATGTTTTCAATATTTTAAATAATATTGTAATTTACAGACATAATTTGGTATGACAATATATAGCATGGCAGTGCACATGTTAGATAAGAAAAGCTGGTACCTTTAGAAGGGTATACAAATTTTCCATTTTTCTATCAGGACAAGATAAGAAAGGACTTAGTTGAATAAGTTATATTAAAAACATGAACATGAATTCAACCTTCAGAAAAAAAAAAGTTGTATTTTCTGTCTCTACAGTAATGAAAGCGCTTCTGGTGTCAACTTTGCTATAACTAATATGCCTAAGAAAATCTGATGTGTTTTCCTTAGTCCCCTGAGTTGGGTTTCTAACACTATTTTCAATGTTGGCTATGTCTCCAAAAAGTACTGATGTCTGGATCACATTCCCAGAGCTTTTGATTTAATTGGTCTCAAGTGCATGTTGACCATTGTAAATTTAGAAAGTCCTTGGATTATTTTAATGTGCAGTCATGCTTGAAAACCACTGCCGTAAAGAAATCAGGGAACTAGGACGATAGCTGGTTCCATGTTTGCAGCCAGCAACATCATGATAGACCTAGATCGTCTTAGCATCGTCATATAGCAAGGATGCTTGCATAACTTCTTAGGATAGTGCTAAACTGTAGTAAGAAGTCAACTTACAAGAACATCTAAAACCAGTGCAATTTGCATATCAAATAGAAAATAAGTAGTGAATTGGAGTAAGTTGAATCTATAAAATCCCTATGTCCATAATAATGTAAAATGTGGGGGTTACAGGAGAAAACAAATTAAAACTTCTAAACACAAGCAATGTTTCAAATAATATTTCTACCCAAATTATCAAATTATCCTTATTTTTTAATTCATCAAATATCTGAACACCCACTATGTGCCAGACTCTGTTCAAGGCACTTAAAAGACATAGTTAATTTCAGTAGTCTTTGACTCTCAGAAGTTCATACTTTGTTGTTACTGTTGTTGTTGTTATGTGCCGTGGAGTCGGTTCTGACTCATAGCGACCCTGTACAGGGTTTCTGAGGCTGTGAATCTTTACGGGAGCAGAAAGCCTCATCTTTGTCCCGCAGAACATCTGGTAGTTTCGAACTGCTGACCCTGAGGTTAACAGCCCGATTCATATGCTACCAGAGCTCCTTTAGGTGCCATTAAATCAGCTCTAACTCATAGCAACTCTGAGTACAATAGAATCAACCACCACACGGTCCTGTACCAGTCTAACAATCATTATGTTTAAGCCTTTTGTTACAGCCACTGTATCAGTCCATCTTGTTGAAGGTCTTCCTCTTTTCGCTGATCCTCTATTTTTACTAAGCATGGTGTGTTTCTCCAGGGATCGATCCTTCCTGACAGCATGTACAAAGTACATGGGACAAATTCTCTCTATCATCGCTTCTAAGGAAAAAAAAATGGCTGTACTTTTTCCAAAACTAATTATCTCATTCTTTGATATTCTTTGCCAACACCATAATTCAAATGCATCTATTCTTCTCCTGCCTTCCTTATTCATGTCAAATTTTCACATACATATGAAATGATTAAAAATACCATGGCTTGGGTCAGCTGTACCTTAACTGACATCTTTGCTCATTAACACTTTAAAGAGGTCCTTTGCAGAGGTCTTTGGCTCTAATCTGGAAAAATTGAAGTAACAAATATAATAACACATCAATGTGAAGAAAAGCAACCCAGGGAAGGAGAACAGAGAGAGCAGAGTGAGACCACTGTATCGCTTACTGTTGGGGAAAGTCTCTAAAAGAACGTTAATATTTGAACAAAGACCTGAATGATGTAAGGTAGTGAACTTTCAACTGTAGGGTTATAGCATTTCCAGAAAACAGCAAGTGTAGAGTTCGAGAGCTATGAAAGATCAGAAAGAACACCAACATAATAGGAGTAAGAAATTGATGTTAAAGAGGCACTCATTGGCCAAATCATGTAGGGCTTGAACTGGGAAGGTCAAGGCCTGGATATAGTGTAGACATGTATTGTAGGAGGCAGCCATGAAAACAAGACCAGTTGAGCTAAGAGATCAGTTGGGAGTCCAGAGACCATTGATAGAGAAAGTGGAAATTTTATGGAGCTCTGGAAGCGTAGTGGTCATGAATTAGGCTGCTAACCTCAAGGTCAGCAGTTTTGAAACTACCAGGAGTTTTGTGGGAGAAAGATGAGGTTTTCTGCTCCCGTAAAGATTTACAGCCTCAGAAACCCTATACTGGGTTGCTATGAGTTGAAACCGACTCCACAGCACATAATCACCACTATATATATATATATGTTTGTTTTTTGAGAATTAAAAAGATTCGTTGATGAGCTGGGAATAGAGTTTGTGAGAGGAAAAAATTAAGGATTGGAAAAAAATACCTTTTTGCCTTGCGTACCTAATAAAAATTGTTGTAATTTACAAGATACAGAGACTAAGGCAAGAGGAGCCCTGGTGGCACAGAGGGTTACATGTTGGCCATTAATCACAAGGTCAACAGTTTGAATGTACCAGCCACTCTTGGGAGAAAGATTAGGCTTTCTGCTCTGGAAAGATTTAGAGCTTTGTAAACCCTATACAGGGTTGCTATGAGCCAGAATTGACTCAAAGACACATAGAAGCAGTAGAGACTGAGAGAGAAATATATTTAGAGCTGGGAAGAGAAATTCAGAAGTTGACTCTAGACAGGCTACATTTGAGATGTATATTAGCTAGCTCAGTTTTGAAAGGACAGTCAGACCTTTAACTATCAAGCTGAGGTACACATTGACATTGCAAACAGAAATTAGAATACGACTAGTATAACACAACATATTCAACTTTGCTAAAATTATTGACACACGATTTTTAAAAAAATGTTATATGCTGCCAAACATATGGATTCAAAATTCCTCCAGTGCCGCCCAATGATAAAAGACCTCATACAATGAGGGCCTTTGGGAAGTGGATTGCAGAACTGACAATATAGCAGATTCTGTGGATTAATGTGCTGGACTGCAAGGTTGGTTTGAACTGCAAGGTCAGCAGTTCAAGCTCACCAGCCACTCCTCAGAAGCCCTATACAGGGTTGCTATGGGTCAGATGGAAGGAATACACAGAGTCACTGTACCAAAAAGAAATGGTTACTGTTCAACCATTTGAAAAGGTTACATATTATCAAAAGTCAATAATCCTGAAGGAAGAAGTCCCAGGTACATTGAAGGCATTGGCAAGGAACAAGGCACCAGGAATTGATGGAATACAAATTGAAATCTTTCAACAAACTGATGCAGCAGTGGAGGCACTGACTCATCTATGCCAACAAATTTGAAAGACAACTATCTGGCCAACTGACTGGAAGAGATCCAAAGAGAGATTACCAAACAGAATGTGGAAATCATAAGACAATATCTTTCATATCTCATGTGAGTAAAGTTTTACTACAGGTAATGAAGAAATGGATGCAAACATACATTGACAGAGAACTTCCAGAGGTTCAAGCTGGATTCAGAAGAGGGCATGAAACGAGGGCTATCACTGCTGACATCAGATGGATCTTGGCTGAAAGCAGAGAATACAAATATGATGTTTACATGTGTTTTATTGACTACACAAAGGCATTCAATTGTGTGGATAATGACAAACTACGGACAATATTGCATAGTATAAATATTCTACAACACTTAATTGTGCTCAGGAGGAACCTGTATGTAGACCAAGAGGCAGTGTTAGAACAAAACAAGGGAACACTGAATGGCTTAAAATTAAGAAAGGTGTGTGCCAGTGTTGTATTCTTTCACCATACTTATTTAATTTGTATGCTGAGCATATAATCTGAGAAGCTGGATTTTATAAACAAAAACATGGCATCAGGATTGGAGAAAGGCTCATTAACAACCTGTGATATGCAGATGATATAACCTTGCTTGATGAAAGTGAAGGGAACTTAAAACACTTACTGATGAGAATCAAAGACCACAGCCTTTGATATGGGTTGCATCTCAATGTAAAGAAAACAAAAATCCTCTCCACGAAACCAATAAACAACATCCTTATCAATGGAGAAAAGATTGAAGTTGTCAAAGACTTCATTTTTCTTGGATCAACCATCAACACTCATGGAAGCAGCAGTCAAGAAATCGAACACCGTATTGCATTAAGCAAATCTGCTGCACAAGACCTTTTTAAAGTGTCAAAGAACAAAGATGTCAGTTTGAGGACCAAGGTGTACCTGCCCCAAGACATGGTATTTTCAATAACCTCATAAGCATGCGAAAGTTGGACAGTGAATAAGTAAGATCATATTGATGCACTTGACTTGTGGTGTTGGAAGAGACTATTAAAAGCATGATGGACTGCCAAAAAGTCAAATAAATTGTGTTGCAAGAAGTACAGCCAGAGTGCTTCTTGGAAGCCAGGATGACCAAACTGTGTTGCTCATAATTTGACGTATTATCCAGAGATACCAGTCCCTGGAGAAAGGATATCATGTTTGGTAAAGTGGAGGGTCAGAGAAAAAGAGGAAGACCCCCAATGAGATGGACTGACACAGTGGCAGCAGTGATGGACTCAGAGGTAGCAATGATTGTGAGGTTGGCCCAGGACTGGGCAATGTTTCATTGCGTTGTGCATAAGGTCGCCATGAGTTGGCACCAACTCGATGACACCTAACAATAACAACAACAATGGGTTGGAACTGACTTTATGGTATTTAGCAACAACAATACTACTTAGGGTTGAAACACATACAAATCCATGTACAGTTCTGTATATATTGTAATTAAACAAACTGGTAGCTACAATAAGCTACCATGTTCCCAAGAACTAACATAAATGTGATTGAAATTATTGCAGATAACTAGAATCTCCAACAAGAGGGAGAAATGTGAAAATGCTATGAGTAAGTCATTAAATCATATATTAGTTTAAATCTACAAACTGCCTGTGTGAGGATTACAGTTTGCCTCTAAAAAGTAGAATGTTTGAGTCAGAATTCATGAAGACCATACCTAAACTCAACTGTTTCGGAAACAGTGAAATTGATTTGATTTTTGGAGTGTCTCAGCTTGAATCAAATTGAAATGAAAATTATGTTTGACATTTTGCAAAATATTACTATAAGATAAAGGAGTCCTAGTAGTACAATGGTTAGGCACTAGACAATTAACCACAGAATTGGAGGTTCAAGCCCACCCAGTGACACCACAGGAATAGACTTGGTGATCTGCTTCCAAAAAAATAAATAAATTTATGAGCCAGTTCCACTCTGTTACACAGAGTTGCTATGAGTCAGGATTGACTCAAGGGTCCCTCGCTGTGACTGCAAAATGAGAAGATTTAGACCCAAAATAGAAATTCAATAATATCAACAATTGTTGTTGTTGTTAAGTGCCGTTGAGTCGGTTCC
>NW_006408529.1:11196324-11198416 GCF_000296735.1 Chrysochloris asiatica
TTCTGACCCATAACGACCCTGTACAGGGTTTCCAAGGCTGTAAATCTTTAAAGGAGCAGAAAGCCTCATTTTTCTTCTATGGAACAGCTGGTTGTTCTGCTGACCTTAAGGTTCGCAGCCTGATTCATAACCACTATGCTACCAGAGCTCCTTAAAAATGCATATAGCAATCACTATTTTTGTTTTGCTGTGTTCATTATGGCATAAGCACAAAACAAGTGATTATAACTCAAAGGAACAAATATCTCATGCCTCCCAAACATTCTCTGCCACTTTTGTATGTGTCAGACACAGTGAAGAGAGCCTCATCAATTTATAGTCACTAGAAAAATCCAAAACAGGATGAAAATATTTATATACTGTTTTCTCTATTTTAACTTCAGATGTGATTGTATGGAGTGCTATAGTTTACCTTTGCATGAAGAATTTTTCTATACTTTCTTTGCATTGACTTTTGCATCTGTAGAAATGAGCATCACAAACTTTCACATATATAGTGTCTTCAAACCATAAAATGCAGAATATCCTGGTGTTTCTAATGTTTAATGTTTTGGTTCAATTTGCAATTTTAGTAGGAAATTATTTTATGATTTAAATTTTTAGGAGTCAAAAAAATAAATAAGACATAATTCAAAACTATCACTGAATTTTTAGCCTATATCTTAGGAAAACAAGTGAACTTATAGTAAGCGTCTATCTCCCATCTGCCAGTTTGTCATACTTTGGAGGCTTGCATGTTGCTATGATGTTAGAAGTTATATCACTAACATTTAAAATACCAGCAGGGTCACCCAAGGTGGGTAGATTATAGTGGAGCTGACAGAGTAGAAACAAAGGCCTTGTGATCAACTTCCATAATTTAGCTTGTGAAAACTCCATGAATCACTGCAAAATATCATCTGACATACTTGCTTTGAATACATTGCTTTGAATACCTATAACTAGAGAAGGGTGTCATCTGTGCTGAGTAGAGGGCCAAGAAGGAAAAGGGAGACCCTTGGTTAGACTGGCACAATGCCTAATGGTAGCCCCGAGCATGGTGGCAATCATGAGGATGAGACAGAAGCAGGCAGCATTTCATTGTAAATGACAATCACCATGAGTTGGAAACAATAGGACAGTAGCTCTCTATCTGTCTATCTATCATCTATCTATTGTTAGAGTAATTATTCCAAGTTACAAAGGTACTCAGTTACTATCAGAATATAACTATGTTAGCTTAGTTTTATAACTTAACTATGACATTTTTAAATACCAAAAATATATTTTAGTCCTTAGGATTGGATGTCTATATCAGTCTGTGTTCCAAGAGACAAGAACATTTTTTTTTCCTTTCTTGAATCCCAATGATATGTGTCTAATTTTTAATAGGTCACTCATTTTAGGCGGGGGGGTGGGGGTGGGCTGTCCTTTAAATTCTAGACTCTTTCCATTTATACTTGTGTAAAAAGATAGTAAAAAAGCATCTTCTCTATATCTCTGCATGATATCTTTACTATAAGTAAATATATGTGAGAATAATTTCTTTTAGAGAGTACAGATATTCCCAATGTTCATATTTTTCAAAATGCTATTGTTACAGCTGAGATGCCATTGAGTTGTTCCAACTCTTAGCAACTTTGCACAGCAGAAACACTTCCTGGTCATGTGCCATCCTCACAATTGTTGTGCTTGAATCCATTATTGCTGCCACTGTGACACTCCATCTTGGGGTCTTAACTCTTTTTTACTGTCCTCACACTTTACCAAACATATTACCCTTCTCCAGGGACTGTTCCTTCCTGAAAACAGCATAAGAGATGACTATATACATGGACCTCACCAGATGGAATACACAGAAATCAAATAATAAAATCTGTGGAAGAAGACAGTGGAAAAGCTTTATATCGTTAGCCAAGGGCCATGGGCAGATTGTGGAAAATACCATCAATTTCTTATATGCAAATTCAGACTGAAGCTAAAGAAAATGAAAACAAGTCCACAGGGTCCAAACTATGACCTTGAATATACCCCACCTGAACTTAACAATCATCTGAAGAACAGTTTTGATACATTAGACACTAAACCGAAGACCAGAAGAGTTGTGGGATGA
>NW_006408529.1:11200233-11215273 GCF_000296735.1 Chrysochloris asiatica
CAGAGAAAAAGAGGAAGACCCCCCAGTCAGATGGATTGGCAAAGTGGCAGCATCAATGGACTCAAGTTTGGCAACAATTGTGAGGTTAGCCCAGGACAGTGCAGTGTTTCATTCTGTTGTGCATATGGTCACTATCAGTCAGTACCTACTCAATGGCACCTAACAACAATTCACGAAAGTTGGATATAGAACATTGTCTTTGTGGATTCCGTTATGCCAATTGACCATGGTGTCCTCTGAGATTATGGTCCTAAGACCCCAGGTCTAGCATCTCCTTAACTCAAGATTTTTGGTAATGTACAAGAAGTTTTGTCCTTTTTATTACTTAACAGCATTCACATATGTGTTTGCAGCAAAGGTATATTCCCATGTGGAAACTTCCTTTTGGGGGGTATACTCTTACTGTCCCTCCCATACCAGTTCAGCCTCTGTACCTCTCCATGTATCTACCCATGGAACTTTGTTGTTGCAGAGTTGTTTATATAGCAGTATTTACCTCTGTCCCTTTAACCTTTGTGTCCCTGTCTGTGCATTCATCATTTTTCTGTCAACCTCCCTCTTGTTGTATATTGTCTTCCATTACCCAAGTTAACATATGTCTATCTTCTAGTTAATGAATTGCTCTCCCTTCCCTCCCACCCCTGGAAACCATCAAAAATATTTCTTTTAGCATGAAAATCTTTTCCCGATTTTGCAACAATAGTCTTGTATGTTTGTCCTTTTATAATGAACTAATTTCATTCAGGGTAATGTACTCCATGTTCATACATGTTATGAGGTGTTTTGCAGATTTATTGTTATTCTTCAGTGTTGTATAGTATTCCATTGTGTCCATGCAGCAAAGTTTGTTTATCCATTCTTCCAATGATGGACATTTAAGCAGTCTCCATTTTTTGCTATTGTGAATAGTGCTGCGATGAACATTGGTGTGTATGTATTTATCGTGTCATGACTCTGATTTGTTGGTGATATATACCAAGGAGCTCTGGTAGCGTAGTTGTTATGAATCAGGCTGCGAACCTCAAGGTCAACAGTTTGAAACTACCAGCTGTTCCGCAGGAGAAAGATGATGCCTTCGGCTCCCATAAAAATTTACAGCCTCAGAAACCCTGAACAGGGTTACTGTGAGTCGGAACTGACTCCATGGCACACTACTGCCACCACCACTATATACTAAGTAGACTGCAAAGTCAGTTCAAACCAATAGTTCCTCCTTGGGAAACATACACCGGGTTGCTATGAGTCAGAAACACTTCCATGTCATTTAATGACTTAATAATAATAACTAAGTAGAGAATTTCTGGGCCATATGTTATTGCTATTTCCAAATTTTTTAAGAAGCACTGTACCATTTTTCACACTGGTTGCTCCATTTTACCGTCCCACCAGCATTTTACAGTCCCACCAGCATCAAGTCCCTTACATCTTCTTTTGGGGCTTCCTGCATCATTAAATATTTTGCCCATAAAATTGATTATTATAACCCAAGGCTTGATTTTTTTCTTCAGTTCTTTAGCTTGAGAAATGCTGAGTGTGTTCCTCCCTTTTGGTTTTCTAGCCCATTTCTGTAAGACACTTTACTCTGTCTTCTTGAGTTGCATTGTTTCTCTATGTTCAAGAGCAAGTTTCAGTCTCTTCTAACATTTATTTTGCTCTTTTTTTTTGTTTCCTGGCCTTTTGCTTTATTCATAGATGTTGTTTTTTAAAAAAACTTTTTATTTTGAATTGTGTGGATGTTTACAGAGAATATCATCCATTTAACATTTTTTAAATTGTACGCATTTTTTTCTTTTCAATGATTGCCATCCTCTCCATGCAACCATAGTTATCCTATTTCTTCCTTGTGATTCCAGTTTCCATTCCACTCTCCTTCCCATCCCTTTTCAACTTTGTCCTTAGGTGAATGTTGCCCTTTTGAATAAATTATTGACCATTCCAAGCATACCTTACTAATGTTGTTGTTCTCTCTATATATCAACTGCTTGGCTGAAAATTAGACCAAGAGGGTGAATTCCATTCCAGACCTGAAAAGCAGTCAAGGGTCATAGTCTTAGGTTCCTCCAGTCTCTTTCTGACCAGTAAGTCTGTTTTGGTGTTGCTTTAATAATTTTGAGTTTTGTTCCACATTTCCAGCTATTCTATCTGGGACCTTCTAATGTGATCTTCTTCAGAGCAGTTGGTAGTAAATGCTAGGTACCATCTAGTCCTTCTAGTCTCAGAGTTGTGGTGACTGATGTTCACCTGCTCCATTGGTCTGTTGGACTAGTTTGCTTCAAGCATCTTCAATTTGCATCACTCTTCTTTCTATCACACCAAATATAATGTTCTTTATGTCATGGGACATCTCCTCTAGTCTTTGGTCATTATTCTCTAATGCATTAAATATGTTCTGAAGATGGTCTCCAAATTCAGGTGGGATAAAATCAAGATCATATTTGGACTATCATGGAATTTTTAAAATTTCTTCAGTCTGAATTTGCATATGAATAATTGATAATCTGTCCTGTACTCATACCCTAGTAGATGATATTGAACTTACCATCTTTTCCTACAGATGTAGTTGATTTTATTCCTCTGCATTCCATCTGGAGAGGTCCACATGGATAGCCACCGTTTATGTTGTTGAAAAGAGATATTTGCAATGGATAAGTCACTGGTCTTCCAAAATTCTATCGTTTGACCTCTAGCACCATTTCTATAACTAAGCCCATATTTTCCAACTACCAGTCCTTCCTCTCAGTTTCCAAATTTTGCATTCCAATGCCAGTAATTACCAATACATCTTGATTATGTGTTTGATCAATTTCACACTGAAGAATTTGGTAGAATTCTTCAATTTTATTATTACTCCCTTAAGTGGTTGGTGTATAAATTGAATAATAGTGGTATTAACTTATCTCCCTTATAGACATGTGGATATTATCCTATCAAATACAGAATTGTACTTCAAGATAGATCTTGAAATGCTCTTTTTATTGATGAATGTGATGCCATTCCTGTTCAGTTTTTTGTTCCCAGCATATGATTTGCTGATTCAGAATAGCAAACACCATTCCATTTCAGCTTATTTATGGCTAAGATATTCATCTTTTTGTGTTCCATTTCATTTTTTATGACTTCCAATTTTCCTAGATTCATACTTTATACATTCCACATTCCTTTTATTAATGGTTGTTTCCAGCTATTTCTTCTCATTTTGAGTTGTGCCCCATCAGCAAATAAAGGTCTCAAAAGCTTTGCCACGTGAAAGTCATTAAATGCTGCATACTTTGAGAAGACAGTTCTTCCCTAGTCATATTTTGATTGCTTTCCAACCTGAGAGGCTCATCTTCTGGCATCATTACCAGACAATGTTCTGCTGTTATTTATAAGGTTTTCAATGGCTAACCATTCAAAAATGGCCTCCCCTTCTTCCTGGTGTGTCTTATTCTGTAAGCTCACTGAAACCTGTTCAATATGCTGGTATTCACAATACTGGTGCATACCTTTTACCATTACAACCAAAACCAAGCCACCACAATATTGAAACTGACAGACCAAAATTCTATAACACTCCACAATCCCTGATATCAATCATTACTCCTTACCTTCAGTATTGTCCCTCATGTCCCGGGGTGCTGCAATTCACTGAAATATCTCACAGAACTCATGAGCCATCAATGAATTGTTCACTGGGTTTTGGAAGATGTCAGGTCACAAATCTATACTTCAGATGACAGCCTGGAAAATTCTCCTCACTTGTGCCAAATAGGGCTGTTGACTCACAAATTTTCAGAACCTGGCAAATCAGGTCAGTTGATAACCCACTGGGCTAACATTCCAAAAACCAGAGGTCAGAAGGCAGCGAGCCAGATGCAGGAGCCAGAGCAAGAGATCAAATTTTGCTGAAGTTGCTCAGCACATCTACAGAACCATATGTGAAGAAAGATTGCAACCTGAACTTAAATCAGTAAGATGACTTCCCAAGTCCTGTGACAGGGGTTGTTGTTGTTGTTGTTGTTGTTAAGTGCCATCAAGTCGGTTCCGACCCATAGTGACCCTGTACAGGGTTTACGAGGTTGTAAATCTTTACGGGAGCAGAAAGCCTCATCTTTCTCCCACGGAGTTGCTGGTAGTTTGGAACTGCTGACCTTGAGGTTCTCAGCCTGATTCGTAACTACTATGCTACCAGAGCTCAGTAATTTTCCTCTGACTGGTGTTCATCGGGATGATTCTGCACCAGTTTTCTAAGCATCATTAATAGGGAAGGGAGATCTCAAAGATGGCATTTTACCCACATCCACGGCATTGATAGAGATATGATTTCAGTCTCATGATGTCAAAACGTCAGGCTGAAAGCATGTTGGTCACTGTTGTGCATGTTAGGCAGGCCAGGTTCTGCTCCCAACCATAACTTCCTCCTTTTCTTAATTAAATAGCAAGCTGGCATTTTTTCTAATAAGGGGAAACTTAAAACAGGAAGTTCTTATTTTAACACAGATAACAAAGTTAACAACTAGTTTGTAGACCTCACCTGCAGGTAAACTAAGGGTAGCAACTTTAGTCACACCCTTTAGTAAAGTGGGAACTCAAGATACAGCCCATCTTAATCCTGTTTCATTAGCATAACAGACAACTCACTCAGAAATGGCACTAAAGCCACATGCCTAGAGGCTAGGATTTACATTGTATCATGAAATGGGAAACTATAAGTAAAAGGTTTTAGTGACTAAATATTTGGAAGTAGTTTGTCTCTCCTTCTTCCTAGTCTGTCTTCATCTGGAAGCTCATCTGAAACCTGTCCACCATGGGTGACCCTGCTGGTATTTAAAATACCGGTGGCATAGCTTTCAGAGTCACAGCAACTCAAAAGCCACCACAATACTGCAGTCTCTAGAGAAGGATATCATGTTTTGGTAAGGTGGAGGGTCAGAGAAAAAGAGGAAGACCCCCAATGAGATGGATTGGCCAAGTGGCAGCATCAATGGGCTCAAGCGTGGCAACAGTAGTGAGGTTGGCCTAGAATCGGGCAGTGTTTCATTCTGTTGTGCATAAGGTCGCTATGGGTCGGTACCAACTCCATGGCACCTAACAACAACAGCATAAGTAAAAGGGACTCCTGATGTAGTGCTGAAGGATAAAGTACTGGACTGCAAGGTCGATTTCAACCATAAGGTTGGTGGCTTTACCTCACCAGGTACTCCTTGGAAACAGGGTAGCTATGAGTCAGAACCAACTTGAAGGCACTTAACAACAACAACAAAATAACTAGAAGGGCATATTAAGCAATTAACTGCACTGAAATATGTAAGTAAAAATGCTTAGAAAATGGCAATCATTTTATACCATAGTTTATTCTGTAGAATACTGGAAGATACTATACAAAAGAAAAAATAATTCTTTGGTCAAGTTAATTTGGGAAATGTATGTTTAAAAAGTTTTTGGGAAATTTTCCCCCTGTAAAACCTGACAAAGCCTTTATTATTTATTACTTTTCACTCTGAATATGTAGTGTACATATCTTTCAAATTTATTTTACCATATAGAATGCTTTTTTTTTCTAAGAACGTTTCATGGTACTAGAGTCTATAGAATACAATTTGACGTTAATTTCTGCAAAATGAGATATTAAAGTAGTTTGTACTAGTTAGAATGATTGGCTATCCAACCTATTCTTACTAAAAATTACTATGATTATTATCTTTAAAATACATAAAATAATTTATGTGATTAAAAAGGTGAAAAATATGTTTTATGAAATACTTCAAAAGATTGTTTATTCCCTGGATTTTTTTCTACTTGATTTTGAAATGGCATACATAGATGTCATAAATAAAGTTCATATTCTAAATTTTATTTTCTTAACATATAACTCCACCACATGTCTGTCACGTTGTTGTACTGTGGTGGCTTGTGAGTTGCTGTGACTCTGAAAGCTATGCCACCAGTATTTTAAATACCAGCAGGGTCACCCATGGTAGACAGGTTTCAGGTAAGTTTCCAGACGGAGACAGACTAGGAAGAAAGAGTGATGAACTACTTCTGAATATATAGTCACTGAAAACTTTATCAATAGCAGAAAAACACTATCAAATATAGTGCAGAAAAATGAGCCCCTCATGTTGGGAGGTATTCAAAATGCAACTTTGAGCTGCCTCCTCAAAGTAGAGTGGACCGTGATGATGTGAATGTAGTAAAGCCTATGGGAGTAAAGCCCTCGGGACCTTCATTTGCTAATGGGACACACTCAAAATGAAGAGAAACAGCTATAAATAACCATTAATAATTGGAACATGGAATGTACAAAGTATGAATCTAGGAAAATTAGAAATTGTCAAAAATGAAATGGAATGCATAACATCGATATCTTAGGCCTTGTTGTTGTTGTTATGTGCCATCGAGTCGGTTCCGACCCATAGTGACCCTGTATAGGGTTTCCGAGGGTGTAAATCTTTACGGGAGTAGAAAGCCTCATCTTTCTCCCGCGGTGCAGCTGGTAGTTTCGAACAGCTGACCTTAAGGTTCGCAGCCCGATTCGTAACCACTACGCTATCAGAGCTCCTTAGTGAGCTAAAATGAACTTGTATTGGCCATTTTGAATCTGACAACCACACGGTTTACTATGCCAGGAATGACAAATTGAAGAGGAATGGTTGTTCATTTATTATCAAAAAGAACATAGCCAGATCAGTCATGAAGTACAATGCTGTCTGTGATAGTATAATATCTGTGCACATACAGGGAATCATTTCTATCACCAAAACCATATTTCCCAACAACTGATCATTTCTCCTTGTTTTTAATCTTTGCATTCCAATCACCAGTAATTATCAGTACATTTTGATTGCATGTTTAATCTATTTCAGACTGAAGAAGTTGGTAGAATTCTTCTATTTATCATCATTGGCTTTAATGGCTGGTGGGTAAATCTGAAAAATAATGGTGCTAACTGGTCTTCCTTCTAGGTGTGTGGATATTATCTTATCACAAATAACATTATACTTCAAGATAGATCTTAAAATGTTCTTTTTGATGATGAACGTGATTCCATCCTTCATCAATTTGACATTTCCAGCATGATAAACCATATGATTGTCAAATTCAAAATGGTATATACCAATCCTTTTCAGATTACTAATGCCTAGGTTTAATGAAGATCAAAGAGCACAGCCTTCGGTATGGATTGCATCTCAGTGTAAAGAAAACAAAAATCCTCACCACTGGACTAATAAACAACGTTCTTATCAACGGAGAAAAGATTGAAGTTGTCAAGGACTTCATTCTTCTTGGATCAACTCTCAACACTCTGGAAGCAGCAGTCAAGAAATCAAATGACGTATTGCATTAGGAAAATCTACTGCACAAAACCTCTTTAAACTGTTGAAGAGCAAAGAATTCAGCTTGAAACTAAGGTGCACCTAACCCAAACCATAGTATTTTCAATAACCTCATATGCATGCGAAAGCTGGACAGTGAATAAGGAAAACCATAAAAGAATTGATGCATTTGAGTTATGGTGTTGGAGGAGAATATTGAAAGTGCCATGGGCTACCAAAAGAACCAACAGTTGTGTTGGACCAAGTGCAGCCAGTGTGCTTCTTGGAGGCCAAGATGGCCAAATTTTGTCTATCATACTTCGGATATATAGTCAGGAGGCACCAGTCTCTGGAGAGGGATATCATGTTTGGTAAGGTGAAGGGTCAGAGAAAAAGAGGAAAACCCCCAATGAGATGGATTGGCCAGTGGCAGCATCGATGGACTCAAGCGTGGCAACAGTAGTGAGGTTGTCCCAGGATCAGGCAGTGTTTCGCTGTGCATAAGGTCGCTATGACTCGGTGGCACCTAACAGCAACAACAATTGAGTCAGCACCGACTCATAGTAATCCTATGCACAACAGAAAGAAACACTGCCTGTTACTGGGATAACCTCACAATCATTGCTACACCTGAGCCCATTGCTGCCACCACTGTAACAATCCATTTAATAGGTGTCTTCCTCATTTTCTCCCACCCTTCACTTTATCAAACATGCATGATATCCTTCTCCAGTGACTGGTCCCTCCTGAAAATAGGTCCAAAGTATGAGAGACAAAGTTTGGTCATCCTGGAGTTCAAAGAGCACTCTGCCTGCACTTCTGTTTGTTATTTTGGCAGTTCATGGTACTTTCAATATTCTCCTCCAACACCATAATTCAAATGCCTCAATTCTTCTACAGTCTTCCTTATTCACTACGCGACTTTGTCATGCATATGAGGTTATTGAAAATATAATGGCTTGGGTCAGGAGTTCTTCAGTACTCAAACTGGCATTCTTGCTCTTCAACACTTTAAAGAGGTCTCATGGTTCAGATTTGCCAAATGCAATACATCGATTTCTTGACTGCTGCTTCCATGAGCATTGATGGTTGATCTGAGCAAAATGAAGTCTTTTACAGCTTCATTCTTCTTTCCATTTTTATGGATATTGTTTATTGGTCCAGTGGTAAGGATTTTTTTTTTTTTTTTCACATTGAGATGCAAAACATACCAAAGGTTGTGGTCTTTGATCTTCATTAGTAAGTATTTTAAGTCTTCTTCACTTTCAGCAAGACAAGTTGTGTCATCTGCATATCACAGGTTGTTAATGAGTCTTCTTCTAATCCTGATGACACATTTTTCTTCATAAAATCCAGCTTCTCAGATTATATCTGACACTAGTCTAGTGCTACTCATCATATTTCAATATTCAATATTCTAGTGCTATCTGACAGTGTTTTACTGCTATTCATAAGGTTTAGTGTTGCACTGTAGGATCAGTTCTGGTCTTCAAACCACAGGGTCAGCAGTTCAAACCCACCAATTACTCCTTGGAAACCCTAAACAGGTTTCCTATGAGTTGAAACTGACTGGATGGCACTTAACAAAAACAACAACAAACATTCAGAAATAATTCACCTCTCCTTCCTAGTCTATCTTTGTCTGGAAGCTCAGCTGAACCCTGTCTACTATGGGTGACCTTGCTGGTATTGGTGGTATAGCTTCCAGCATCACAGCCATAAACTAGCAACCACAGTCTGACAACATGACAAACAAGCTTTGACTTCAATATTGGTCAGGACAAGTCTGGCCACACTTAACCCTTTCAATGATTTATTTTCAACTTTTAAATATTTGTTAACACCATATGCTTTAAGCAGTTGAAGTCATGTTAAAATAAGGGGGAATTTTTTTTTTAAGTAGTTTGCATTTTGATGCAATTATGTCAATTATGACACATAATCCCAAGTGGATTCATGGTAGAAATGGTCAGATGAGACCTGATTCTTCACATTCATGCAGTTATACTAGTTTCCACCAGGTGGTAGTACATACTACAATTGGGATAGCAGTTTCCCAAGAAACCTGAAAGGCTGAAAATGTGGGCAGTATATATCCCAAGGGCCACAAAAAGGTTTGAATCCCAGATCCCCTACTGTGGGTTCTTGTATTCTTAACCTCTTTTGTGTCTCAGTTTCATCTTCAACAATGCAGAGATCACAAATGTAGTCTGCCTCAAAGACCTTTGTAGAAATCAAATGAGTTAATTAATATATGAAAATATTTAGAACTGATGCAAAGTAACCTCAATAAAGGTTAATTCTCGTTATAAAGGTTTATTGTACCCAGAGTAGATAAAAAAAGTAACAGCAAAATATCAAAAGCTGGGATAGAAACAATATCATCAGTGGGTATCACAACACATAAGAAGTGTCCTTTCTCTACCTCCCTCCCCACACCCCACAAATAAAAACTGTTTCTCATAATATTTCTTTGAGTTCAGGATTATCAGCACATATTCTTGCCAACTTTGGTGGATAAACAGAAGCACAGAATATACTAGTGTTTTAGCCACTCCTGATACTGAGTCTTAGAGCTTTGATTTGATTTTGATCCCTCACCACATATCATGTGTTAAGGGATGCTTAGATTTGAATCTAGAGGTTGCCTGCTGACTTCTAAGTAAACAGGAATTTATGCAGGCAACATCATTCACATAATTATTTCATTGTTGGCTCCCTTGCTGAATCACACATTAGATGCATGTGAATGTTCTAGAAGTTGAATGTAGATGCACAGTTATTAGAAGGTCACCAGATAATAAGAGTTCTGTCCTTATTTTCTTGCTCATGACAAACTTTTATATGTCAGAGAGAAAATTGCAGGAGATTGTCATGTGGTGTGAAATGTCCTAGTTGATTTTTTAAAAAAATATATATCCTTTTATTCTGTACAAAACATTCTTTTTATTTTCAACCTGATGGTGCCATTTTCTATTTTTTAAAATGGTAATAGGTACTGTAAGTAAACCAGATAATAGACTCTTAAAGTTTCTGTGTATAAATTGAAAGAACACATTATAGTGCCTGCCTTACCTGAGGTCTTGCAGCCTAGCCAATATGGTATATAAATACAATACCAGCAGAAGTTATAACAATAGTTTCTGTCAGCCTGTCTGAGATGGTTAGAGAATAGCAGTAGGGAATAGCACAGTAACCCAGAAATGTCCAGAGTCTTCTGGCTCCTTTTATTGTGATAAATCTCTTGTGAACTTAGCAGAGAGGTTTAGTTTGCATCTGGGATATCTCTGTCTAGAACGTGGCTATGTGTATCTACTCCTACTTTACTAAACTATTTGGCACAAAAGCTGATTCAATAATATGAAAAAAACTAATAAAACACGGTATAGAAAGAGAGTAGATATAATATATTTGAATAAAATTAACTACTTTCTATACTTTCACCATATGACATATGGATACTGCAAGACTGTGTGTTTTAAAACGTAAGTTTGTTATCTTCTTATACCAGAAAAATAACTCTTAGGGATGCTGATTTATTGCAAGATACATTAGGTAATACTAGCTGAGAAAATTAGGACTTTACATTCTGTGCAAAATTTTGTTATCTTTTAGTCATAGATTTAAAAGGAAGTGTGCATAAGGTTATTATGAGTCGGTATTGACTCAATGGTACCTAATAACAACAACAACAAAATGACTATAAATTCTGGCAAAATATTACATTCAATTAAGTATTCCTAAATATAAATTTGAAAGAAAATAGTGACAAGTTTCAGAAAATGGAATGGTAGAAGCTTGGAAACATACTATGTCACTCTTATGAAATAACATTAAATGATTTTCTGACCTTGGAATTTAACATCCATTTTTTTCCCTAGCAAAATCCTGCCGTATCTGACTGCCTTTTGATCACACACGATGCATATGCCCTTCTCTGAACTTTGCTCATTCTCGTACCCAAACTATTTTCCTTTTCTCACAAACTCAGTTTACAGGTCATCCAGTTTCTACTTTGAATCCGATTTCACTCATCAAGTCTTTTCAAGCTACCATATCTCATAATTATACCTCCTTTTCCTTGCTATGTTGCTTTGTAGATTTGTATTTGTTGAACCCCTATTGTATGTGCAAAGTCACACAGGCAGTTAAGTGATAGTGCCAGTATTTGGACAAAGATTAATCCAAAACCCACCTGGTGGTTGTCCTCAAAGGTAATTGCATATTTAGGTCCACAGATGTGAGATGATCTCAAATTATTCCAGAATTTCAGGTCTTAATTGAACCATCTTCTCATCTGTTGCTACACATTGTTTATCCCTCTTTTGCTGAATTAAATTGTAAGAATATGTCCTGTTGACTAATTAGACATTCTCGAAGGCAAAGATTGAGCCTTGCTTTTTATACTTATATACACATCAGGAAGAAACCGTAGCTTTACCTAAATGTTCAGTAAAGGGCCAGTGAAATATATAGTTCTTACAGTGTAGCCATAGTTTGTGTGTGTGTGTGTGTGTGTGTGTGTGTGTGTGAATGTGCATGTGTGCCCATGTGCAAGTTTAAGCTACCTACATGTTTTACTCTTAGGAGACAAGATAGGTCTTTGTTTTCTGAATATGTGATAATTTGTAAAGAACTTTGGGTCATTCTAAGAAGCTATGAAAAATAAGCTGGACTGCGAATGACAAAGTTGACAGTTCAAAACCCACTAGGCATTCTGCAGGAAAAAAATGAGGATGTTGTTGTTGATATGTGCTGTGGAGGTTGTAAATCGTTTTGGGAGCAGAACGCCTCATCTTTCTCCCACCCTGTAAGGATGTACACCCACAGAAACCCTAAATAGAGTCATTATGAGTCATAGCTGATAATACAGCAGCTAACAACAACAGCAGCTCAAAGCAAACACTCTCTCTCTGTGTTGACTCACATTTTTTGAGGAAGGTCTTTGTTGCCTTTCATCATCAGTGGGCTCCGCATTCCTTAGATATCTCCATGTGTCTTGGCATCAGTCTTCCCTTGAGTCTAGAACATTAAAAGTACAGAAAGATTGTAACCATATAAAGAAGAAAAGTATATGATTTGTTGAATGTAAAACTGATGATCTGTTCTGTAAATCTTCACTCAATTCACAATAAAAACTTAAAAAAAAATAGTCATTAAATGAAAAAAAAAAAAAAAATACAGGAAACTAGGGTCCAAATAATGTACTCTACTCCTGACTCACCTTTCTTGGTGTTACTAGGTTCCTCCAGATACTATGTTCAAAGTATGTGAGACAATTTGTCACCAATCGTGCTTCTAAGGAACATTCTGACTATGCTATTTATTGAATACTCATGGTACATATTGTTGTTGTTCTTCTTAGGTGCCATCAAGTCAGTACCAACCCATAGCGGCCTTATGCACAGCAGAATGAAACACTGCCTGATCCTGGGCCAACCTTACTATTGTTGCCACGCTTGAGTCCATCAGTGCTGACACCTGGCCAATCCATCTCGTTGGGGATCTTCCTCTTTTTCTCTGACCCTCCACCCCTACCAAACATGATATCCTTCTTGAGCGACTGGTCCCTCCTGACAATATGTCCAAAGTATGAGAGATGAAGTTTGGCCATCTTGGCCTCCAAGGAGGACTCTAGATGTGTTTCTTCCAAAATGGATCTATTGGTTCTTTTGGCAGCCCATGGCACTTTCAATATTCTACTCCAACACCATAACTCAAAGACATCCATTCTTCTATGGTCTTCCTTATTCACTGTCCAGCTTTCAAATGCATATGAGGTTATTGAAAATACCATGACTTGGGCCAGGTGCACCTTAGTCCTCAAGCTGACATCTTTGCTCTTCGACACCTTAAAAAGGTCTTGTGCAGCAGATTTGCCTAATACAATACATCACTTGATTTCTTGACTGCTGCTTCCATGAGTGTTGATAGTTGATCAAAGAAGAATGAAGTCCTTGACAACTTCAATCTTTTCTCCATTGATAAGAATGTTGTTTATTGGTCCAGTGGTGAGGATTTTTGTTTTCTTTACATTGAGATGTAATCCATACCAAAGGCTGTGCTCTTTGATCATCATCATTAAATGTTTTAAGTCCTCTTCACTTTCAACAAGCAAGGTACATATTAGGTAACCTTATATATGCTATAGATCTATCAATCAATAATATAATCTAAAACCACTGCTCTTTAGGAATTCACATTCTAATTTTATGCATCTTGTTGTTGTTGTTGTTGTTAAGTGCCTTTGAGTCGGTTCCGACCCATAGCGACCCTGTACAGGGTTTCCGAGGGAATATATTTTCCATAATTATGTGTACTGTATAAATACTTAATTCTAAAGAATTGTTAGGTGCTACTGAGTCAGTTTCAATAGTATCTATGTGCAACAGATGAAACACTGCCTGGTCTTGTGCTATACTCACAGCCATTGCTATGTTTGAGCCCATTGTTGTAGCCAATTTGTCAATCCATCTCTTTTTCACTAACTTTGTACCACCCCACTCCTCTGTCAGTGTGAAGAACTATGGTGACTTGTGTGTTGCTGTGATGCTGAAGGTTATGCCATCAGTATTTTAGAAACCTGCAGGGTCATCCATGGAGGACAGGTTTCAGTGGAGATTCCAGACTAAGAAAGACTAGGAAGAAGGAGAGTCAGACTGTTCTGAATAGTTAGCCATGGAAATCTTATGAATAGCATTGTCTGATATAGTGCCAGAACATAAGCCCCTCTTGTTGGAAGGCACTTAAAGTAAAATTGCAGAAGAACCTCCTCCTCAAAGTGAAGTTGGCCTTAATGGCACAAATGGAGCAAGGCTTTCAGGATCTTCATTTACAGATGAAGCTCAACTCAAAATGAGAAGAAACAGCTGCAAACATCCATTCATGAATATAGGATGCATGAATCGAGAAAAATTTAAAAGTCATCAAATATGGAATGGAACCCATAAAGATTGATATCTTAGGCATTATTGTGTTTTTGTTAAGTGCTGTCTAGTCAGTTCTAATTCATGGTAATCCTGTATAGAGTTTACAAGGAGCGGCTGGTGGGTTAAACCACTGACTTGTGATTAGTAGTTAAGTGCTTATCCTTGAGTGCCACAGCAGGACTCCATCTTAGGCATTAGTGAGCTAAAATGTACTGGTATTTTCCATTTTGAATCAGACACTCATATGCTTACTATGTTGCAAATGAAAAAATGAAGAGGATTGATAGCACATTATTCATCAAAAACAACATCTGAAGATCTATCTTGAAAGACTGTGCTGTCCGTTATAGGATAGTACCCATATGCTTACAAAGAAGACTAGTTAATGCCACTACCATTCAGATTTATTCACCAACAACTAAAGCTTTCTTCAGTCTGAAAGTGATAAAATATATAATCAAGCTGTATTGATAAATTACTAGTAATTAGAAATAAAAAGTTGGGAACAAATAGGAAGGGTCAGTAGTTGGAAAATATGACTTTGGTGATAGAAATAATGTTGAAGATTGCATAATAGAATTTTGCAAGACCAGTGACTTTTTCATTGCATATACCTTTTTTAACAACATAAATAGCAATCTTACCAGATGAAATTCACAGGACTAAAATTGAATACATCTGTGGTAAGAGACAGTGGCGAATAGCCTAAGTGTCCATCAACTGAAGAATGGATAAACAAACTGTGATACATACACAGAATGGAATATTATGCTGCCTTAAAGAATAAAAAGGAATCTGCAAGCCACCGCATAATAT
>NW_006408529.1:11217271-11231116 GCF_000296735.1 Chrysochloris asiatica
TAACCATTACAAATGAAACTATTTACGATAAGATGAATGTAAAGCTAATGTTCTGCTGCGTAAACTATCACATAATTCACAATAAAACATTAAAAAAGAGAGAGAGAGAGACAGGGGAGAAACTCAATATCAGCAGTCAGAACAAGCACAGGGGTCTCCTGTGGAAGTAAGTTGGACAATGAATAAGGAACACTGTACTTGAATTAAGGAATACGTAAAGTGTCATGGATTACCAGAAGAATAAATAAATCTGTCTTGGAAGAAGTGCAGGCTGAATGCTCCTTAGAAGTAAGGATGGTGAGACTTTGTCGCCCACATTTTGGACAAATCAGTTCCAGCCATCATTTTAAGCCAAATACAGCATATTTAGCCAACTATGCAGGCTAATTTTTAAGTTGATAATTTTGTATGGGCCATGAATGATGTTATACATTTTGGCAAAAGAAGGTTACCCACCTGTGCTCTAGAGGATAGGAACTGGATTGTGAACCACAAAGTTGGTGGTAGAAGCCCACCAGCCACTCTGTGGGAGAAAAATAAGACTTTTTGTTCCTGCAAACACTTACAACCTCAAAAATTCTGTACAGGGTCACTATAAGCCGAAACCAACTCCATGGCATTTAATAACAACAGCAATGAGCAAAATATGGAGTGGCATAGGAAGCATCAAAAGAAGGTGGATGGAATATACAACATCACTGTACCAAAAATAATTGGTCAATGTTCAACCATTTTAAGAGATAGCATATGATCAAGAATTAATGATATTGAAGGAAGAAGTCCAATTAGCACTGAAGTTAGTGGTGAAAAACAAGGCTCCAGGAACTGATGGAATACAAATTGAAATGTGTCGACAAACTGATGCAGGCACTCACTCATCTGTGCCAAGAAATTTGGAAGACAGATATCTAGGCAATTGTTTGGAAGAGACCCACATTTATGCTTACGCCAAAGAAAGGTGGTCCAATGAAATACAGAAATTATCAAACAATATCATTAATATCAAATGCAAGTAAAATTTTGCTGAAGATAAATCAAAAACACTTGCAGCAGTACATGTACAGTGAGCTGCCAGAAATTCAAACTAGACCCAGTAGAGGATGTGGAACTAGGAATATCATTGCTGACATCAGATGGATCTTGGCTGAAACTAGAGAATACCAGAAAGATGTTTACTTATGCTTTATTAGCTATGCAAAGGCATTCGATTGTTGAGATCATTAAAAAAAAAAAAAAAAAAAGGATTACATTGAGAAGAATGGAAATTGCAGAACACTTATTTGTGCTCATGAAAAACCTATATATACACAGACCAAAAGGCAGTTGTTAGAATAGAGCATGGGGATACTGAATGGTTTAAATGAGGAAATGTGTGTGCTGCCAGGGTTGTATCCTTTAGCCTCACTTATTCTGTCTACGGAGTCCTGGTGTGGCAATGTAGGATAATGTACTAAAGTGCAAGGTCAGTTTGAACCACAAGGTCGGTAGTTCAAACTTACCAGCTGTTCCTCAGAAACCCTATAAAAGGTCGCTATGAGTCTGAACCGACTCAATAACACTTATCGACAATTCTATCTGTATGCTGAGCAAATAATCTGAGAAGTTGGATCTTATGAATAAGAAAGTAACACCATGATAAACACAGAGATATTGAAGTTGTTACAACCTTCATTTTGCTTAGATCGACAATCAACAAACTTGAATAAGCAGTCAAAAAATGAAAAGACATAATGCATTCTGTAAATCTACTACAAAAGTCCTCTTTAAAGTATTAATGAGCCAAGATGTCACTTTGAGGACTAAAGTGAACCTGACCCAAGTCATGGTATTTTCAATTGCCTCATATGCATGTGTAAGTTGGACAGTGAATAAGGAACACTGTAGAAAAATTGATGCGCTGGAATTATGGTGCTGGCGAAGAATACTGAGTGTCATGGACTGCCAAAAGAATAAACAAATCTGTTTTAGAAGAAGCACAGGCTGAATGCTCCTTAGAAGTGAGGATGGTGAGATTTTTGTCTCTCATATTTTGGATGTGCCAGGAAGGTCCAGTCTCTAGAGGACAGGGTCACTATGAGTCAGAACCAACTCGACAGCTCGTAACAACAACTCATTAGAACAAAATCTAAAATGATGCAAGCAGTGATTCTTTAAATACCTTCATCCCTTGTAAAATCCAGTCACTTTCCTTGATTCATATTTGGTATTCAGTTTTGCCAACATGTATGAAGTGCCTACTGCATACTCAGTAGAATTTGTTTTATATTCATGTAATGCCTGCATTTTGTGACATTCTAAAAAGATTTTAACATATTACTTTAATGTGTTAGATGAATGTTTTCTATTAACAGCTCTTTATTCAAACTTTGGTAGCGTAGTGGTTATGAATAGGGCTGTGAACCTTAAGGCCAGCAGTTCGAAACTACCAGCCGCTCCGCGGGAGAAAGATGAGGTGTTCTGCTCCTGTAAAGATTTACAGCCTCAGAAACCCTGTACAGGGTCGCTATGAGTCGGAACCGACTCTCGCTTAACAACAACAACAACAATAATTTTTAGTATCTAAAAATTTTGTTATCATTTTGATTCAGATTGAAATATTATAATATTAAGAAACAAATACTTCTAAATCAGTGTTTCATTATTACTTTTCTCATGTTCTCAAACACAATATTATTAAGAGTAAATACTAATAATAAATACCTTCCAAATTTGTATCTCTCATAGCAAAATATTTTTTTAATGGAATAAAAATAAGCATAGAAACAATGAGTTAGACTCCCATGTTAGTATTGCTTTAGTTTTTCCATTAATAATCTAACCTTGCATTATATTATCTCCTTTCAGGATATTCTGATTTTATTGTGCATATTACTCGCTCTATATCCCTTGGTGTGTTTATCTTGATGTATAACAGTACCATATCGTAACTGATTTCATGTTGCACTTTTATAGTATTTTTTTCTTTATCCACTATATGAAAGAATTTATACATGCATTAATGTTCTAAATTTAATAATTAGTTCATATTTTCCATTAAAATGTATTATTTTACTTGTGTGCTTTTATTAGAATATATGCTGGGTAGCATTTGGACATGTAAACTATAACTTTAAAGTACTTGGATTTTTTTTAACTAACATCCAAGGAGTCTTATATCTGATTACAGTCTTTTGAATATTCGAAGTGGAAGGAAATCTTTGTCCTTTGAAAGCACATTTGGATTTTTCAAAATACCCGAAAGTTTTTCAAGTCAAATCTTTAAAAGATTTTTGGTGATCACACTGTTTTGAACAAAAACACAGTTGAACCCTAAAAATAAATTTTCTTGCATGACTCATAAGCTATTTCTGAAGGAAATCTCTCTAGAAAAATTTCTCGTGATGGGTACATCAATGAAACAAGGCTAACAGTGAGATCACCTTGAAGAGAATTTGGTAAGGCTCTAAGAGAAGGAAGTTCAAACCTGATTTGTGGAAACACACAGAGTGGATCCTAATATAAACTAAAACAGGACACAGGGTGGCTTCTCTGTGGAAGTAACTTTTAAATTCATGAGTGATGAATCATAGTTAGATAAGAACAGAAGGATGAGATAGAAAGGTCATTCCAGGAGGGATTATGTACAAAGGCAAAGAGGTAAGAAAAAATGTGAAATCTGGTTTTATAAGACTGAAAGATTTGCAGAGATGATGTTAAGGGTAAATACAAAGAAAAAATTTGAATGTCTTGCCATGGAGTTTTGACCTTTTTCTGATGACTGAGGACTGTCTTGATTTGTGTAGAAACTTAGTGGATAGAATGAAATTTGGTCTGGGTGGGGGTGGGGCAGCAGGAATGAACAAGTTTTATAGTCACAGAATGGTGAAAATCAAACCCAGGTAGAGATGGTGTAAGAGGATGAATCATTCACAAAGAAATCAAGGATGCAAAATCAACAGACTTTGTGGCTAAGTGCAGATAATAAGGGAAAGTAAAAATTGAAAGACAGTCTTTAGCCTCACTATTTAAAGTACTCTATGGATGTTGTGATTGTCACCGAGTTAGACAATATTATAACCAGGACTCTATATAAACAATATTTGCCCAAAATGTATGAGAATGTTGTTGTTAAGTGCCGTCGAGTCGATTCCAATGCATACCAACTATACAGGTTTTCCAAGGAGTGGCTGGTGAGTTTAAACTACCAACTTTGTGGTTCAAACAGACCTTGCGGTCCAGTGCTTTATCCCATTGTGCCACACCAGGACTTCATGAGAATATTGTACATCATTTTAATTTTCTTATTTTTTCTTTTCATTATTTTCCATGTGTATTACTGCAAATAAGTATACATTTTAAAATCAGAAAAATATATTAAGTACAATTCCCAAAAAGACAAACAAATGTCTAGCTGAAGCCTTCATTTTAATAATAATTATATTTCCTTGAAAAAGTAGTCTCCAGTCAGTATCTCTGATTCTAACCTTCTATTCCCTGGCAAATATCATCAATGGATATTCTTCAGTTTTCATCTTATTTCATTTAGGAGTCTCACGTAGTTGCAATTTATTGAGTGCTTACTGTGTGTCATGCACTGATGTATGCATTTAATCCCAATGACTACTTCCTCCTTCTTCAAATACTCATTTCCCTTGAATTCCATGGCACCATGATTCCCAGTTCTACTACTTGTCCATTCTATTTATGTATCCTTTGATTTTCTTCACACTAGCATCGTAATTTGTGTCTCCTCAGAGGTTCATAATTATCTTTTTTCCATTTATTTCACAAACTCTTGAATTAATGAATCTCCACAGCTTCATTTACTATATATTGTTGACTTCCAATTTATATACTCTGTTAGATTGTTCCCCAGATCTCCAGATGAAATATTGTTCAACCTAAGTGGCAGTTTTTGCGTGTTCTATAGGTAGTACTGAATAATCACATACAAAGCTTAATTCATTATGTTATTGTTTTTGTTAAGTGCCATCATGTTGGTTCTGACCCATAGAGACCCTGTGTAGGGTTTCAAGGAGTGACTGGTGAGTTTGAACCGCCAATACTGTGGTTCAAACCAACCCTGTGGCCCAGCACTTTGTCCTATAGCACTTTTATCCACAATTGTTTTTATGTGTTCTTAAAATACGATGTTTAATGGCTGCAGAACATTTAAAAATACACACTGGGGAAGTCATTTGAGTGAAACCCATTGAAGAGTTCTGGTAAACATAGGACTTACCACATTTTGGTGCATATAAAAGTGTAACTATGAGTCAAGCTTAGACAGATAGGTAGAGCAGGAGAAGTCATACAAGAAAACTGAAATGTTATTTTCTGGCTTTCCTATGTATGACCTATGCCCTCTTTCAGGGCTGGATTATAACAATTACTGTCTCAGTAAAATGTGTGTTTTCAACTAACCCAGACAGCATAAACAGAAGGGAGAGCATAAATTTCATCAATAAATGGTCAGAACAATGAAAATACAGCCAGCTATCCTGTTCTCAGTTTAAAAGAGTATACAATGATATTGGCCATGGTATTGAACTCATACCTGAACAATGTCAATTTTTTAAAAAAATAATGCTTAAGTCACTCTAATTCAGACTTATTATAGTATACTAAAGGAGCTCTGGTAGCGTAGTGGTTACGAATCAGGCTTCGAACCGCAAGGTCAGAAGTTCGAAACTACCAGCTGTTCCATGGGAGAAAGATGAGGCTTTCTGCTCCCGTAAAGATTTACAGCCTCGGAAACCCTGTACAGGGTCACTATGAGTTAGAACTGATTTCACGGCACATAACAACAAAATAGTACACTATGTCTTGTGTGAAGTTGTTTTCCTATAATTACCAATCATTTTCCTCCTTTTGAATTTTGGTGCCTTTCTATTGTGTTGGATTTTCTGTTTCCTGGAAGCTTTTTATTTTTCTTTCTTTCTTTTTTTTTTTTTTTTTTTTTTTTTTTTGTTGTTGTTGCAATACATTCTTTAGTAGCTTAATCAGGAAAAGTACATGTGATGTCAATTGTTATTTATCATTGATATATGAAAATATCTTTATTCTACTCTCAGATGATAATTTAGCTAGGTATAGAAATCTAACTTGAAAATATCTTCTTGCAGAATTATGAAGGCATTGTTCCACTGTCTTCTAGTTTCCAGTATTGTAGTTAAGAAGTTAAAAACTATTCCAATTTTAGACATAGCCTATGTTTTTACTCTATGTAAGTATGCTTAAATTTCAACTGGTCAGTGCATCCTGGAGTTTTACAGTGATGTGCCTTAGCTAAAGTCTATGTTTCTCTAATACATTAAGGATAGGAGCTTGGTTCAATCAGTCTGCCATTAGCTGCTAATGATAAGATTGGTAGTTTGAACCTATCCAGCATCTGTATAGCAGAAGAGTCCTGCTGATCTGTGTCCATACAAATTACAACCAAAAATAAAATAAAGTCCTATAGATCAGTCCTGCTCTGTAACACATAGGGTCCCAATGAGTTGGTGGCCATTTCAATGGCAACTAATGCCAACAAATTAAGTATTAAGTGGAATCTGGAATTTCATAAGGAGAATTTCAATTGATTTTTTTATTGCTGTTAGAAGACAATTTTCCTTTTTTTCCCCCCATAGTCTATGGCGTGGTGCTATAGGATAAGCATGTGGCCTCAAGGTTGGTTTGAACCACAAGGTCTGTGGTTCAAACTCACCATTTGTTCCTTGGTAAACTCTATACAGGGTCACTATACAGTTCATGAACTCAATGGCACTTAACAAAAACCACAAGACCTGCATAGTTCAAGTGTTCCGAGCAAAAGATCTGTTTTATCAGTAAACAGCCTTGAAAGCTACAGATAGTGTATCTCGTTAGAGATTTAGAGATGTGCTTCTTCAGAGATATCCAGAATAGTAATCTTAAAGCTCTCTCTTTCTTCCTCAGAGATATTTGCTAACCTTCCAGAACAATGAGCAATCTCTCTCTCTGGAAGGGAGAAAGGGCAGGTGTGTCAGCAGTCCTATAAAAGCTCAGAGTTTTCTAAAGCTTGGGGTGCTTCTCCTGTAATGATCTTCACTACACACACAGACAAACTTCATTGTATTACTCAATAAACTATCAACAGTCACGGAAGCAGCAGTCAAGAATCAAATGACATATTGCATTAGACAAATCTTCTGCACAAGACCTTTGTAAAGTGTTGAAGAGCAAAGATGTCAGCTTGAGGACTAAGGTGCACCTGACCCAAGCCATGGTATTTTCAATCACCTCATATGCATGCGAAAGCTGGACAGTGAATAAGGAAGACTGTAGAAGAATTGATTGCTTTTGAGTTATGGTGTTGGAGGAGAATATTGAAAGTGCCATGGGTTGCCAAAAGAACCAATAGATCCATTTGGAAGAAGTGCAGTCAAAGTGCTCCTTGGAAGCCAAGATGGCCAAACTCATCTCTCATACTTCGGACATATTGTCAGATGGACCAGTCACTTGAGAAGGATATCATGTTTGGTAAGGTGGAGGGTCAGAGAAAAAGGGGAAGACCCCCAACGAGATGGATTGGCCAAGTGGCAGCATCGATGGACTCAAGAGTGGCAACAGTACTGAGGTTGGCCCAGGATCAGGCAGTGTTTCGTTCTGCTGTGCATAAGGTTGCTATGAGTGGGTACTGACTCAATGTCACCTAACAACAACAACAACAACACAAGATGTGTTCTAGCTGCTGTTTTTTTGTTGTTGTTGTTTTTTTGTTTTTTTTTGCTCTAGTAAAATGATTTGTTTCTCTAATACAGAGCTATTTTTTCTTCATAAAAACAAATTAAAATATATCAGGCTAATAGATACTTGTTAGCATGCAGACAGAATAAAAACTTAGGCCTTTCATAGTTATATCTTATTCATTCTCTTTATTTGTTCTTTCTTGTTAATGCAATTCTTGGCTAGTTCTCTAACATTTTATTGCCTATATTCCATCTCAGATTATATCAACGTTAATTTCCAATATTCAGTTTAGTGAGTGTTTCATTTTTGCTCTAAGGTTTTAATTACCAAAAAACAATCTTTGTTTTCTGAAAGTACCTTGTTTAAAGACACCCTCCTTTGTTTTATGAATGAAATGTCTTCTCTCAACTCTATGAAAATATGACAATATTTTAAAAAACTTTCACCTTTCTGCAAAAAATGACTGTTTTCTCCAAGTTGTTTTGATTTGTTTAGTTGTTGTTTTTGTTTTTGTTTGTTTGTTTTGAATACTGTTTTTAAACTAAAGTTGTCTTCAGATGTTTTGTCATCACTGGTTGCTAATTCATATTTAAAAGTGAGGGACTAAAATGTTATTTAAGTGCCAACGAGTCAGTTCTGACTCATAGCAACCCTTCATAGAGTTTCTGAGACTTTAAATCTTCACGGGAACAGAAAACCTCACCTTTTCTCCCATGAAATGGCTGGTGGGCTCAAACTGCAGACCTTGTGGTTCACTGTCCAGAGTTTATCTTATGGAGTCACCAAGCTCCTGAAAGAATAAAATATTCAATATAAATGCTATTCGTGTAGGTAGTGTGTGTTAACTTTGAACCTGATTCTAGGAAGGTCTGTTGTTGTTGTTAAGTGGCATTGAGTTGGGTTCCAAACCACAGCAACCCTGTATTGTCTTGCTGAGGCTGCAAATCTTTAACTTTCTCCCATAAGTAGATCTGGCTTCCTTTAATTACTACTTGATGTTGGCTATTTTTAGTAATTTTTCCTGAGGTGCTCAAAGCCCCCTACAAACCCCTGTAGGATTATTCTGTCTGGAGGGTAAAAGCTAGATTATCAGTTTCCAGGGAATGGGTAAAGTTATGGAAGAAAGAAGTAATCACAGCATTCAGTATATACCTAGTCCTTTAATTTCCTATTTCGTGAATAGTAACTATCATCAATTATATTTGGTGCTCCCCAGTCTAAAAATTCTATGTTTTACTTTCCAGAGAGTAAATCTCCAATCTCATGTCATGTTATTGTTAAGTGCTGTTAAGTTGATTCCAGGTCATAGAAGCAACCCTGTATAGGGTCTCCAAGGAGTGACTGGTGGGTTTGAATAACCAACATTTGTTTATCCGTCCAGTGCTTATGTTACAGCACCACACCAGGGTTCCACTCATGCCATGTTGTTGTTAAGTTCATTCAGGTTGGTTCCGTTTCATAGTGACTCTATATAGGGTTTTCAAGAAACAATTGTGGGTTTGAATTGCTGACCTTGGATTAGCAGTTCATTACATATCTTATATCACCACATCCGGACTCCCATGCCATATTGTGATTGTTGTCAAGTGCCTCAAGTCGGTACTGACTACTAACAATTTTTATAGGATTTCCTAAGAGTGGCTAGTAGGCTTGACTCTCCTACCTTGTAGTTCAAACTGACTTTTTGGTCCAATGTATCATCCCACAGTGCCACCCATGCCATTGTTGTTGTTGTTGTTAAGTGCCATCGAGTCATAGTGCAAGCCAAATTAAAGCTGTTTCCCAGCCTTCCCCAGAGTCAACTTCAATTTTTGCATCCCTGACTCTATTAAATCTATTACTATTTGTCCTTTGCTTTGTAGTCTCCTAAAGTCTGTTGCTTTTATCTCATCCCCCACTCTTTTTTGTGAGGTTATGATAGAAATATTTTTACTGATATTTTTAAGGATGTCAGGAAGGAAAATTAGTAAATGCACAACTACAAATTGCCATCTTTTCCCTGAAGTCTGGTTTATTTATTTATTTTAATCTTTTACAATTAGATTTTATAAAGTTTGAAATTTTCAAAATGAAAAAATTATCAGCCTTTCAAAATCATTAAAAAAACAATAAATTTTTTGCCCTTTGGTTAATGGTGATTGCTTTAATAAAGATTAAGATCTAGTTAAAGTCTGCCTATTGTGTTTCATTAACCAATTCATTACATTCTATTACCAACACACAAATGTTTTAATTATAATACTTTTAGGGGAAAGCTTAATATCTGCAGTGTTGAATCTCAAGGCAAATGTTTCAGTTGTTTTGCCTTTACAAGTAAATAAATAAATAAATAAAACCTTACATACTTAAAAATGTTTAAATACTGGCAAGAAAGAAGGGAGGAAGGAAGGAAAGAAAGATTAAAAATAAGAGATTGGGAGGGGCTGAAAATTTCTGAAAATGCAATTATTTATTCCGAAACAGGGCAATTTGTAAATTCAAGTTATAAATTCTAGGAAAATGTTTATTTTGAAAATCATAAAATTTTACAATATATTCCAAAATACTTAAATCATTAAAAAATAATAACAATTAGTTTGTCACTATAAGATAAGCACTGGACTACTGACAGCAAGGTTAGAAGTTCAAACTCACAAGCTTTTCCTCAGAAACCATATACAGAGGTGGGGAAGCTTTTTTCTGCCAAAATTTATAACATCATTCATAGGTCATACAAAATTATCAACTTAAATATTAGCTTGCTATATTTGGTCAAACATTAATTAACTCGACCCAAATTTGAAAGTGCCATGGGCTGCCAAAAGAACCAACAGATCTGTCTGGGAAAAAGTGCAGCCAGAGTGCTCCTTGGAAGCCAGGATGGCCAAACTTCGTTTCTCATTCTTCGGACATGTTGTCAGGAGGGACCAGTCGATGGAGAAGGATATCATGTTTGTTAATGTGGAGGGTCAGAGAAAAAGAGGAAGACCCCCAGCAAGATGGATTGGCAGAATGGCAGCATCAGTGGACTCAAGCGTGGCAACAATAGTGAGGTCGGCCCAGGAACAGGCAGTGTTTCGTTATGCTGTGCCAAAGATCGCTATGAGTTGGTACCGACTCTATGGCACCTAACAGCAACAACAACAATGTGATGGCTGGTGGCCCTGTGGATTAATGTGTTGGACTGCAAGGTCAGTTTGAACTGCAAAGTCAGCCGTTCAAGCTCACCAGCTGCTCCTCAGAAAGGTCTCTATGAGTCGGCAGTGACACTACGCCATGTAACAACAACAATGTGATGGCTGGAACTGCGATTGCCTTGACAGCACCAGACCAAATGATTTCACAGGTGGCACTGTGGGCTAATGCGTCAGACTGCAAAGTCGTTTGAACTACAAGGTCGGTGGTTCACACTCACAAGCTGCTCCTTGGGAACCCTATACAGGGTCGACTTGATGGCACTTAACAACAACAGTACTGCCCTAGGCCAGATATTGCCCCCTCCTGTTATACAATGCCACTATGAGTTGGAACCCCCTCAATGGCACTTAACAACAACAACAACCCTCTATGCTAAATGAGGAGTCCCTGAGTAGCACAACCAGTTAAGCATTCATCTACTAACCACAAGTTTGGCAATTTGACTTTATCCAGAGGCACCTAAGAAGAAAGGAATAATCAAAGTGAAAAACCTATTCAGTGTAATTTTATTTTGACGCACATGGGTTGCCATGAAATAGAATAGGGCAACTCGTTTTTATATGCTAACTAAGTCTCTGGGTAGACTAAATAAGTGGGATACACTATAGTTATTTTTATCAATAGATATATCAGAGGACTTTTCATGGGATCAGTGTCTGCTGTTCCAGGTCCTACATTGGTGTTGTCATAGTGTAATCTACTAACAAACTCTGTATCTAGGACAGAACATTACTCTCTTTAATAATTTTCCATTCACATAATCTACTAAAGCATGTTCATTTCAGAGGAAGTTAGAATGTAATAATATTCTAATATTTAGAATACTAGAGGAGCTCTGGTAGTGTAGTGGTTACGAATCGGGCTGTGAACCTTAAGGTCAGCGGTTCGAAACTACCAGCTGCTCCGCGGGAGAAAGATGAGGTTTTCTACTCCCATAAAGATTTACACCCTCGGAAACCCTGTACAGGGTCGCTATGGGTCAGAACTGACTCAATGGCACTTAACAACAACAACAACAGAGAAACTATATACTACATTTTATGATTTAAGTCAAATTTACAAGTTCTAACTGGACAGAAGCTCAAGTAAAATCTCACAAATTTGACAGTGTCTCATTTTAACTTCAGAATCAATCAATAATCTTCTGTGTCTTAATTTGGTAAGGTGACGCATTACTTGATCTTACAAATTCTAGTTAAAAAAAAAAAAAAAAGAATAACCACTGAGTAAATTTCAGACATGATTTTTAAAATTACTTATAGATTTTCCCACTCAAATCAGATGGGTGTGATCTTTACACAATTAACAACAACAAAAAAAATGTAGTTAGACTTTATAGTAAAGTCATCGTCTGTCCTTTAAAATATTTTGTAGAAAATATTAGAGAAACGGACTTGTCTAATTTAAAGAAAATTGTTATTTCTCTTTGAAATTTATGCCATTTGTTGTTAATTGCTATAGAGTCAGTTCCAACTCATCATGACACTATATAGGGAACACAGGAACAGAAAGTTTGAGCTTTCTCCCACAGAGTGACTAGTGGGCTTAACCCACCAACCTTGTGGTTATTGATGGTGGTGGTATTGTGCCGTGGAGTCGATTTCCACTCATAGCAACCTGAGTAGGATTTCCAAGGCTGTAAATCTTTACAGGAGCAGAAAGCCTCATATTTCTTCCCAGGAGGTGCTGATAGATTCATACTTTCGGTTAGCAGTCCAATACATAACCATTATACTACTAGGGCTCCTTCCCCTATATGTAATAGGCTGAAAAGTGTTCTCCTTGTGGTTAGCAGTCCAGTACTCATCCTATAGAACCTCTGAACTTTCATGCCATTTGTTGTTGTTGTTAAGTGCCATAAAGTCACTTCCAACTCATAGAAACTCTTTATAGGGTTTCTGAGGAGTGGTAGGTTCAGTTCAAACCCATCTTGGGGTCCAGTGCATTATCCCACAGTGCCAGAGCAGGACTCCTTTATGTCTGTTGTTGTTATGTGCCTTTGAGGTGGTTCTGATTCATAGCCACCCTGTATAGAGTTTCAAATGAGTGGCTGGTAAGCTTGAACCACCGACCTTGCAGTTAAAACTGACCTTTAAATGATGTATGCACAACCTTGGAACTACAGGGCTCTGGGATACAGAGATTGAGACATGGTTGAAATGGGGAAAAGGGGGGAATAGTGTTAAGATACTTGGCTGTCTTCTGAATCTTGGTTTTCCTTGCATTATAATATAAAATAGACACTGGAGGGGGAGAGAAAAGAATAGTCAGAAACATCACCATAGAAAGCTTGTAAGTCCGTCTTCTGCCCATAACTGATTGGAACACCTAAAATGGGGCTACAACCTTCCCAGTTAAGAAGGCTTCCTGCGGAGCCTCTGCAATACATAAGACTATAGGTAGAAGCCCGAACCACATCTAGATCTCCAGAGATGGGAAATTTCCACTTGATAGGACGATCAGACCAGCCTGGAATAGCTAGAAGAACAGAAGAAACTTCTTGAAAGAAAAACCTACAGGAAAAATACAAAGCAATAGAGGCAGACGGACTTTTACTACAAGAACAAACAAGTTGCTTGTCCAGAAAACATCAAAGCAAGTGATGGGGTCCCATCAGTGTAAATCCCCTTCCAAGACTAAGACTCAATGGGAATACACACTGTGATTGGTGACCAATCTCATCACCGATAAGGGGAAGTGAGGGAAAAGCAATAATGAAGTGGCGAGCTAAGCTCTACAATATGGAGAGTGAAGCTGATAAAAAGAGAGGGCATATGCACAAGAACACCCACACTTGCAGATAATACCCACTTGACCTGGCTTCAATGTTCAATGACTAGATGATCAGAGCTCAACCAGAAGAAGAAAGAAGAGGGAAGAAAAGAGTAATCTGATGCAATTTGATAAACTTGATCTACACCTATGGAAGCAGTAGGTCAAAAGAGGGAACAAATTCTTACAGCAAGAATCATTCCC
>NW_006408529.1:11231292-11243961 GCF_000296735.1 Chrysochloris asiatica
AGAATCTCCAGTGAGTAGCATCCAATCTGCCTAGGCGGAGTTGATGAAATGAAATGCAGATGGGTCTCTTGTGATACAATGGTGAATAATTATTATCAGAACTGATTGTGAAGGATGGAAATGTAAAGGTAGACACTTTATAGCAAGGAAGGAAGTGATTAACTTTTCAGTCTAGGAACAGAGGTCCCTAGGACCATCAACGGAGAAGAGTCGAGAGTGGGACCCTACCCAGAGAAACAGTGATGCCTGAGAAGGAGGCAGAGACAATGACATGATGTGATTGAGCAGCTGGGGATTTTAGATCCAGAGAGGGAGAGCACCTGTGTGCTGAAGGGGGTCGGGGGAGGTAGTGCAGGGGGCAGGCTTGCAGGGTCTACCCTTTGGTTGGTTGATGATGCATGGAGGGGATTGTAACCATGACAATGATACGATGTACAATAGAATGAATGTAAAACTAATGTTCTCCCATGTAAACTATCATATCATTCACAATAAAACACTAAAAACAATAACAACAAAAAAACTGACCTTTAATAATAAACTGGCCAATAATAAACTACTTTTATTATTAGTTTATATAGGTTCTACATAAATGTAAATTGTTTTTGACATTCTAGCGACATTCATTTGCTGCTCTTTCCTTCAGCATAGTAAAAATTATTGTATTAGTCAATAAATGGTAACTTATTAATTTACTGTTGTATTCAATATATACTGTCCTGTTGTTATTGTTAAGTACCGTTGAGTCAGTTCCAACTCATAGCAATCCTGTATGGGGTTGCCAAAGAGTGACTGGTGGGTTTGAACCACCAACCTTATGGTTAGTAGTCCAACAGCACCACACCAGTACTCCTTAGACTGTTCTGATGGTGGTAGTGGTGATAGTTATGTGCTGATGAGTTGGTTCCAACTCACAGTGACCCTGTATAGGGTTTCAAAGACTGTAAATCTTTACAGGAGCAGAAAGCCTCATCTTTCTCCCACGGAACAGCTGGTAGATTTGAACTACTGACCTTGAGGTTTGCAGCCCGATTCATAACCACTACATTATCAGAGCTCCTAGATCACCTTTATACTGCTCTAAGTGGGGTAATGCATCAGACTGCAAAGTCGTTTGAACTACAAGGTTGGTGGTTCAAGCTCACCAGTTGCTCCTTGGTAACACTATACAGGGTTGCTATGGATTGGAATTGACTTGACTGCATTTAACAACAACAACAAAGTGAATGCAAAACACTATAAGTTCCACAAAAGAAATTATATATAAACCCTTCATTGAGGGACCTCACATTTTATTGGAGGATAGTAAAGATGAATATATAATTACATCAGCTGCTGTGGGAAGTCCTGGTGTGGTGCTGTGGTTTAATGCGCTGGACTACAGAGTCAGTTAGAAACATAAGGTTAGCAATTCATGCTTACCAGCTGCTCCTCAGAAGCCCTATACAGGGTCGCTATGGGTTGGAACCGATTAGACGGCACTTAGTAACAACAACTGCTGAGGAAGAAGACATTAAGTCTACTTGAAAACATCTAAATATGATTTCTGAAGGAGGTGTATTTGATCTCCTAAAATGGTCAAGAAATATTAGAGGGTTTGTCTGAACAATTGAAGGGGAATGACATATCTAACTGTGCTTCCCATGACTAGTCTGGATGCGGGGGTCATGATGTCCGATCTGCCCTCCTTACCTCTATCATGTGAAAGACAAGTAAGAGAGTGTAGCTGAATTCCCTGTTAACAATAAGGCTCTATATAACATGAAAACTGTAAAAAGTTTTTCAGAGATGTCTGAAAATACCACCCCATTGTTCTACATGTTTTAAAATTCAGAAGAAATGTTTGTGGTCATATCTTTAACCTATGTATTATGATAGGGTAGCCCTGTCAGCAAAATAGTTAACAGCTTGGTGTCTAATCAAAAGGTCAACTGTTCAAACCCACTCAGTGACTTCATAGGAGAAAAGACCTGGAGACTTATTCCATAAAAATTACTGCCACGAAATCCCTATTGGGAAGTTCTACTTTGCCATATGGGATCATTATGAGCCCAAGTCTACTGGATAACAACAAATAACAACAACACTGAGATGCAGATAGAATACAAAAGGAAATCCTAAGCACAGTGTCTTACATGCTAGTTGACTTAGAGTCAGCACTTGACACATGTTCACCCATACACAGTAGAATGCACCATCCCCATGGAGTACTTAACCACTCCACATAGTAGATCCGACACTTGGGATTCATAGGAGTTTCACTGGCTGATATTTGGAAGTAAATCACCTGGATTTTTTTTTTTTTTTTTTTTGCTACTTTGTCCTGGTGTGGAGGCTCTGCTAAACATTGTTTAACGTCACTTATTGTTGTTGTGAAGTGCCTTGGGGTCAGTTCCGACCCATAGCAACCCTCTGTAGGGTTTCTGAGGAGCAGCTGGTGAGCTTGAACTAGCAACCTTGCAGTTCAAACAGCTTTGCAGTGTGGCACATTAATCCACAGCGGTGCCCTGGGGCTCCATTCATAGCAACACACAAATCTCCACTAAGAGATGAGGTGCACTGAGAATTAAACCTGGGTTTCCAGAATAGACACTGAGAATTTAACTACTGAAACACCAATGCCCCCACATCTCAAGTGATACAGGGTGTCATTTCTCTCTGGGATAGTGCAGCTGGTCTAGGCAGGCAGGGTATTTCTTCCATGGGTTATGCATGAAATCAAGTACATTCATCTTGCCATTCTGACAACTCAAACAAAACACAACAAAACTCATTGCTGTGAGCCAATTCTGACTCATTGAGACCCTACAGGACACAGTAGACCCGCCCTAGAGATTTTCAAGGTTGAAGTCTTTACAGAAGGATCTTTCTCCCAAAGACTGGCTGGTGGGTTTGAATTGCTGACCTTTCATCAAGCAACCAAGTACTTAACCACTATATTACCAGGGCTTCTTTTGACATCTCAGTCAGGAAGGGTCGCTGCTATGTCTATCTTCCAGGCAAAGGCATGGGAGGAAGAGTTGGAGAGTTTCATTAGCCTGCATTTAATTGTATGCAAAACTACCTCAGGAGAAATTGATCTGATTCTCTAACTGATCAACTGTGTCTTCAGGAAGCAAGGGAGATTGATTTGGAAGAGGTAGGGGGAAACAGCTGTAAACTTCCATTAATAATTGGAACATGGAATGTACAAAGTATGAATCTAGGAAAATTGGAAGTTGTCAAAAATGAAGTGGAACACAAAAATATTGATAACTTAGGCATAAGTGAACTATAATGGGCTGGCATTGGCCATTTTGAATGTGACAATCATATGATTTAATATGACAGGTATGGCAAATTGAAGAGGAATGGCATCACATTCATCATCAAAAGAACATTTCAAGATCTATCTTGAAGTATATAGCTGTTTGTGATATTACAATAGCCATATGCCTACAAGGCAGACCAGTTAATACAACTATCATTCAAGTTTATGCAACAACCACTAAAGCCAGTGATGATGAAATTAAAGAATTCTACCAACTTCTTCAGTCTGAAATGGATCAAACATGCAATCAAGATGTATTAATAATTACTGGCTATTGGAATGCAAACGTTGTAAGCTAAGAGAAATGATCGGTCACTGGAAAACATGGCATTGGTGATAGAAACAATGCTGGAGATCACATGATATAATTTGGCAAGACCAATGAGATCTTCATGGCAAATACCTTTTTAAAATAATATAAAAGATGAATATACACATGTACCTCACCAGATGTAATACACAGAAATAAAAATGACTGCATCTCTAGAAAAATACAGTAGAAAAGCTCCATCTCATCAGCCAAAACAAGGCCAGGGACAGACTGTGGTGCACACTATCAATTGCTCATATTAAAGTTCAGGCTGAAGCTGAGGGAAATTAAAAGAAGTCCACAAAAGCCAAAATATGACATTGAACACATCCCATCTGAATTTAGAAATCATCTGAAGAACAGATTTGATGTATTAGACACTAATGACCAAAGATCATAAGAGTTGTGGGATGTCATCAAGAACATCATACGGGGAGAAAGAAGACAAAGAAGAAAAAGACCAAAATAAATGACAGAGGAGACTCATAAACTTTCTCTCCAGAATAGAGATGCTAAAGCAAATGGAAGAAGTGAAGAGGTACAAGAGCTGAACAGAAAATTTCAAAGGGCAGCTTTTGGAGACAAAGTCAAATATTAAAACAAATGTGCAAAGACTTGGAGTTAGAAAACCAAAAGGGAAAAACATGCTCGGCATTTCTTAAGCTGAAAGAACTGAAGAAAAAATTCAAGCCTCAACTTGTAATACAGAAGGTTTCTGTGGATAAAATATTTAATGATGCAGAAAGCATCAAAACAAGTTGGAAGGAATGCACAGAGTCACTGTACCCAAAAGAAAAGTTGGATATTCAACCATTTCAAGCTGTAGCATATAATCAAGAGCCAACAATACTGAAGGAAGAACTCCAAGGTACACTGAAGGTATTGGCAAAGAACAAAGCTCCAGGAACTGATAGAATACAATTTGAAATCACTCAACAAACTGATGCAGCACTGGAGGTACTCACTCACCTATGCCAAGAAATTTGGAAGAAAACTACCTGGCCAACAAATTGAAAGAGATCCATATCTGTGACCATTAAAAAGACAGGTGACCCAATAGAATGTAGAAATCATCAGACAATATCATTAATATTGCATGCAAGAAAAATTTTGCTAAAGATATTTCAAAAATGGCTGCAAAAATACATTGAAAGGGAACTGCATGTCGAGGTCCTATGTCAGGTTCCAGCCTCGGCAAGGAAGTGTGGGTGTCATGAAGAAGGGAGATCTGGCGGTGAAAGGGATAGAGAAAGAGAGAGACGAAAATGATGCAAGCTGGCAGGTAGACAGCTCTGCAAACATATTGCCTAGCATTGCACAGCATTGCACACAGATCTAACTCTATCTCCATCTTTTATTCTCTTTTTTAGAGAGGGATTTGTTACAAAGGAAGGATGTAATTCACCAAGGGAGGATGTAATTTCACAAAGGGAGGATGTGATTTAGACAGGATACGGAAATGACATGTGATAAATCATTCAAAACAGGACATAATGATTCACAGGAACAACTTTTAAGATATTTTCATAGTATTTCTTAACAATCTAACTTTTTTATTTTTACAGAAAAAAGGTTCAATCAAACGGTTATATATTAATTTTTAGGCTTAAATGATCTAGAGCAGTGACGTGCGGTTTCTTAAGGATATTTAACATAAAGCAAGGTTCCTGAAAGGAGCCAAGCTGTCTCTGTACACTTTGCAAACTTTTGTTTGTGAGCAAGATCTCAGGCACCGGGCTTCATTTATCTATATCTAAAATGCTACATTGTTCTTAATTATCACATTTCTATATACTTTCAGGAAGAAGGAGAGCATCTGGGTTAAACTGATTATATTCAGAGGCGATTTAAAGGGGCTGACCCTGATCAACCCAGGGTCTGCATATGCTGTCCCCAGCAACTGCAAGATGATCAGGCTGGGTTCAGACCAAGACAAGGAATGAGAGATACCATTGCTGACGTAAGATAGATCTTGGCTGAAAGCAAAGAATATCAGAAAGATGATTATTATTGACAAAGGCTTTTGGTTGTGTGGATCGTGACAAGCTATGGACAACATTGCAGAAAATGAGTATTTTGTAACACTTTACTGTGCTCATGAAGAACCTGTATATAGACCAAGAGATAGTTGTTTGAACAGAACAAGGAGACAGCCAGGTTGTATTCTTATACCACACTTATTCAATCTGTATGCTGTGCAAATAGCACGAGAAGCTGGATTATATGAAAAAGAACGCGGCATCAGGATTGGAGGTAGACTCATTAACAATCTGCAATATAGAGAAGATACATCCTTGCGTGCTTAAAGCAAAGAGGACTTAAAATACATACTAATGAAGATCAAAGACCACAGCCTTCAGTATGGGTTGCACGTCAATGTAAAGAAAACAAAAATTCTCACTACATGACCAATAACTAATATCATGATAAAAGGATAAAATATTGAGGTTGTCAATTAGTTCATTTTGCTCACATCAACCATCAACACTCATGGACACCAAGTAACGTACTGCGTTATGCAAATCTGCTTCACAAAACCTCTTTAAAGTGCTCAGAGCAAAGATGTGAGTTTGAGAACTAAAGTGCACCTGACCCAAACCATGGTATTTTTAATTGCATGTGATAGTTGGACAATTAATAAGGAAGACCATTGAAATATTGATGCATTTGTTTTATGGTGTATTCTAGGAAGTCAGTCAAAATGCTGCTTAGGATCCAGGAGAACCAGACTTTATCTCTCATAATTAGGTCATATTATCAGGAGGGATATGAGTTGTGGTGTTGGAGGAGAATGCTAAAAGTGCCATAGACTGACAAAAGAACCAATAGATCTATTTTGGAAGAAGTGCAGCCAGAGTGCTCCTTGGAGGCCAAGATGGCTAAACTTCGTTTCTCATACTTTGGACATATTGTCAGGAGAGAACAGTCGCTGGAGAAGGATGTCATGCTGGGTAAGATGGAGGGTCAGAGAAAAAGAGGGAGACCCCCAACGAGATGGATCAGCCAGGTGGCATTACTGATGGCGTCAAGTGTGGCAGCGGTGGTGGGGTTGGCCCAGGATTGGACATTGTTTCATTCTGCTGTGCGTGGGGTCACTATGAGTTGGTTCCGACTTGATGGCACCTGACAACAACAACATCAGGAGGGACCAGTCCATGGGGAAGGACATCATGCTTGGTAAATTGGAGGGTGAGCAAAACAGAGGTAGAATGACCTCCAAGGAGATGGATTGTTACAGTGGCAACAGCCTTGGGCTCAAGCCTGGCAACAATTGTGAGATTAGGGCAGCACCGGGTAGTGTTTCACTGCATCAGGTCACTATGAGTCTGTATAAACTCAACCGCACAGAACAACAACAAACACAAATTTTATAAACAATATACATCACATCCTACATGATACATTTAAAGATGCTACAAGTATGATTTATACATATAACTCATATAGAAGAACTGTAAAATTAAGTTTGAGATTGAAGCTGTATATGTTCCAAAATAAAAATTGCATATGACTTATGCTCAGTTTTTTTGTTTGTTTGTTTGTTTAACATGATAGCAATCTATGGTGATGTTGCTGTTTATTAGGTGCTGTTGAATCAGTTCCAACTGTAGTGATTTTGCATAGAGTTTCAGAGGAGTTGCTGGTGGATTTGAAGTGCCGACCTGTGGTCAGCAATCTTATAGTGTGCCATGTCATGACTCCAAAACTCTGTGATACTCATTTATTTGATTGTTCCTCAACAACAATTTTCAATATGTAAAATGAGCATTTATACCGAAAATACAAAGATTAGCTATTTTAATAAATTATAAATTGTCGTTGCTGTTGTTGAGTGCTATCGAGTCGGTTTCAACCCATAGCAAACCTGTATAGGGTTTCCAAGAAGTGGTTAGTGAGCTTGAACCACCAACCTTGCAGTTCAAACTGACTTTGCAATCTCGCACAATAACCCACAGCACTATACCAGGACTCCTGTAAAGTGCCATTGAGTTGGTTCCAACCCATAGCGACCCTATATAGGGTTTCTGAGGAACAGCTGGTAAACTTGAACTGTCGACCTTGCCTTTCAAACCAACTTTGCAGTCCAGCACATTAACCCTCAGCAGTACACCAGGACCACCCAAATAAAAGTACACATTTGATATACATTAGATACTTCAGATCCCTTCTTTACAAATGTCAGAACCACAACGTAGAGCCATTGATTTCATAATAGAAGTGTTTTATTTCCACATGAGATACATGAAGAAAACAGAACAAATAGAGACTTTAAAGTTATATATTTCTTTATGGAATAGACAAATTTGACATTATAGGAATCCCTGGTAAATTTTTATTAACCAAGATTCTTTTCAATATATTTTTTAAGTGAATATGTTTAATCAAGTACAATGTAATTCAGCATATATTTTTGACTACCACTCTATGAAAGATTATATGTGCTTTTAATTTAATGTGTTGAATTAGGTGGCTTTTATGACATTAGTTGATATTTCAAGGGTGACTGTTCAGAGAAGCCAATATTCTCTAATATGAGTATGTTGTTGTTGTTAAGTGCCATTGAGTCAGTTCTGACCCATAGCGACCCTGAACAGGGTTTCCGAGGCTGTAAATCTTTATGGGAGCAGAAAGCCTCATCTTTCTCCCACGGAGCAGCTGGTAGTTTCGAACTGTTGACCTTGAGGTTCGCAGCCCGATTCCTAACCACTATGCTACCAGAGCTCCTAAGATGAGTATACATATATAAAATAAAAATAAAATAGAACTACTATAGTCCACTGTACTATATAACTACATGATGGTTAAAAGACAAATGAGCATTTTTATTAATAGACTTTACACTGAAAATAATTATTCCAATGGTCTTACTTCTAGGCGCAAGAGTGAGTTCCATAACTTAAGGGAGTATATAAGATTAATGGAATATAACCAGACTGTATTTTATTTATATATCAATCTCTGACTTACATAAAATCCTCACAGGCAGAAGGAATTTAAAATTGAATGGGAAAGGAAGAAGAATGTGAGTTGAGAAAAAATGTCTCCATGCATTTTACTTATCACGTGCTAAATTAGTTATCAGGTCCTCTCTGTTTAATCTTTCAATTTGCTTTAATTTCAATCTGAGGAAAGGAAACACAGCAGCAAAGGCGATTTACTGTGAGAATTGACTGGATGGGTGGAAGTGTTCAGGAATAGAAGAACACAGGTATATCTCAGAAATGTTGCAGGTCAGGTTCCCTTCCAGACTATAAAACCAATATCACAATAAAGTGAGCTTTATGATATTTTTGGTTTCCAGATACATATAAGAGTTATGTTTACATTATACTATAAGTGTGCAATAGCATTATGAAAAATAATTAAATGTTGTAAGAATGACCAAACTCTGATATACATAGACACACAGTAAGATATTGATGTTAAATGGTGCCTATGGATTTGCTTAAGGCAGTATTACAACAAACTTTCAATTTGTACAAAACCAAAATATCTATGAATCACAATGAAGTAAAGTGCAATAAAATAAGGTATGTTTGTAGATGAGATGTATATAATAAGAAAAACATATACTCACTCACCTTGACAAAAAATGACTATGGAATTTAGAAATGATTCCAACAGGAACAAACAGTTCTCAAAATAGTATTTGGGGACCTTCTCATCAAAGGACAATCTACATTTCTAAACTCAATTCAGGTTATTTAAATTTTTTTTCTTATGCCAGTTCCTTAATATGGAGAAGTGTGTAATGCTATCTTATTCTTTTTAAATTAATATTTCATACAAAGAAGGTATAATAAAAATGTAATGATTCTTAAGTGACTAAGCAGCCATTATTTTGAAAATCCACTTACAGGATAACTTTTTTATAAATCAGGTAGGACTGTAATTAGTACAGTTATTATATTTACATAGTTACCAATTGCATTTCAGTAAAAAGAGCTTTCCAGTTGAGATTTGCATAACATTTGCATTTGCACTTTTGAATATGTCAGTTAGTTCTAGTAATAGAAAATTAGATGACAAATCAAGAAAAGAGGGACTGAAATAATCAAGTGACTCTCTTTTCCTTAGTGTGACAGTTGCTTGTGTTTTGAGGTGAGAATGAGGTAGGGATGGAGTGAGGAGAGGATGAAGATAGACTGAGGAGATAAGTGGAATGATTAATTGGTTGAAAAATAAAATAGAACACAAGAGCATCTTAAGAACCACCAAATTACTTCCAAACCATTTGCAGACTATTGTATAGACATTAATTTATTTCCAGGAGATAATTTTTTGTATATTAGAAGAATTAAAAAGTCAGCAAAGACCCGATGTTGCTTTATCCATTATTTATTGAGAAGGAAATGAAGGAGGAGAATGGACACAAATTAGAATTGCCTAACTGTTCTGAGAGTACTCTAAAGTGTTGTGATTTTATACGATCTGAAACTGCAGATGAAGATGGGAAGTTGTGTTTTTGTCCTTGAGTCTCCAGAATTAAAGCCATAAAGTAAGCAATTTTTTCACGTTACATTTATTATCACAGAATGAAGGTGGAACTTTATTTTTTCTTTGTCTTCTGAAGGCAGATTGATAGCTAAAAGTAGATAAATGTAAATTGATATAAATGCATAATTGTGTCCAATCTTCTGAAATATATATATGTTAAAATGTGACTTTGAAATTGAGTTATTTTCCAAAACCTTCTCTATAAGACTATATCTTTTAATTATTTGGAATATTTTATATAAGGTTATAATTCCAACTGTTGCTGGTCTCTAAGGACCAATGTACTTTTTATATGATCATTTTTATTGAATGGGAAAAAAGGTGACTGAATTCACATGCATACATATCAAGAAAAAATGTTAATTAATATATGTTTTATGCTCTCCTTTTTAAGTTGTGATAAAAAATAAGCACATGGGTCAACATCAGTATTGTCTCCAGATTTCCATTTCTCCTGAGTAATATTAATTATGTTAAAATTAGAACCAATACTAAACTACTCTGTTGAAGACCAAAAAATATATCCAAGGGTAATTCCTAAAGTTCTCATCTCCCAAACCCAAACCTACTGCTGCCAAGTTGATTCCAACCCTATAGGATAGAGAAAAATGGCCCCGTAGAGTTACTGCATAGGATGTCTAAGATTGCAAATTTTTACAGTAGTAGATGGTCACATTTTTCTCCTGCAGAGTGGCTAGTGAGTTCAAACTGTTGACTTTATAGTTAGCAACTGACTACTACACTGCACTACCAGGCACCTTTTCCAATATATGTTGTTGTTGTTGAGTTCCCTCAAGTTGGTTCTGACTCATAGTGACCCTGGATAGAGTTCTTGAGAAGCAGCTGTTGGGTGTGAACCACCGACCTTACAGTTAGCAGACCAGTGTTTATTCTACAGTGCCACCAGGCTTTCTTTCTATAGGTGGGTAAACAGAGCTGCTACAGATTTGAGATTGAGGCATATATATCTTTTACTTCAGACACTTAGAGTCCCTGCAAGAGTTGTGTTGCTGAGTATTTTATTTCCATTCTTTGCTTTTCCAAATCATTTGGATCACTTAAATAATATTCAAAATGTCTTACCATAGATCCTTCATTTAAAGCATTATCCATTTAAAAATTCAAAATCCATTAAATACTAATATACTGTGACTTACGTCTTTGAAGAAAAGTGATTTGTTTGAGGTTTGGAACCTGCCATTTTATTTTATTGTTGCAGAAGTTCCCAGCAGGCATATTCACCCAGATTTAATTATTAAGCCATAAATGTATCTTTGAAAATTTCCTTTTATACTGAATGCCTAGAAGTAATTTAGAATTGCTTTTTCATTCATCTTATATAGCAAATCAGACTGTACCACAAAGTATGTTTTCAAATGTTTTGGGAAAGTGAGAAGAATTGAGTCTATAAGAATACCTCTGCAAATAAAATAGATAAATGTGGAGACTGAAAGGGTAAACGAATTGAAGTCTTAAGTAGCAACTAGATCTATGGTCTTGATGAGGGTAGTGTGCCATGGAGTAGGTTCCAACCCCTAACGACCCTGTATAGGGTTTCTGAGGCTGTAAATCTTTATATCAACAGAAAACCTTATCTTTCTCCCGCGGAACGGCTGGTAGTTTTGAACTGCTGACATTGGGGTTAGCAACCCGACTCGTAACCACTATGCCACCAGAATTCTTAACTAGATCTATATCGCTAATAAAATGGAAGCTCTGTGAGGTCAGGGTTCCCATCTACTGTGCTCATTTAAATTTATAAAATTCAATTTAAAGTTGTGAGTAATGTGTGCTGCTATGACCACAATAGATTCTACCTTAAAATGTAAAGAGACAGGTATGAACAAAAAAAAGTTTAATAACTACCTAGATAGGGGTTTCACCCATCATGGCTTACCCTCTAAAGTGAGGTATAAAATGTATTCAGATAGTTTCACTGACTACCAAACCTTTTATAATAAGGGGTTGATTCTTTTTCAATTAAAAAAGTTACATTATAATATTTTCCTAAATGGCTGTGTTAATTACTGGTCCCCCATTTTTATTAAACTTGCATTGAACTTTTAAGAGAATTATAAGAAAGCAATCTGATTCTTACAGTTTTCAGTACCCATAGATATTAGCTGACATCACTTATATAACCTAATGTCTTTAAAACATCAGGATTTTTCTTCCTTTATTTATTTAAGAACAAGAAAAGTAACTACGAACTATTCATTTTTCCTCAGTCAGAATTGGGGAAAAGGTTTAAAAAATATGAAAGCGCTGCAATCCTGGCATCAATACTGGACTAAATCATCATTTATTTATTATCCTGTCTTATAAACATATCAAAGCAGAAAACCTCTAGGCTCATGTACAATAAAATATCTGAGCATTAAAACTAAATAATAAAATGTCAAAATAAAAGACTGATAGCCCACGCAGACATCTCTCCTATATGGCCTAAGAAAAGTTCTATTTAAACAAATTGATTTTGCAGAGGGATTAATGCGTGGGACTGCAAAGTCAGTTTGAATGGCAAGGTTGGTGGTTCAGTAGAACCAACTGC
>NW_006408529.1:11244216-11271624 GCF_000296735.1 Chrysochloris asiatica
AAAAAAAAAAAATCTGTGAAAATATGCTCAACATTCGTTTTTGTCAGAAAATCACCATAATATACAAATTTATTCCATTAGTATTACATTTTTTTTAAATCCAAAATGACTACATATTTTTTCTCACAACATATATATAATAAGGAGTTTCCATTTCCACTAATATAATCTCCCAAGGAATGAAGTGAAGGAAAGACAATAGCCTGCTCTTTCTCATGGATTCTTAAGCCATAAGACAATATAGAACTAGGTCATTTTATCTACAACTTCATTATAATTTGCCTTTGGGCATATGTCCCTTGAGTTTAGAAAATATGCCAAATTAATATATACTGGCTAGGTTGATTTTACTGAATGAATTAAGTTACTGTTTGAAAAACATTTACTCATCCACTTGTTAAAAGCTATCTTAGGAGTTGTTGTTGTTGTGAAGGGCTGTTGAGTCGATCCCAACCCCTAGAGACCTTGTATAGGGTTTCCGAAGAGCTGGTGAGCTTGAACCACCGACGTTGTAGATCCTATGAGTAGATGCAAACTAAGTCTTTGTTTTCTGGAACAACATAGCTTCATGTGAACGTGCACATGAAAGTATCATTAAAAATCCAATAAAAACAGTTCCAATTATGCTATTTTTAAACAAAGTAAATACATTACAGTTTGAATAGAGGCATAACCTGATTAATGTTACTATAAGTGCTTACTGTTTTGTAAATCCCCAGTTCACCAAATAAATAAATAAAAACAACTGCAGTCATATTGAAGGATCTAACACAGACTCTCTAAAACTATGGGGGAAGATGTGATGCCATGCTTCTTCTCCTGTAGCTGCCACTGTAGGTACTATAATGGGGAAAAAAAAATGGAAGTGTATAGCTGTGACCAACACTCATCTGTCAGTTTGTTGTACTGTGGTGGCTTCTGTGATGCTGTGATTCTAGAAACCATGCCATGGGTATTTTAAATGACAGTGGGGTCACACATGGTAGACAGGTTTCAGCTGACCTTCCAGACAAAGACAGAGTAGGAAGAAGGAGACATGGACTACTTCCAAATCTTTAGTCACTGAAAACTTTCTGAATAGAGGAGAACACTGTCAGCACCAGAATATTGAATATTGAAACATGAAGAAGAGCACCAGGATATTTTCAGATACAGTGCTAGAAAATGAGCCCCTCAGGTTGGAAAGAACACAAAATACGACTGGGGAAGAGCTGCCTCTTCAAAGTAGAGTTGGCTGTGATGAGATAAATGGAGTAAAACCTTTAGGACCTTCATTTGCTGATAGGACACAACATGCAGAGAAAGAGCTGTAAATATCCATTAATAATCGGAACATGGAATGCACAAAGTATGAATCTAGGAAAATTGCAAGTTGACAAAAATGAAGTGGAACACTTAAACATCAACATCTTAGGCATTAGGGAGCTGAAATGGAGTGGCATTGGCCACTTTTAGTTTCACAATCACATGATTTACTATGCTAGGAATGACAAATTGGAGAGTAGTGGTGTCACATTCATCATTAAAAGGAACATAAAATTATCCATCTTGAAGTACAACTCTGTCTGTGATAGGATAATATCCACATGCCTACAAGGAATACCTGGAGTCCTGGGTGTGTGGCACTGTGAGTTATTGCATTAGACTGCAAAGTTGGTTTGAACCGCAAGGTCATCAGTTCAAGCTCACCAGCCATTCCTCAGAAACCCTATGTTTTTGTTGTTAGGTACCATCGAGTCAGTACCGACTCATAGCGACCTTATGCACAACAGAAGGAAACACTGCCCGATCATAGGCCAACCTCACTATTGTTGCCATGCTTGAGCCCGTTGGCATTAGCAAAGCCATCTCATTGGGTGTCTTCCTCTTCTTCTTCTACCCTCAACTTGACCAAACATGATCTCCTTCTTCAGGGACTGGTCCATCCAAGGACTTCCAAAAAAGCAAACAAATCTGTGTTGGAAGAAATACAGCCAGAATGCTCCTTGAAATCCAAGATGGTCAAACTTCATCTCTCATAGTTCACACATGTTTTCATAAGGGACCTTTCCCTGTAGAAGAATATCATGTTTAGTAAAGTGGAGGGTCAAAGAAAAAGAGGAAGACCTCCAACGAGACGGATTGGCACAATGGCAGCAGCAATGGGCTCAAACGTAACATTGATTGTGAATTTGGCACAGGACTGGGTAGAGTTTTGTTCTGTTTTGCATAGGGCCACTGTGAGTCAGTATCAATTTGATGAAACTAACAACAACAACATGTAGCTATTGTGTAGTGAATTGCTTAATATGCCTCTTCTAGCATTAGTCTTTGTAACTCCCACAAAACTACTCTTTTCCTGATGGGTCTGAGTAAGAGAAAGTAGAAAAAGATGCTAATAGGATGACATGATTCTACTGTGGATGTTGACAAGAGTTCATTGTACTTGTAAATTCTTGAAACTCTGGCATAGGTATAAAATGAGCAATCTCAGAAGCAAGAAGGAAGAAACTCACTATCATCCAAGAAGAACCAGGAGTGGAGTATGTTCTTTGGATCCCAAGATCGCTGTGCATTGAACCTTCTTGACCTAGGGACAGAACACTGTGATGCCTGAGGAATGGTAGAGGAGCAGTGGCAGTAGAACCAAGATCCAAAGCACAAGACAGAGCATTGGGCTTCTCGGTTCACAGAGAGATAGTAAAGCTAAGTGACTTTAGTAAGGAAGTTTGCTTGTAGAGTGCGTCCATATACTTAAGTGGGGGATCTAGGTTTGCTGACCCATGGAGCTAGAGCCAAGTGCCTTTAAGCTGAGGTTTACAGTATAGTGGTGTATCCTGTGGGAATTTATCAGCAGTTGACTAGAAAAATTGTCCTCTGAGCATTTTATGATCCTGTTGTTCTCTAGTAAAATCATAACTGGAAGTATATTGTCTCTGAGTTCTGTGTGGCCATTGCACTGGATTATTGAAGCCAGATGAGAAATAGAAAGTGTCATGGGAGAGACGGTTGGAGCCATATTTTAGCAGTCACCAGATCACAGTGTCACTTCTATGGAGATATGATTATTGGAGGACAGCAAAGCTCTGCTACAGTCCCAAATTCTGAATATATTTGAAAAACTGATGTGACTTCCTATTGTGGGAATGTTGATTTCATTCTTCTTGGGGATCTATTCAATATGCATGTAATATTGATAATCAGTAAGTTTTATGTATGTATATATATATATATATATACACAAGGAGCTCTGGTAGCATAGTGGTTACAAATTGGGCTACGAACCTTAAGGTCAGCAGTTCGAAACTACCAGCTGAAAAAGATGAGGCTTTCTGCTCTGATAAAGATTTACAGCCTTGGAAACCCTGTACAGGGTCGCTGTGGGTCGGAACCAACTCGACATCACTTAACAACAACATATATATATATACACACACACACATAAGTACACATGCCTACATATAGGAGAACTGTGATTATCCTGTAACAGGTTCTAGATATGAACGGTGTGGTGATTTAATTTTCCAAATGATTTCTTTCAGTTGTTGTTGTTAGGTGCCATCGAGTCAACACTGACTCATAGTGACGCCTATGCACAATAGAATGTAACACTGCCCTGTCCTACACCAACCTAACAATCATTGCTACACATGAGCCCAACACTCATTTCTTTCAGAAAAAGTCACAAGCCTCATATGAGTATGCTGTTTCAGTCATAATTTGATTTTGAAATTATGTAGGATTTCTACTTTAGATAACTCCAATATATTTATTTTTTTATGTTGATAAACTTTCATGTAGAAAAATGAAGAAATTTTCGTTCAGGAAAAGGTATACATGAGTACTTCTATCCAAAATTGTGTTATTATAAAATACTTCTACCCAAAGTTGGGTTCTTAGAAAGCTAAAAATTAAGCAGCAAGGAAATTTGTGTATTTGGCTAAAAGCGCAGAAAAATATACTGCTTGCTTTGAGGTAGCTCTCTTATGTTAAGTTTTTAATCACCACTCACACCTCATAGAAACTGACAAGAAATAACTGAGTGGCCACGGTCAATGCCACTGGACGGAGCCTTCAGATCATAAGGTTAATGTAACTTCTTTGGCAGGCTGGGGTGCACGGGGAAGCTGACAATTCATGGAAAGGCACATCAAGGTGTTTTTCCTCGAATAACTGCCTTAAATGTCAGTTAATTCAAATATGTTCTGTCTTCAGTCTATCATAAAGAAAATTTAAACATTGCTTGAAAAATAAAGAAATTCCTGAGGTAAACAAAATGCATGTAATCATGAAACACAATACTGTGGATATTAATATAGACATCCTTGAGTATAATATGCCCATGAGGTATTCTGACTTTGTAATATACCCTGACTTAAAAGCAAATAAAATGATACATAGAAAGACATAATAATGGTACTCAAATGCAGGATGTCATATTACATAAATTTATCAGGCACACAAGATTGGTGTAAGCAACAGAATCACCCGCTTGTATCTGGGGAGTACTACTATATGTATTGCACAATAAACATTATACAGCACAATAAATGAGGCAAAATTGATGGAAAAATATGTGAGGGGAAAGAGCTGATACAAATATTATAAAATATCTTTATGAACATTAACATAAATGATGGGTTACAATTTCCGAGCTTCATTCTCCCTTCAAATTTTCTGTATAGTAATATTTTCATCATACATTATCATTTAGAAACATACTGCACAAACCATATATACCTGTAAAATCTATAGTTTCTTTTTGCAGGTTTGTTGCTGTTATTCACTGCACGTCAAGTATGCTAGTTAGGTGATAAATTTATAGCATATAATGTAACTGATTTTCTAAACACCCTCCCTTAGTAATACAAAATGCAATATAGTAGCAGTGAGAAACACTGAAACACATTTGGTTATTTTGAGTCAGTAAGGAGAGCTCTCCTCACTCTTGGAAGCATCTGCCCCAGTGTACCATTCTTGTCTGCTAGAAACAGCCCCATACTTATTATATAATTTGTTCTTAGGCTTGGTTTTATACGTCTTCATTGTTTTTAGCTTGTCCAAAATCAGAAAGTTACACTCTACTTTTTCTAGTGATGATTTTTTTTTTTTTGAATGTTAAGGATTAGTGACTTGCTTATTATTTCTAGGATTTACAGCAGTGATTCTATTGTTTGATAGTATGCCGTTCTATTTTCATTATTGGCTTATTCCTTGATATTGGAAAATGCATTTTTTTTGTTCTCTCAAGCGTGAATTCTGACCCCTCCCTTTAATTATGGAGAAGGAGGGGTTAATAGCTATTAGTAGATATATATCCCTTCTAGAATCTGAACTAGCTTTTAAAATTTGTTTGCCCTCCCTTAATTTATAAATATTTTAATCAATAATGTATCTATTATTTCCCAAGTGAGCCCTAAGGAGTACGTTTGATGGCCTCACACAAGCCATTCCTAGAGAACAGCCTTTCTCAAGCAGCTGACACCAGTGAGCCTCGCTAGTTTTCCCCTCTCTCGAGTCCCTATATTTTCAGGCCAGCCAGCAATGGCACAATCACTCCATCACTGAACCAATGAAATTGATGTGTTGTGCAAGTTTCTTCACTCTCTTTTGCTGAACTTGCATTGTGTTGCCCAATGCATATTCAGTCAGAAGCTAGCCTGGAACAAAAAGTCAGTCATCAGAGAAAAATACTGTCTGTCCTCAACGTTGTAATTGTACTTGATCAGCATCAGCTCTGCATTGATAATTAGACAGGGGTCCAATAATTATGTTGGCAACATGATGAAACAACATAGTCAAAACTGCAGTTATTTCCATGGAGTGACGATCCCAGAGATGAAGCCAATGTTTGAGATTGATGACCACCCCCACCCTTTTACTCCTAATGTCACAGATGATTGAGATCTGGTGCCTTTGTATTGTTTAGAATATTCCCTTACAGTTGTTGCCTCATATACTAACTAAGCACTAAATTTGCTTTCATATATGACATACTTGCTTTAAAAAATCTAATTAAAACTTTCTTTTTGGTCCTTAGGTGGAAAGATGGCTCTGCTGAGATGGGCTCTTAATTAATGCACTGAGAGCCTGCGAATCCCACCTCTCAACAGGAATGATTGACGTCCAAGGATACATAAACTACACTAATTGAGCTCTGCATCTATATAGGCTTTCTACAGCCAACTCATCAGAGAAGCTAGGTGAGTAGACCAGCATAAAAAGTTACTTCAATATGTTTTGTGCTTTCCCAAAGGGGAGAAGAGAAACTTTCCAGACTGTTGTACATTTATTACCACAGAAGGCCATTCTTTTCTTCAGTTACAAAATGTAGGTTTTGTGTTGTCATTTTTTTAATTATAAAAATTAGCATTTTTAACACAGTCATTTAAATTTAAAGAGCCATGTTCCCTTCACAAATTTTAAGAAGCAAAGCTTGCAAGGCAATTAAAGTACGCAAAAATCACTTGGCATCATTTGTTGATATTAAATTGCATTGCATAGTAACTAATGCATATGCTACAGGGGAATTGTTTGAAATCAAACTCAATCTTAGTTTCTGCATTTAGTTTTCAGAAATTTACCTAATCATAAACACACATCATCCCAGCTGTGGCCAAAGTTCATTCAGAAATGTTTCCCTTATGTTTACTACACGCTGAAAGAAATTTTAAAGTATTCAGAGGCTCTAACTCTCATTAAATCTAATAAACCACTTGTTGTAATCTAGAGGGTTTATTAGTTTAAATTAAAATTCAAGGACAAAGCTTGCATCTATATTTTGAAATTTTTGTTTACAGATTTAAAAAGTTTTTACAATTGTGAGGAGCCACTGTTTTACTTATGTTCAAGAGAAACATGAATTATACAAGTACTTTAAGCTGTTAAAGTGTTTATTAAAAGAAACATCTGAGGAAATTTTCAAAAACTTAATGAAAATGGAACAGAAAGATTATGGAATTTTTACCCAAACTTTTAAAAGTCCTTCATAAATGCTTGTATATATTACTCAGAGTCGAGATAGTATGACACAGTGGTTAAGTTCTCAGCTGCTTATCAAAAAGTTGGCAGTTGGAGCCTACCAGCATTCTCCATGGGAGAAAGACCTGAAGATCTGCTCCTGTAGGGGTTATTGTGTTGTTGTTAAGTTGTTGCTGTCAAGTCAGTTCTGACTCATAGCAATAAGGGTTCTGTGGAGTGGCTTGTAAATTTGAACCTCTGACTTTTAGGTTCAAACTGACCTTGAGGTGGAGTACTTATCCAGGACTCCATCAGGGTTACAGCCTAGGAAACTCCATGTAGCCATTCTACTCTGTCAAATGGAGTCACTCTCATTTGTTGGTACCAACTCAACAGTGTACAGCAACAACCCTGATTATTCAGGAAAAATATAAATCAATAGGTGTTCAGTTTTACTGTATAAAAATTTTCAATGAAAGTAAAGGGATAATGACCACAAAGAGATTAGATTAAGAAAATTATTCAGAATAAAGTTGAGACATCAAAAGGAATAAAAGTGGCAATAGATGAAAACAGGACTATTTTCAGAAAGTATTTCAGGGGTCCTCCATTCCCTAGTAACAAAAATTTTTAAAATTATTTTTAAACTTTGGATTCCTGAAACATCCAATAGAATGTGTTGCTTCCACACTTTCTCTTTTTCCACTCCACTGCACTTTGTTGTACCTACTGTTTCAAATTGTGAAAAATGTAGAGCCCCACTTAAAAAGAAAACTATAAGATGGCTACATTTCTATCAAAATAGCTTTATTATTACTTGGGAGAAAACCTGAAGCAGAGAAAAATTGAGAGATATCAGAAAAATCCTGAGCTGATAATCTCATAAAAAATATAAAATACTTTTAACATCAAGACTATCTAGCTCTGACTGAAATGAAATAAAAGTGGAGCAAGTTCTCTAAGACATTTTTTGTAATTTATGGTGGATAATAGTGTCAAAATATAATGTGCAAAGGACATTGAAATATGAGTAATAAAAAATTGTGCTAAAATTTTTTTTTGGTGGGGTGGCATGAGAATGAAGTGTGTAGCTCAAAAGGCCAATTTGTTTATTTTGATTTTCTGTAATTATGTGTTCATACCACATCCCTTCATCATATACTATGTGCTAAGCAAGGTGTGAGATACTTGAAGTGGTTTTCTATGAAATTATGCCTGAAATGACCTAAATCTATTTATATCTCTTGAGAATTTATGTATTAATAATCATGAAAAGGCAGTATCACTGTGTGCTTCATTAGTCTCATATAAGTATAAATATTTATTAGTAGAAAAAATAACTATATGTTCATACCATTGACAGATAATTCCACTTGAATGCACACATTTTTATGTACTTGACAGAAAAATCAGCATACTTAAACAATACTATATTGATAATTCCCTCATAGTTAAGTAGGTAAAATGTACCTGAATTAGCATCAACTTCTCTCTTCATGTATGTTGGGTAATTAAAGTGCTGATGTCTGACAGAGAACCATAAGTCATTACCAAATGGAGCATAGTCAGCATTAAGATGAGCAAGGCCACCCTGCCTGAAATGGAACCATTAATATAATAGCCGATCACTCAAGCTAATAAAATAAGCTCTTACTCTATTTTGTTCCTGATATTGGGCTACCAGATCTAAGCTTCCAGTGGTCTGTTACAAGTAAGAAGTCCTGTTGTGGTACTGCAGGCTAATGTGCTAGACTGCAAGGTCATTTGAACCACAAGGTCAGTGGTTCAACTTCACCAGATGCTTCTCAGAAACCCTATACAGGGTTGCTGTAAGTCAAAACCTATTCTACATGCTATGATTAGTTGACACATGAATGGATATAGTAAGAGACATGTTGGGCTCCTTCTCTCTATGTTGTTGCTAAGTGTCGTTGAGTCGGTTCCAACTCATAGTGACCCTGCATAGAGTTTCCGAGAAGCAGCTGGTGGGTTTGAACTGCTGACCTTGTGGTTCACAGTCCAGTGCTGATCCTACAGAACATACATTACCACAAAATCTCAGTATACTCCTCTGGTCTTTGAAACAGCACAGTCATAATGAACTTATTGCTTTAGTCGTCCCTTAGGCCTTTTATACAATTTCACATGTTAGATTTTATGTAATTCTTGAGATGTTGGGTTATTGAGATAGTTGGACAATTTATTAATTCATTATTGTTTAATCTCGGGATTCATTAAGTATAATTTAAAATTGCATGGATTTATTTAAACAAATATTTACTGCCTTAAAAATGAATATATATGTTATTGTTGTTAAGTGCTGTCAGGTCGGTTCTGACTCATTGTGACCCTGTATAGGGTTTCCAAGGAATGACTGGTGACCTTGAACCACTGATTTTGAGGTTCAAACTGACCTTGCAGCCCAGCACAGTGACCCATAGCACCACACTAGGACTCCATATGTGTATTTTTATAATATAATTTATATTGTTATAATTTTAAATAATAAAAGTAATGATGTATGCAGCTAGGAAAAATATAAACCAAAACCAAACCCATTAGCATGGACTCCTAGTGACCATATAGGACTCAGTAGAGCTTCTTCCGTAGGATTTGCAAGGCTGTAAATCCTTATGGGATCTATCTGTCCCTTCTTTCTCACATGGGACAGATAGGTCCCATAAGGATTTACAGCCTTTCTCAAATTCTCTGATGAATTTGAACTACAGCCAATGTTTAACCACTGCACAACACAGCTCTTTAATAATAATAATAAAAATCCCTCTCCTCTGAAATAATTATATTTTAATTCCTTAATATGTCTTCCAGAGAAATAGATGTCTTTTAAAATATATACCACTTATGCATTCACGCAACAAACACCTACTGAGGAAGTTTTATGTACCAGAAACTATTTTTTGGAGCTAGGAGTGTAGCAGAAATCCCTATGTAGTATAATTAATCACTTGACCATTAACCAAAAGGTTGGCAAGTGGAATCCACCCAATGGAGTGTTAGGAAACAGGCTTTGTGCTCTACTTATGAAAGGTCACAGCCTTGAAAGTCCTATGGAGCAGTTCTAGTATACACACATAGGGTTACCATGAGTAGCAATCAACTAAATGACAAGCACAACAAATGACAACTAACAACAATACGGCAGTTAAAATCCTAACTCATGAATTCTCCATGAAGTGGGGAGACAGAGTATAAATACAATAATTAAGGGGGGCAATCCACATATGTGGCACAAGGTTATTGGCACTATTGTTGTTAGATGCCATCCAGGTGGTTCTGACTCATAATGAACAATGATGGGCCTGTGACATTCTCACACTGGTGCCTTGGTTTGAGCCCACTGTTGTCACTGTGTTAATCCATTTTATTGAGGTGTTCCCCTTTTTCACTGACCCTCTCCTTTACCAAGCATGATGTCTTTCTGCAGCGACTGGTTCCTCCTGATAACATATCCCAAAGTACATGTGGAAAGTCCACCATTTTGTTGCTAAGAAGCATTCTAATTGTATTTCTTCCAACACAGATATGTTTGTTCTTTTTATAGTTTGTGGTATACTTAATGTTATTTGCCAGCACCTTAATCCAAAGGCATCAACTCTTATTATTCATGGTGCAGTTTTGGCAAGCATATGAGGTGATTGAAAATATAATGGCTTGGACCAGGAACACCAAACTTTAAATAGGTCTTTTGCAACAGATTTTCCCAAAGCAGTAAACCTACTCCTTTCTTATCCACATGGTTATGTTACAGAGACCAAGCCTTTATGCAAAATCTGTGTTATGCCGGGATCAGAGGCCTAGTCCCATCTATGGTACTAGAGTCCTCTGCCCCCTATTACTGACCAACCATTGGCCAATCCTACAAACATTTTGGGATGTGTGTGGCACAGCAGCATCCTTTGCCCACCACACCTTCTCCACCACCACTGAGTCCATGGGGCTTGAGATGGTGGTGGTGGTTAGATTTTGCCTGCTGCCTGACACCTCCTCCTCCTCCCACCAGCCTGGGAACAAATTCTACTATCCACTACCTGTCACCTCTTACCACCTGTCTTAGAAGGGGACCCCTGCTCATCCTTCTTCACTCAGAGTCTGCAGCCCTATTCAGTCTCAGTCCCATTTTCTCTCCCCACTTCCCATCTCCCTGCATTGACCTACTAGTAATTTTGTACCCTCACCCAGCCTCCTCATGCCTGCCTGCAACCTCGCATTGTCCTGCCACCACCCTGCTCCTTCTGTGAGAATTGATATTTTCTTTATGTGAAATGTGCTCATACTGAAGACTTCAGTCTTTGATCTTCATCAATAAGTGCTTCAAGTCCTTTTCACTTCTAGGAAGTGAGGTTGTGTCATCTGTATATCACAGGTTATTAATGAGTCTTCCTCCCATCCTGATGTTGCGTTCTCATTCATATCATTCATCTTTTTTTAATTATTATTTGTTCAACATACAGATTGAATAAGTATAGTGGAAAGATATAACCCTGCCACACAACTTTCTAATTTGAAACCACGCAGTATTCCCTTGTTCTGTTCAAATAACTGTCTCTTGGTCTGTGTATAGGTTCCACATGAGAACAATTAAATGCTCTGGGCTTCAGTTTCTTGGCAAACTTAACCATAATTTGTTATGATCCACAAAGTCCACTGTATTTGTTTAATCAATAAAGTAGGTACACATCATTCTGGTATTCTCTGCTTAATGTCAAGGTCCATGTAACGTCAGCAATGTTATCTCATATTTCTGAATCCAGCTTGAATTTCTGTTCTTTAATTATCTAGTTATCTAAGCAAAATTGTATTTACATATGGTATTAATAATATTGTTTAATAATGTCTGCATTTTACTGGATCACCTTTCTTTATAATAGACACTAATATGAATCGTTTCTAGTCAGTTTGACGGGTAGCTGTCTTACAAGTTTCTTGGCATAGACTACTTCCAGTATTCCATGGAAACACATGTTAAAGCATCTCAATTAGTATTCTGTCAATTCCTGGACGCTTTTATTCTTTTACATTTTCCCAATACCTTCAGTATAACCTGGACTTTTACGGAAGACTGTAGAAAAATCGATGCTTTTGAGTTATGGTGTTGAAGGAGAATATTGAAAGTGACATGGGCTGCCCAAAGAACCAACAGATCCATGTTGGGAAAAGTTCAGCCAGAGTGCTCCTTGGAGGCCAGGATGGCCAAACTTCGTCTCTTATACTTTGGACATATTGTCAGGAGGGACCTGTCGCTGGAGAAGGATATCTTGTTTGGTAAGGTGGAGGGTCAGAGAAAAAGAGGAAGACTCCCAACAAGATGGATTGGCCAAGAAGCAGCATCGATGGACTCAAGTGTGGTAACAATAGTGTGGTTGGTCCAGGATCAAGCAGTGTTTCGTTCTGCTATGCATAAGCTTGCTATGGGTTGGTTACTGACTTGATGGCACCTAACAACAACAACCATTGTATCTTGATCATATGCTGCTTTCTAAAATGGTTAACTGTTGGCCAATTCTTTTTTGTACAGTGACTATATTCCTCCCATAGTCTTACGATGATTCATGAGTCATTCTATGTTTTACCCAGAGAATCCATCACTACTACAACTGAGGGCTTTACTTTTTCCTTCGGCTCTTTGAGCTTGAGGAATGTCGAGTATGTTCTTCCCTTTTGGTTTTCTAGCTCCAGGTCTTTGCATCACATTTCATTGTGATAGTGTACTGTGTATTCTTGATCTGTCCTTTTAGCTCAGCTCTTTGAATTAATCATTTATTCCATTGAATTTATTTACTAAACACTCAGAGCAAGTTTCAGAGTTGTTTTTTTTTTTTTTTTATATCCATTTTGGTCTGTTCTTTCTTGTATTTTTAATGGCCTTTTTCTTTCTTTATGGATGTATTAATTTTATGGAGAAAAACAAAACACTGGAAAAACATGTTATTAAGAAAGTGATATTTGAGCAAAGAACTGGAAGAAGTGACAGAAATCTTGCTGCCTGGTATCTAGGGAATGAGTTCTATATAGAAAGAACAGAACATTCAAGAGCTGTGAGAAAAGACTCACCTGGTAGAGGAAGGGCTCATCAAGGGGGCTAACAGGACTGGAATAGGCAGGAGTGTGGGCAGGAGGGGTAGGAAGCTACAAAAATTGTGATGATAGATGACTGGAGACCACTGATATATCTTAGCTTTAATCTGTATATGGTGGGGACGTTTTGAATATATTTTGGATGGAATATGCAGATTTTAAGAGAATAATTACATGGTCTGAAGTATGTACATCCAGGTTGCTTTGTGGAGATTATACTACAGAGGAGAAAGGAAGGGAGATTAGTATGTAGACCATTGTAATAATCCAGGAAAAAGATAGTCGTAACTTGATCCAAACAGAAGATGAGGTGCTGGTAGGTGGTTTCATTACAACTATACCTTAAAGGTAGGACTGAGAGATGGATTGGATATGAAATGAGAGCTAAGACGAGTCAAAGGTCAATCCAAAATTTTGGTCTAATCAAGTAAAAGGATGTAGTTACAATTAATTAAGTTGTGGAAGATTACTAGGAATAATCTTATAAAGTTCTTTTCATTTTGTTTAGTCTGAGATACATACCTATTAGATGTCCAAATGGAAAGGCCAAGCTTAATACAAGAGTCTGTATTTAAGATCTTGGCTAAATATATAAATTTAGGTCTACTCTCTCTCTCTCTCTCTCTCTCTCTCTCTCTATATATATATATATATATATATATATATATAATACTTAAAATGTTTTGACTGGGTGAAAACAGTAAAAGAGTGATTATTGATAGAGAATAAGTGAGGAGCAAAGAAATAACCCTGGAGCACCCTAAAGTTAAGAAGTCAGATTATGAGTAGTAGCCAATGACAATGTGGAATTCTAGAAGCCAGAAGGAGATATCTGTCCTGTGAATATGGGCTTGGGTTAGTAATGCTAGATGATTAAATAGTGATAATACTGATCCATGAAGCTAGATCCACTCCTTTGGGAGTGGGGAGTTGAGGAGTGAGTGTGGGAAAGTAATCATCCTGATGCAGTCCAGTGAATTATTTCATATCTCTTCTAGGCAAAGTCTTTGTAAACTTCTGTCGAACAAATTTTTTCCTGATGTATCTGGGTAAGAAAAGGTTGGGGAAGATTCTTATGGATGATATGGTTCAGTTGTGAGTGGTTATTAGCAAGGTTAGTTGTGATTGGCCAATTTTGCCAACTGGCTTGGTATAAAATGAGCCATCTCAGAAACTCAAGGATGTGGGGAATCTCCATACCATCAAGGAAGAAGATCCAGGAGGGGAGCACATCCACTGGACCCTGAGATCACTGTGTGTTGTACCTCCTCAGCCCAGGAGACAGAGCTGGGACATAAGAGGAGCAACAGCAGAAATACCAAGAGACAGAACATAAAATAAAACAGTGGACATCTTGACCCATGGAGCAAGTAAAACTGAATGCCTTTGGGCAGAAGACTTGTTTGCCAAGTGGAGTGCCTCCAGACACTTAATTGGAGAGCTAGGAGCATTCCATCTATCTTGGAAGAAGTGTAGTCAGAATGGTTTTTAGTAGTGAGAAGGGCGAGACTTTGTCTTTCGTACTTTGGACATGTTGTCAAGAAGGAGGAGTCCTTGGAGAAGGGCATCAACTTTATAACATTAGAGTCAGCAAAAATCAAAGAAAAACTCCTAACAAGATGAATGGCACCGTGGCAGCAACAGTGGGCTCAAATATAACAATTATAAGGAAGGCACGGGACCAGGCAGTATTTTGTTCTGTTGTGCATAAAGTTGCTATGAGTTGTAGCTGACTCATTGGAACCTAACAACAACAGGTTTGCTGATCCATAGAGCTACAACAAGTGTCTTTGGGCTTAGGCTTATTGCAGAATGGAGTATCTTTGGGCATTTATCAGCACACTTAAAAGAGCTTTGTAACATTGTCTGAGCAGGAAGAGGCCAGACCAAAGGACCAAGGGCCAGAGAGACACATACCTGTGGGCACAGCTGAGTAGAAGCTGTACTGACTAGAAGAACTAAGCATTTCTGACCTTGAATTGTAACCTGTTAATTTCTCTGATGAACCGCACAACTGTGAGTATGGTGTTTGAGTTTTGTGAGGCCCTTGAAATGAATTCTTGAACCTAACTGAGTAGAGAGGACTGTGGGAAGAATGGTTGGCATCCTATTTTAACACCTGGAAGCATAAAAGTACGAATGAGGTTAGAGTCAGACCAGTCTACAAGGTTATGTGTGTGCGCATATTTTCCAGCACAGTAAACTATGCAAGTGCAGAAAGTCAGACTTAACAATGGTTGGGGTTTTCTCTGGTGAATATTAAGCAACTCAGGGCAAGTGGGCTGTCAGTGTTACATTCATGAGGGTGACTATAGTGAAAGATTTTGGAATTTAAACTGGATAACCAGGTAAGTGAGGGGATAGGGGGCGGTGAAATGAGGTTAGGATCAATCCCAAATCAGAGTTTGAGTCATCTAGGGAATGAACTGTAATGGTTGATTACTGGCGAACAGGAAGCTTAAAATTGATATAATGAAGAAATTTCAGTAATGAAAAGTTCTAGACTGTGATCAAGTGAGTGAGTGGCAGGAAGAGGGTAGAGTACAAGAATCTGGGAGCTCAGAACTGAGAAAGCAGGATACTGGAAGGACAAATATGACTATTAAAGTCACCCAGAATTTTGACATGTGTAGTTTTGGCAGACCCTATGGATAACAATGGTCTGAGCCCACTGTGCATGACAGCTGACAACAACAAGTTTTAGAAAGAGTGAGAGTAAACTATGATAAATCTCCAAGGAATATAGATAAGTGATCTGGGAGTCTGTAGAGTGTTACAAGTAAGGGGCTACATGTTCTAATGATTTATGATTCAAAGATGGGATAGTTGAGGCAGGTACAAATGGTAGTTTGTAAATAATAATCAAAGATACTATTTTATTTTTCCTTTGTTGTAAACTACCTAGTTACAGCTATTTTATTATCTGTCTATCTTCATCTACGGATTTACTATTGATTTACTCGGTATCAATTTTTCTGTCTGTATGTACACAGCCTTAATTTACTGCTTTTTACCAACTGTAATACCAATCTCCTTTGACCTCCTTCTCTACTAACCAAAAAATTATTATTGTTTATTTATACAAGAAATTTTTGACTCATTATTTTACACCTTGTGTTTTTCCTTAGTTTTGATGTATATTGGCACAGAAATGTCTCATTTTTTAACAGCTGCTTATATAATGGATACACCAAAATTCATGCAGCCAGTACTTTTTAAATTAATCTACTCTTTAGTTATTTCCAATTGCGGCACAGTAGGATAAGCACTAGACTGCTAACCAAGAGCTCAGATGTTCAAACCCACCAGCTGTTTCTTAGAAACCCTATACAGGGTCACTGTGAGTAGGGAACCGATTCGACAGCAACACTAATAAAACACTATTAACTCAACAGCACTGTTACAAACAGTGCTTTATCTCTACATATGTATATATTTGAGAAATTTTGCTTATGTATTCTTGAAGTAAATTGCCATCAGTGAGTTTGTTGGGTCAAAGGGCACGTGCATTAAAAATGTGTTTACACATTAAAGTCTAATTACCTTCTGAGAAGATTACACAAATTTGCATTTTGACCAATAGGGAATGAGCAGGTTACTTTTCTCACACCATCTCCCTCACGAATATTAGTTGTCAAGCATTTTTAAATTTTACCAAGTTGATAGGAGGGCAAAATGAAAGAAATGAGAATTTCTTTTGATTTGCATTTTGACCAAGGATTACTATTTTTTTTTATCTTTTCTATCAGGCATTCGTATTTTTCTCCCTATAAATTTCATTTCCCCAAATTTTGTACTTTTAAAAACTTAGAATTGTATTTTTAGATAACTATAGATTCACTTGCACTTATAAGGAATAATAGAGTGAGATCATGTGTATATTTTACCCAGTTTCTTCCGATGAGGAAATCTTGCAAAGCTACAGTCCAGTGTCCTAACCAGGATATCAGCATGGATGCAGTCAAGAATATATCTTTCCTAACATTTTTGCCCATTTTTATTGGCATCCTGGTGTGTTGTCATAGGATAAGCACTCGACCTCAAGGTCAGTTTGAGCCATAAGTTTGGCAGTTCAAACTCACCGCCACTTCTCGGAAACCCTATACAGAGTCTCTGTGAATTCAAACCAACTTGACTACACTTAACTAGAGCAACACAACCATCTATTGGCATAAATGTAGGTTTTGCAAATTAAGAAAATTTGTTTCTTTAGAATACATATTTTCTCCAGGTTTTCCTTTGTCTTTTGATTTTATTTGTGGCATCCTATACCAATACTTTTCCCAAACTTTTGTTTATGGTTTCTGCCTAAAAAAGTCTTGTCCATTCTATAAAAAAAATGTATCTTCTAGAACTATCTTCTATGGCTCCATTTGTCACATTTAAATTTTGACCTATTTGAAATTTATTGTGGTCTAAATAATTAAGTAAAGTTTTGTTTTTCTTTAAATTGCTAATTAGTTGTTCTGATTTTATCTATTTCAAGTATTGTTTCTGTTTTAAGCCAAATTTCCATATGCATTTGTGTTTGTTTCTAGACTCACACTGGTCTCTCTCATCATTTGTGTTCCGATACGTAACTTTTATTTATTGTGTCATAGTATAATGTCTTAGTATGTGGTAGGACTAGTTGCCCTTCATTTTCCTTTTACTATGCCCTTACCCACTAAATTCTCCGATTGTTGTTAGTACCTTTGAATCTGTTCCAACTCATGACAACCCTGAATAAGGTTTCCAGGGAGCAACTGGTGGGTTTGAAATGCCAACTTTGTAGTTAGCAGTCCAATACCAAGTTTCAAAAACATTGATTTTTTTTATGCATAAAATCTGGACTTAATTAGTAAATTTATATATAAATTTAATGAAAATCAACATCTTTGTACTAAAGACTATGATGTTACATTTTATCATTTATTGTTCCTTTATGTATTCTTTAGTAGAATTTTAAGGTTTTCTTGTACAGGCCCTGCACATTTATTTGTTTATTTACATTTATTTTTACAATGTACATGCATGTTTAGTTGATTATAGAAGAACTTTTTTAGAAAGACTATTCAGTACTCCAGCTCCACCAAACTCATATATTAATTTACTTTACAGATATTAGACTATTTCCACACGTAAACTTACTAACTCATAACTTTTAAATATGTTGCCCAAGTTTTCATCTCATGGCAATTTGCACAATAGTCTGAAGGTAAGTTAGAAACAGATTGTTCATGTTTTCAGAGGTAGGTATACCTGAAATAAGCATCCTGTGTACATAAAAAAGAATAAGTTGTAAAAATAAAATATGTTAGGTTGGATAATCATCTATAATGTTAACAGTCCAATTGCTTGTCATGTAAAGGAAGGTTGTGCTTTAATTAAGCAATAAGACATGACAGGGTGTGAATTATGGAGTAATAATTCTTGTCTAGTGTATTGTTAGACAAGAGGCCGAGGGCCAGGTGTCACAGCATATACCATGCATAAATTATTACACTGGAATTTAAATCTGGAACATTATAGAATAATTCTAAAATACTCTTCAAATAATTTTATAAAACAAGAAATATAGGTCAAATATTTTTCTTATGTCTGAACATATCATGCTTTAGGATCAAGAGGCTAAAGAAAATAATTTATTTAGGGAAAAATATAACAGGGAAAATATAGCAAAGTTATCTGCATAACTGATTACTCTCTAAATATATTTTAGAAGAACATTTTTAGAAAGAGTATGTTAACTTTTATCTTTTATGATTGCAAAAAAATAGAAAGCTGAGCTTTGAGAAATGTTTAGCTTTTCTCTTCACAAAGCAGCACTAACAAACAAATAACTCTAGCATAAATCTTCCTGAAAAAAAATACATCTTTCTGGAAGAACTTGGTGAGGGTGGAGTGATTTTACAGGATTTTAGGTTCTTTTAAAATTGGTATGATTTGTAATCCTAACGCTTTCCCCTGTAACATACAATTTTGAAGGTCCTCTTTTGTTAAAACATTATAACAGATCTCTTATCACTGAAAACAAATTGTTTGAAATATTGCTTTTTTGAAAAAGAAAACTAATTTCTACCCATTCAAAAGAAAAATGTTAGAGGGCAAGTTTGTGACTGTAATAATAAATCTCTACTTGCTTTTCATCTGCATAGCATTCTGACTGGAGATGTTTTGAAATACTATTTCTTTTTAAAGTTAGTATTTCTTTGTGCATTTACTGCCAATATTATATATTTTAAGATAATTTATGTGTTAACCAGTTCAGTTTCTCTTGTGGATATCTTAAGATTATTACAGCTCCAGACCATTAATTCTCCCACCAAGTTCTCCTGTAAATTAATGCACCATGCCATCAGATTTGAACTCTTTTTATAGTGTGCTAACCAGAAATACCTTAATATGCAGATCAACTAATGATAACATTTTAAAAGGGACTCCAGAAAGACCCAGGACAGGATTGACTAATTGATAGCTTTTTTTCCATTTCGTGGATGGTAGTAAATGGCCGTTCTTAGATGGTGGATCCATTTATCAGGTTAATCCCAATAATGAACAAGACTCTAGCATGCTACCTAGTTACAGGACCCACAAGCTGCTGGCATCTCACAACTTCTAAGAGTGACAAGTGGTGTTCAGCCACCCGAGATTGAGCAATAACAAGTTTGTGATGCCCTTACATGTCCAGGTCTGCTGGTCAGTGTGTGCCAAACTTATGCCTGCAGGACACCACTTATCTGTCAATATGTCATACTGCCATGGCTGGTGTGTTCCTATCATGAGGGATGCTATGCAACCAGTATTTGACATACCAGAAGAGTCACCCATGATGGACATGTTTCAACTAAACTACCAGACTAAGACAGACTAGGAAGAAGGAGAGGCAGACTATTTCCGAATGGTTAACCACTGAAAACCTTATGAATTGTAGTGGAACACTGCTAAATAGAGCCAGAATATTAAATATTGAAACAAGATGTAGAGCACCAGAATATTATCAGATATAGTACCGGAAGATGAGTCCTTCAGATCGGAAGGCACTCAAAATACAATTGGAGAAAAGCTGCCTCCTCAAAGTAGAGTTGACAGCGATGACACTAATTATGCTTCCAGGACCTTCATTTTGCTAATAGGGCACAATTCAAACTGAGGAGAAACAGCTGTAAATATCCATTAATAATTGGAACATGGACAAAGTATGAATCTAGGAAAATTGGAAGTTGTCAAAAATGAAGTGGAACACATACACTTTGATATCCTAGGAATTAGTGAGCTGAAATGGATTAGTATTGGCCATTTCGAACCTGACAATCATATCATTTACTATTCCAGGAATGACAAATTGAAGAGGAATGGTGTTGCGTTCATTGTCTAAAAGAAATATTCAAAATGTGTCTTGAAGTATAATGCTGTCTGTGATAAGATAATATCCATATGCCTACAAGGCAACCCTGTTAATGCCACTATTATTAAAATTTACGCAACAACCACTAAAGCCAGTAATGATGAAATTGAAGAATTCTACCAATTTCTTCAGTATGAAACTAATCAAACATCCAGTGAAGATATATCAATGACCACAAAGTCAGCAATTGAAACCCCAAAACTAACAGGGTTGCTATGAATCAGAACAACTCAATGACTTAACAACAACAATTATCTCTTCATTTGGATTGATTCTTTGTCTCTAATAATTGCTTATCAAAATAAAATCTTTTTTTAAGTAGATGACACACAACTCAACCATTAATTGTTAATTCCTTAGCAGAAATCAGTATATATAGCTACATGCTTTAGTCTGTAACAGAAAGCAAAGAAAAAATGGGATACATGAAAGGAATATATTATTGAACTCAAGAGGTGAAAGTTTCCAGTCAAGAGATTTGGGTGAGGGGTGATTAAGGAAGGTTCTGAATTACTCAATGGTCACTTGTAAGCACACTTTGTGGCCAGGGGTTTGAATAATATAAGAGAAAGGAGTAGACATAGGAGTTCTTTATGCAAAGAACTGTTATTTGGTACCTAGTATGTGTCATAATTAATGAAAAAGATAGGGCAATGTTAAAGAACATTTAATGACAGTACTTTATATGTTTCTATGCAACACTAGAGCCACACACTCATCTACACCAAGAAATTTGGAAGACCACTACTTGTTGACCTAACAGGAAGAGATCCATATTAGTGCCCGTTCCAAAGAACAGTAACCCTACCAAAGGCAGAAATTATCTAACAGAATGATTAAGATCACATGCAAATAAAATTCTGCTGAAGATAATTCAAAAACAGTTACCATTGTACATCAACAGAGAATTGTCAGAAATTCAAGACAGATACAGAAATGAATTTGAACAAAAGATGTCATTGCTGATGTCAGATGAATCTTGTCCAAATGCATGGAAAACCAGAAAGATGTTTATCTGTGTTGTATTCAATATGTAAAGGTATTTGACTGTTATCATAATGAGTTATGAATAACTTGTTATCATTACAAGTTGTTCTTTAACATTTCCCTATTGTTTCCACTATTTAGGACACATACTAGGTACCAAATACATTATGGATAACTTATTATGATAACAAGTTATGGATACTATTGGGAAGAATAGGAACTCAAGAACATTTAATCATGCTCTGTACAACCTATACATACACCAAGAGACAACCTTTCAAATAGAATTAGAGGATACTGCATAGTTTAAAACCAGAAAAGGTATGTGTTAAGATTTTTTCTTTTTACTATACTTAATCAATCTGTGGAGTCCTGGTGTGGCGCTGTGGGTTAATGCTCCAGACTGCAAAGCTGATTGAGCTGCAAAGTTGGCAGTTCAAGCTCACCAGCTGCTTCTTGGAAACCCTATGCAGGGTCGCTATGGGTTGGAACCGACTCAACGGCACTTAACAACAACAACAACAACATTCAATCTGTATGCTGAGCAACAACCCAAGAAACTGGACTACATGAACAAGGACATAGTGCTCAGTTTGGAAGGAGCCCCATTAACAACCTACAATATTCAAATGTCACAACTTTGCTTGCTAAAAGTAAAGAAGGCTTGAAGCAGTTACTGATGAAGATCAAAGACTTAAGTCTTCAATATGCATTATATCTCAACATAACTAAAATAAAAATTCTCACAATTGGACCAATAAACAATGTCATGATAAATGGAGAAAAAAGTTATCAAGGATCTTATTTTGCTTGGATCTGTAATCAATGCCCACAGAAGCAGAAGTGAAGAAATCAGACAATATATTGTGTTGGACAAATCTATTGCAAAACATATCTTTAAAGTGTTAAAAAGCAAAGATATCCCTTTGAGGACTACTGTGTGGCTGACCTAAATCAAGGTATCTTCAATTGCCTCATGTGCATGTGAAAGATAGACCATGGATAAGGAATGCTGAAGAGTTGATGAGTTTGTTGAATATATATACCATGCACTATAAATCTGTGCTGGAAGATATAAGGCCAGATTGTTCCTTAGAAGCATGGGGAATAAGACTTCATCTTATGGACTTTAGGCATGTTATCAGGAAACACCAGTCACTAGAGAAAGGCATCATGCTTAGTAGAAAGTCAGAGAAAAAGAGGAAGATCCTGAACTGACACAGTGGCTGCTACAATGGACTCAAAACATATCAATGATTGTAAGGATGGCACAGAACTGGGCAGTGTTTTGTTCTGCTTGTTGTATAAAGAGTTGCTTTGAGTTGTATCCAACGTAATGACACATAACAATAATAACAAGGCCTTCCAAAGAAAACAGAAACTCATTTGCCTAGTTTGTGATCCACTCTGATGTGGTGCTGTGGGATAATGCACTGGACCTCAAAGTTAATTTGAACCACAAGATTGGCAGGTTAAACTCACCAGTCACTGGTAGGTGTGAACTGCCAACCTTGTGATTCAGTCCAGTGCTGATCCTACAGCACCACACCAGAATCCGAACCAACTCAAAGACATTTAACAACATCACCCAAGTTTAGTTTTAGTCATGCAGATCAATTGGTATCACTCATCTTGTGTGGATGTGGTAGGAAAGAGTTGTGATTGAGTACTACTGCAATGATCCTTTGAGGGGAAAAAAGAAACTGAACTTCAAATTAAGGACACGTAGAAAATAAGACAAATCCTCTGTCAAGACATTTGTGCATGCTGCCTAACTTGGGAGCGTTTTCCTTTAGTGGTGGTTGGTGGTTATGTGCCGTGGAGTTGGTTCTGGCTCATAGTGACTCTGTACAGGGTTTCCGAGGCTGTAAATCTTTACAAGAGCAGAAAGTCTCATTTTTCTCCCCTGGAACAGCTGTTAGTTTCAAACTGCCGACCTTGAGGTTTGCAGCCCGATTCGTAGGAGGTCCTTTTTCCATTAATAGGTACAACAATTTGACTCTTACCTCTTGTTTTCTAACACTGATGTCCTACTTTATATTTGGTTTCCTTCACTACAACTGCTGTGTTTAAGGTCTCTAACTCAAAAGCAGCATCCTGAAGTCATATTCCTAATTTTTGCCCTATATAGGTTGTTGTTGTTGTTGTTGTTGTCAGGTGCCATCGAGTCGGAACTGACTCATAGTGACCCCATGCACAGCAGAACGAAACAATGTCTGATCCTGGGCCAACCTCACAACTGCTGCCACACTTGAGTCCATCAATGATGCCACCTGGCCAATCCATCTCGTTGAGGGTCTTCCTCTTTTTCTCTGACCCTCCACTTTACCCAGCATGGTAAGGTGCGCCTGACCCAAGCCATGGTATTTTCAATATAGGTAGTAGTTTGTGATAGTCAAACCTTAGACTTTACCTCAACTGTGATTTCACTCTGCCTGAGTACGTAATCAGAAAGGATACAAATCATTCATCATATAAGTTGTTGATAGGTTATACAAATTTGAAATGGGATGTGTGTATCAAACATTATTAAAAAAGGAAAAGTAATACTATTTCATACTACAATGGTATTGTATTTTTCAAAGTAAGAATCACTAATAACATTCTACTAGTTTTATTTTCTCATGTCCATCCTGTGCAGATAGCACAGAACGTAAGTAAAATTATGAAAATGTAAAATCACCAGTGACTAGATATTTCTATTTTTACTTTCAACATATGAAAGAAAAAAAAAAGTTATCTTTTTAAGTCATGTATAATGTAACCAAGAAAAAAAATAAATGTACTACAAAAAAAAAAAGAAGAAGAAGAAGAAACTGAAAATAGCTCCATGGCAAATTAATAACTGACAAGACATATTCCATCTACTGGAAAGAGTTTCAAATTTTCACCTGCTGCCACTCACACCATGCAGAGTTAGAGTTCATAGCTGACACCCAACATCTGATGCAAAGTATGTGATGATAATTATCTACAAATACATTTCTTTGCTTAAGAATTGTTAGACTATTTGTTTAAAGGAAATAAGAATCCTCAAGTTTTTCCTTTTTTTTTAATACAAGAAAAGACAGGAAAGAATTAAAATACTTATGTACAAATAGCATTAGGACACCTGAAGATAATCAGATCTGCACCTGGTACTCAGGGAACTATAGGTCAGGTGTTCTTTACGCAGAAATGCTTTGGAGATGCGGAGGTTGGTTGGAATCCTATATAATCAGCCCTGTCAAAGCATGAAAGAGGGAAAAAGAATCTCCCCCATGAAAGTGAAAGCATAGTCAACCTATGCTATTGAATCCTTATCTCTTGGATTCCCCTTCCAGCTCTCCATAATTCAAAACAGGCAGGCAGCCGGCTGTACAGATGGAGAGGCAACAGCCAGAGTCCACATGGAGCATTATAGATCTGGCTAGTTGTCTAGTTAACAGTCAGCTATTTTTGGATAATACCCATAGTTGTTTTACAAAAAACAAAAGACTAATTTATCTTCAGTCTGGTATATAAAAATATTTGTGCAGGTCAGTGTTCAGGCCTGCGCTGTTTTTCTAAAATTCAGACATCTTTCTGGTTACTCTGACTTCCTTTGCAGTTGGCAGCCAAAGAGACTGTGGAAATGATACTATGGGTCACATTAGGGACACTTTATACAACTTTAGGTCTCAAAAGAAATGTTTTAGGCACTGATTACTATTTGGGTGTACTTCTGTTTGTTTTTCACTTTGAGCAAGCAGCTGGCAGAGATGCTTAGAGACTTTCTGCATGTCATACCAACACAGGGTAGAAGGTACAAAGAAAGTGATACTTAAGCATGTGCATATCAAAATGATGGACTGGGCTGCCTGGGCCAGTGAGTGACGCTAGGGAAAGAGTGCTAGTTAATGGAGTTTGGGGGTTGAATGGAACTTGATTCATTTATGTAGTGAAACAGGCAAGAGAAACAACCGTAGATGACTGACAAGTATTTCCTTGTAAAATCCTTTTATTGATGTAATTATGTTGGCTGATATTTAAGCTCTTGCTAAAGCTATAAATCAGTTTACTAATCATAAATCTTCAGTCTAGTAACTAGACCAACTATGTTAGCATATTTGATGAAGCAAAGTTAAAATTATCTGTGATAGTTTTAACAAAATAAAAGAAATAACGACAAAGACATCCCTAGTGTTGTTGTTGTTGTTAAGTGCTATCTCGTTGGTTCCAACTCAGAGCGACCCTGTATAGACTTCCCAAAGTGTGGCTAGTGAGTTTGGACCGCTAACTTTGAAATTCAAACTGACCTTGCAGTCCAGTGCATTGTGCTGCTGCACCACACCAAGTGAACTCAAGTCAGCTGCACTTCAGCTACTCAAAGCAAATATTGACCAATCCTGCTCTATCCTCACAATCATTTTGTTATGTTTGAGACCACTGTTGCAGCTACAGTCATCCCCAGGTTGTGAGATCCATTCCTAACTGTATCTTTAAGAATTTGTAGGTAAACTAGTTTGTATGGTCCTTACTTAGCCTTCCTTCCATTGGGACTGCTTTTACAATGTCAATCCGTCTCACAGAGAGTTTCCCTCTTTTTCCATGACCCTCTAATTTACCAGGTATCATGTCCTTCTAAGGAACATTCTAGTGGTATTTTATCCTAGAGATTTGTTTGTGCTGGCAGTCCATGATATATTCAATATTCTTCACCAAAACTATAATTCTACTGTGTCAAGTTTTCTTCAGTCTTCGTTTCTGTTTGTCCAGCTTTCAAATGTATATGATGCTATTGAAAATTCCACAGCTTAAGTCGAGTGTACCTTAGTCACTAAAGTGACATCTTTGCATTTTAATAATTTTAAAGAGGTCTTTTGCTGGAGATTTTCTGAGTGATTCCCTGTATAGGCAAGTCCCTGGGCCAGGAGTACTATGTGCCATCTAATGTTATGTAAATTTCCCTTCACTTGGAAATGATTGAACTAACCCCTTAGGGCACCAAATTCTTCATCACAATCTTCTTCACATGCTGCACTAGCAGTTTTTAAATGATTGAAAAGAACAGGACTCTTCTTGCACTAAACCCACCCAACACCATCAGTAGATTCTGAGTCATCAAGACTCCACAGGGCAGAGTAGAACTGTCCCATAAGATTTCCAAGGCTGTAAATCTTTACAAAGCTGACTGCCACATCTTTTTCCTGTAGAGTGGCAGGTGAGCTCAAATCTGCAACCTTTTGGTTAGCAACTGAGCTCTTTACTGTGCCCCCAAGAGCTCCTCCTTGCACTAAAGTCAGGCTAAATAAGACCCACATGCGTGTTCTAACTTACCTAAAGCTTCAATTAGGAACAGCTCTTGTTCCTACCCAGGGGACTACCTGTACGTATGTAACTATGAAATCCTTACTTCCAAGTTGCTTCTAATAGAGGGAAGATCAATGCAAAAGCACCTGTCTTTGTGAAAAAAGGACAAACAGTAGACTGTAGAAGCTCAATAGGAGAGATCATATGAGGAGCTTCAAAAAGTTCATGCAAAAAAATAATATTATAATATAATGGAAGTTTTATGTCAATTTTGTGAAGTCCCCTTGTATTTATGTGGAGAAATGAGATAATGTTTCATGGATAAAAATGTTTGTGAAATGGGCCTTCAAAAGATGGATAGCATTTCAAATGGTCAAGAAGGGAAAGGCATTCCCATAGAAAGTGACCTTAACAAATGATGGAACGTGGGGACAGTTCAAGTATGTTTAAGAAGTAACTAAGAGGGGCAGTTACAAGAGTGTGTTTGGGGTAGTTGGATTTAAGATGGAAAGGTAGGCTGGGCTGTATTTTAGATGTAGATATAACTACATGTTGTGCATAGAGTTTTCAGTGACTAGCGATTCGGAAGTAGTTTGTCACTCTTTCTTCCTAGTCTGTCTTTGTTTTGTAGCTCATCTGAAACCTGTCCACCATGGATGACCCTGATGTTATTTAAAACACCGGTGGCATAGCCCTCAGAATCACAGCAATTCAAACCACCACAGCAC
>NW_006408529.1:11274903-11299914 GCF_000296735.1 Chrysochloris asiatica
GTTCTGACTCGATGGCACCTGACGACAAAAACAACATAACTACATGTGTGTTTTTCATTTCAAATTTCTTACCATTCTAAGGAGTTCTTCACTGTCCCTTTGAAATCTTTGTCTGACTTCTTTATTCCTTTAGTGTTGTTGTTGTTATTAAGTGCTATCCAGTCAGTTCTGACTCATCCCTGTCTAGTGTTACAAAGAAGCAGCTGGTGGGCTTGAACTGCTCTTCTTGTGGTTTGAAGTCAGGTGCTGATGCTACAGTGCCACACCAGGGCCCCATTTCATTGTTGTTGTTGTTGTTAAGTGTCATCAAGTTGATTGCCACCCACAGCAATCCTGTCTAGGGTTTCTGAGGGGCGGCTGGTAAGTTTGAACTGCTGACCTTGCAGTTGAAATCAACTTTGTAGTATAGCCCATTAAGCCACAGGGCCACACTAGAACTCCATCATTAGTCATGACCTTTAACTAATCTAACCTGCAACGTCCAGAAAATTAAAATATTATTGTAGCTACCAGGGAGGGTCTACCCTTGATTTTTTTACTCTGCCAAAGGCATTATCAAGGCTGTGTACTTGAATCGACTTAGAAAGTCAGCTCCACATGTAAACCTCAATGTTATCTGGCTGCCAGTGAACTCTTCCCAGTTTCTTCTGCCTCCAAATTTCAGGTATCATTCAGTGCCAGTTGCTTGGCAATTCTATTGCTCAAGTACAAGCAAATGAGGGCAGTGATGTCCTTGGCTTTTCCATGCATTTCAGACAACCAGATTTTGTTTAGAGCCTTTTATGCTGACACTAATTAAAAGGAAGTAAAAATGCTTCCTAATCTTGTAGTTCATGACAGTTCTGTTGTTTACAAAATATTCACTTCAGACTAAACTTTTGAAAATACTTAATGTTTCCCTTTTCTTGTCATCTTACTTTTTTGACTCAATAAAATAAAAACAATGGTATTGTTTTCTTGTAATAACATGATCCTAGCAAGGTCAGTGGTTCAAGCTCACCAGCTGCTCCTTGGAAACCCTATACAGGGTTGCTATGGGTCAGAACTGACTCTACAGCACTTAACAACAACAACAACAACAGTAAGGTAGCTCAGACGGGTCCAATTCTTAAAATCAACCATATCTTATATAAACTGAAGTTCTGAGTTAATCAATTAAATGTATTGAGTATACGCACTGTGCTGTTGCTGCTGTTAAGTGACATTGAATCGGTTCCGATTCATAGTGACCCTATATAGGGTTTCCAAAGAGCAGCTGGTGGGTTTAAACTATAGACCTTGTGGTTTGTAGTTGAATGCTGAACCTACAATGTGACAAACTTTGTGCTGCATAGCTTGAATGTAGAAATAAAAAAGTTGAAATGGCCCTTCAGAAATTAGAACAACTATTTACATTAATTATTTTTAAACCAATGGATTTATCCAAATTTGAGCACATTTTAACCCAATGCATGTATTTAGGAAAAAAAAAAAAGAGAGAGAGAGAGAGAGATTACAATAGATGTAACCTAGTGATATCAATGCATAAAATTTGGTGGCTTTATCCTTAGTAATACCATTCTCATGTCCTCCTCATTGTTGTACATACATTGGTAGAAGGACAAACTAATACGAATATATGCAAAAGTATCCAAAATCAAGTTAGGCAAATACTAAGTGGTCAATCAAAGTGTGTTGGATCTTGATGAGCTCCATATTAGCATGGTTTACAAGACAAAACTGACTACATTTCTTCTCTTTGTGGTGGGGAACATTATCCCTGATTGCAGACCCTTATTTTAATGAGCAAAAAGCAGACTAATGATAATCTCTGGTGTTCTTTCTCCTCATCAGCTATAGTTGAGAGAGCCTTATTCAGAAATATGTGATGACATACCACATATCTAAATAACCCTAAGTGAGTGCTTATATGCCAGAGGAGTTGGCTACTGACCAAAAGTGGGGCTCTCCTTATTTTGCAGATCAGAAGAATCAAATAAATGGATGTAAAGTTATCCAAACAAAGGCAATTGGGGGAAAACCTTGGCAATGCCTTTTCCAACAGCTTACTTTCTCTACTCAAGAAATAATCAATTCTCTCCTCCTGCCTAATTCTCCTAGTGAAACAAAAGAAATGGAACCTTCTCTTCTTGCCCAGTAACATAAATAAGGAGAAAAGCAACCTGAATAATAATTTTTTTTTTTTTTAAACCCACAACAGTGATAGTTTTCATTTTGTTTGGTTTGTAATTGATCATCTTAAGTATTATTTCGTTAGTAAAGAAACCTATTGTTCTGTGCTATATTTTCTCATCAATACCATATAGTTTATCACTTTCTTTAAAAAATTGAGAATTCTTAAACAAGTGCTATTGGAAGGGTAAAAGCATATGCTGTGTGCTTCAAGGTGGCCTGTGCAAGCAACAGGAGTAATCGGAATGATTAAATCCTGTCTGATGGGTAAGGTTTAGTGCTTTCTTACCTCATGACAGGCTGTGACAGTCAAGTGGCACTGAAGCAGAACAAACTACGATGGCAGTTTGCTGTGAGTAGTGCAACTGTCAAAACTGTTGTACAAAAGCAAATGTTAGGGATAACAACCAGCAAAGTTTACAGCCTGACTACTCTACTCAAATGCTGATGGCCAAAGTGTCTTCAGAAGTAAACTCCAGGTTTATCTTCACTTTCTGGGACATGCCTCTATTACTCTGAAGGCTGCCTAACCTCCTCTCTCCTGTGTTTTGGGTATTGTCAACTTTCCATATTATAATAAAACATACCTTCTTGGGAAAGTGCTAATACTCATATGTTAGTATTTAATGCATGTGTCATTTATCATGCTTTGTGTTTGGGACAGTCACATTGAACCCATAAAGGAGAAACCCTCTCCATGTGTGAAACTGAGATCCAATTATTTTGCTTTAAGCCTAGGTTACAGCACAGATGTAAACCTGCCATCACAAATAGGGTGAAATACTTCACACTCAAAACTAAAACACTTAACTTAGCATTGTCACCCATTTCTTGAAAAGATGAAAAAAAAATGACTTTACACCCATGTGGTTTCACAGGTTTTTATTAGAAGCCACAATAGACACTTTTCACCAGCAGTAAATGAGAAGACTTTCAGCATTGTAACAACACCGGGTGTGTTTCTCATCCTCTGTCATCCTTTGGGAATTCTCTCATTGAGTTTCTATAGGTTGCCAGGAACAAGAAGGTTACCCACAGACCCTCTATCATACACGGAATCAATTTTAGCATTGCACTCTATCATATTTGTCATAGGAAGCCACAAAAAGAAGATGTAATTCAAGGCTGCAATCTTCAGGGAGCTAGGGGTCTGCCTCTGATGAGGTCAGATTATCCAGGTGTAACATACACTAAGAATTCTTCTCAGAACCTAAAATCAAATATTCTATTGAAGAAAGTTAATCTAAAAGACTTCATTCATACATTACAGTAGACTGTAGCAAACTGGTGCATTCAGCACAATAATGGTTAGAGTAAGCAAAAGGATTACTACTTATATCTCCTTAGTAAAAGTGTTGCTATTGTCAAATGCTGTCAAGTCAGTTTCAACTTACGGCGACCCTGTATAGAGTTCCCAAGGAGCTGCTGGTGAGTTTGAACCACCAACCTTGCAGTTCAAACTGACCTCACAGTCCAGTACTTATCCTACAGTGTTACACGAGGACTGCTTTTACTGCTCATTAGTAAAAGTAATGACTATTAATTTGTACCTTTCAAATAAAAAATAAACATCTTTCTATGATTAGAATAATTCATAAGATCTTTTACTTAGAAAATGTACCTTCTTTACCTGCAGCTGATGGGGCAACAAAAATATTCTTTCTGTTAGCAAGGACATATTTTTTAAAACGGTAGTAAATTAACTTGTGCTGGAAGCATCTATTTTCTTGCCTTCATCACTGCCAACTCCCTCTGTTTTCTTTGATCTATGATTTGCAAGCTACTATTTTTATTTATGTGTTCTACAATTACGACCAGTGACACCTCCCCTCTCCAGCCCTAAGCCACAAATATGAAAGGAATAAATGCTGTTTATTGTGACAGTCTGTCTTTTGTCTGTACACTGACAAACTATACCATTGACAGCTCGCTACTGTTTTTACTACTGCTCCCCAGCTCACTTCTCAAGTGTTCTCCAGAATGTGACAATGGCTGGACTTGAATAAAAATGCTTAGTGAGAATCTGTTGCATTCATTTACCTCCCAATGAGCTCCTTTGGGGACTGATACATATTGGATAAAGGACATAAGGCCCCCTGCAGTGTGAGGATGTTTTAAAGTTTTCTGCTTCTTAGCATATTCAGCAAGGAGTTCTAACCACTTATGTACCTAATGTCTTAAACATATTTAATTTTAACATCATACCATCTACAGATAATGTGAAGGGGCAATGCAGAACCAAAACGTTTATAAAATTTTGGAAAGATTTCCATTTTTCAGCCTGGGAACTTGGAGCAGAGCAGCAGTCTTACAGAATGATTGAAACAACCAAAATGTTTGAGGCTTTCCAAAGGGCCTAAGCTAATTAGCTTTTTAAGCTGTGTTAAGATGATATGTTTACTGGATAATTATACCTAATGGAACAGAAGAGATTAATAAATAAAAGAGTCATTGATTTTTGTATGCTCAATTTTGAGCTAAGTGAAGGCTTGTAAATGCTTGATAGACACCCTGCTTTTGTCTAATTACAATAGCCAGACATGATTATTAAAAGGCAATAGTTAGACCTAGTCTTTGTGTCCCTGGGTGACACAAATGATTTGTGCTCAATTACTAACCTACAGATTAGCTGTTCAACCCTACTCACTCAACAATACCATAGAAGAAACGCCAGGTGATCTGCTTCCCTAAAAGTTAAAACCCTATGTTCTACTCTATAATAATGAGTCAGAATTTTCTTGAGTGTATTGGTTCAAGCTCACCAGCTGCTCCTTGGAAAGCCTATACAGGATCGCTATGGGTCGGAATCAACTTGGCAGCACTTAACAAGAACAACAATTGGTTATAAGTCATATCTAGTCTCATAAAGGAGTCCTGGTGTGGAGCTGTGGGTTAATGCATTAGATTTCAAGGTCAGATGGAACCACAAGGTCAGTGGCTCAAGCTCACCAGCCACACCTAGGAAAACCTATACAGGGTCCTTATAAACCGGAACCATCTCAATGGCACTTACTAACAACAGTTGCATAAAAAGGTTTCTTTAGGAATATGAAGTTCTATTTTCCCTTGTTTTTAGTGGTTGATGGGGAAAACAAGCAAAAAAACTCACCACTCTGAAAATCCACTCTTAAGAAGTAAGTTGTACAATATTTCTATTTCAGGAAACACATTAAAAAATCAATATTACTTCTCCCCATTGTTAAAAGAAGCTCATTACATCCCAAAATTGTTTAAATGTTTTATCGTATTTTCATTCTCTGACATACAATCTTCAACAGCAGCACTTTAATATATAAAATACACTTTAACTATTTCAAACCTACTGTATATATAGTTGTTTGACAGAATTTACATAAGAGTAAGGAAGGAGCATGGGAATGTGAGTGAACACAACAAAATGAATTAAAAGAAACTTAAGGGAACCATCAAAAGCAAAAAAAAAAAAAAAAAAGTCAACGTGGAAACTATGCGATGTTCTATCAGTTGCTGTGGAGTCCATTTTGAATCAATGGGCACCACGTGTGTCACAGTACCCTCTGCTCCACAGAGTTTTCAGTGGCTGATTTTTTTCAGAAGTAGATCACCAAAGATTCCTTCTGAGGTACCCCTGGGTATATTCCAGCTTCCAACCTAATAACAAAACATATTAGAGATTTATAATGTTATTGAAATCATGTATTCAAGGAAGGAATGCAATCAAATGGACTGTGGGATAATACAGAAGATTTTTCCCATCGAAAACAGTGAAAAGTATCAATGAGTTTCCAGCAGACTTTTAGATTAGGATGAAAAATAAAATTCAACTATTTTTAAAGAACACATCTAAAATGAAGAGGATTGATAGTTTTCCAAGAAAAGGATAAACAAGGTATGCCTGGTAAATATATATATTTTAAAAATTGGAGTTACTTTAATTCACATTTAAAGTGAATTTCTAAGTCAAAATCATAAAATGGAATATAGAGGGGAAAAAAAGATTTATATAAATTTTGTTGCACCAGGCAACATATTGGTGAAATACCCAATGCAAAAACTCTCAGAAATAGAATTGGACAATCCCAAACAATAATGGAGACTTAGGTTGTAAAGTGCTGAAAGAATATTATAATTAAGTGGATTGTAACTTGTAATAACAAGTACTTACATAATACAGTCAATAAATGTGTATACTTCTTATAGATAAGGAAACTAAGGCAAATAAAACCCATTGGATATGTAACTTGAGGTTGTTAAGTGCCGATGAGTCAGTTCCAACCCATAGTGACCCTAATAAGGTTTCCAAGGAGCAGCAGGTGAGCTTGAACCTCCAACCTTGTGGTTCAAACTGACTTTGCAGTCCAGCACATTAACCTACAGCACCACACAAGGACATGTAACTTGCTCAAGCTTTAATGGTCAGAGAGAAGCAGAGCAGGACTTAAGCTCAGGTGATCTGTCTATAAAGAAGATATGTTCTTATGCCATGTACTACTCATGCATTTGACGAAAGAAACTGTAACAAATTCCCAAGTGCAGAAATGTATAGATCATATTCCTCAATTATATACCAATAAATGCAAAAGTCACAAACAAAAAGATGCCCCCCTCCAAAAAAATCTCCTCCTATAAAATTCAAAACCTATTGTCATGAATTCCTGAATTGAAAAAGATTATAAATGATTTAGCAATTAAATCTGCCATAGTTATCCTTCCTAATGCATGAAACTTTATCCTTTCCACTCTATTGTTTTTAAATTGCTAATAAAATTTCTAAATATTCTCCCTAATTCCCTTTATTTGTACTAATCTAGTCACTTAGGTATATCTATGTTAAATTCAATAGACCACAATTGGATAATTTCCCACTGTTAAAACAGAATTAATTTTATACCTTTATAAGTATATATTATTTGTAGTTTAATTTCTCCTAAGTTGGAACCATTATGGTTATGGTAGTTGGAAGTATGACCTACAAACTTCAATCAGTACAATTTCAGAAGTCATTTCTTAGCTTCAAACAGTGAGTGGGGTTTCCTAGTAAATATCAAGAAGTTTGATGACAAGTAAGAAATGGCAAATTTGGCTAGCTAGCTTTGTGATTTTTCTGGCCATTATTGTCTTAACACCTTTATCTTCTCATATGCTTGGTGAGAATCTCTTGTTACATTCTTTAAACCTTTGCTATAGATATTGGCCATGTGAATTAATCTTTGATTTTTTTCCCCACATTTGTTTTTTATGTAGGTGTGTATATGTGTATAGTAAAATTATTATTTTGGTAAGTCTGACATATAAAGTACCATTCTTGATTAATTTAGTAGTTGTTAATATTTTAACTGAATCACTCCAAACATCTGTATATTATCAGTTGCTTAGTCGAGGCAGTTCAGGGTCTTATTGATCTTTTTATTTTTACTATCAATTATACTAAGCTTGTTGGAAAAAAATTCATTATCAGTCTTACAGTGTATTATCATTGTCATGGTTATTGATGGCTAAAATAAAAAATGTGTTCACACAGGGGAGATTAATCATCCTTCCTAACTGCCATATAAAGTAAATAGCAAGCTAGAGCAGTGACATTTAGGAATGAGGTCCAACATAAACAAATGTGCAGCGTTGAATGGACTAGTTAGGTAACGTATTTGCTAACACATAATGGGTGACACATTGGTAATTTGTGTACCACTCTTCACTTAATGAAATAAAATGGAGATAAAGTTCTTATTTTCTGAAGCCTTCTCATTAATAATACACTTACTAGAAAAAAAATGGTCATTTTGAAATCTGATTTTAAAGTACCCTTGCCACAAGCATACTCCACTCAATAACCCTCTAAAAATGTATATATAATCCTAAAAACAGATGTATTTTTAATTTCCAAATCATATTATTATGATTTTAATATGCCTCTTCCATGATTAAGGAAATGCTTAAAATTTATATGTGATTTAGTACAGTGTTTTCAATTAAATACTACTTCCTGTCAGATATTTCCAGGTTTGGAAGGAAATTAGAGATACTGAATTCTCTAGTAACATAGTGCTTACGAATCGGCCTGCTAACCTCAAGGTTGGCAGTTTGAAACTACCAGCTGTTCCGCAGAAGAAAGATGAGGCTTTCTGCTCCCGTAAAGAATTGCAGCCTCAGAAACCCTGTGCAGGGTCACTATGGGTCAGAACCAACTCCACAGTACTTAACGACAACAACAACAACAACAGTGTATTCCCTGCCACATAGGGTTCGAAATTTCAAGCATGGCTCTAAGTTTCTAAAGCATTGTGACATTTGGAATGTCATCTTAAATACTAATTCAAGAAAATCCTTCTACGATATAATGGTTTTCATTGTTGTTTTCCCATTTACAATTCACAGTTGCAGTGGCCACTGTGCTAACCTATTTAGGCTCACTGGATGACTTCTTGTTATCACCACACCTAAAGAGTACAGCACACTCCAATTAGTATCATTGTCACTAGAGGGAAGAGCTAGAAGACACCATTGAAAATGCTCCTGGAGGTCAGTTTGAAGTGATGTGAGAAGTGAAATATTACCTGGTTGACTGATGGAATTTTTCAAGGGTAGAATTCAGGTGGTTAGATGAACAAGACTCCAATGTCCTGAACATACCTTCAATACCATGTACGTAATGTGGTTGTTGTTAAGTGACATGGAGTCGATTCCTGGATAGAGTTTCTGAAGAGAAGCTGGTATATTTGAATTGGTGACTTTGCAGTTAGCAGTCAAGTGCCTATCCTAAAGAACACATCAGGACCCCTGAATGATAAATACTTGGATGGATGGATGGATGGATGGATGGATGGATGGATGGATGGATGGATGGATGGATGGATGGATGGATAGATGGATGGGTAGGTGAGTGATGCAGAGTCTGGACTCTGTTTTTGGTAAAATATCTCCTGGAGTTTTACCCACACCTCCCCTATACTCCACACTGTTTCTTGATGCAATGATATTCAGTCATCATTTTCTCAGTTAGAGAAGTTCTGCATGACTCATATCTTTGATGCTTTGTAGACTATCACAGTGGCAATTGATTTGGGATGACTATTTGTTTTGCACTCTAGAATAAGTATTGGAGAGCTAACCACAAGGTCAGTGATTCAAACCCACAAACTGCTCCTCAGAAATTCTATACAGGGTCACTATAAGGAGCTCTGGTAGCGTAGTGGTTATGAATCAGGCTGTGAACCTTAAGGCCAGCAGTTCGAAACCACCAGCTGTTCTGCAGGAGAAAGATGAGGCGTTCTCCTCCCTTAAAGATTTACAGCCTTGGAAACCCTGTACAGGGTTGCTATAGGTCGGAAACGACTCGATGGCACTTAACAACAAGTAAGTAGGAACCAACTCAATGACACTTAACTGTTAAGAGTTTAGTGTTAGTTGAAGTCCACCTTCCATAATTCTGGAATGAGGTGGTAAGAAGAACAAAAAAAAGGATCTTTTTCCACAGTATGAAAATTAGTCATGCCATACTACTGCAAAATGATCTAAAATTTCACCTCATTATCAAGAACTCGTCCTTACTTTTGCAACTTGATTCAACCATACATTGTATCTGGACTTGGTGCCAAGTTCTTGGTTAGATTTTTATTTGCTGTTGTTAAAGACTGTCGAGTTTGCTCTGACTCATACCAACCCTCTATAAGTTTCTGAGGAGCAGCTGGTGAGTTGGAAATGCTGATCCTTGGTTAGGAGTGCTGCGCTTATCCAACAGTGCCACACGAGGACTCCAGATTTTTAGTTACCTGGTAACATTTGAATTAAAGAAAAGAAAGGATTATTACCTAGGCAATTATAGGTACAAAGGAGGATAGATAGCTCTATCTTTTTGTAAGTGCCACGCCAGGACCCCAAGCTCTACCTTGATGTTGTTTTTGTTAAGTGCAATTGAGTCAGTTCCGATCCACAGCGACCCTATGTAGGGTTTCTGTGGAGCAGCTGGTGAGCTTGAACCACCGGCCTTAAAGTTCAAATGGCTTTGCAGTCTGGCACATTAACACACAGCACCACACCAGAACTCAAGCTCTACCTGAGAACATGCATATTTTGGCAATGGTAGCTTAGAAAATTAAATTGATGCATTGTTATTGTTGTTAAATGTTGTCTAATTGGTTCTGACGCATAGCTACTCTTGTATAGGGTATCCAAGGAGCAACTGGTGGGTTTGAACCACTGACCTTGCGGTTAAAACCAACCTTGTGGTCCAGCGCATCAGAGATTTGTATATAACTGTGAATGGGAGTGTTTATGAAATGGAAAAAAACAAATATTGAAAACATATGGGGAAGATATGACAAATACAAAACAATGTTTGTTATTTTGTGGTTAATATGTGGATGATGACAAAAACAACTTACATTTTAATTGAAAATAGAAATATGATTTTTATCTAAGGAGTTGGTGGACTATCTTAGATACTATTGTTTATTAAACTACTATAGCAAACATCAAGAAAAGTCCATTGGAGGAATTGCAACATGAAGTCAGAAAATGTGAAATTTGTATTGTAAATGGTAAATGCACTTGGGTTCTTCCCAGTGTTTACACCAATTATCTTCATAGACATTGTCAGCAGCAGCAGCAAGTTCATCCTCTTCCTCTTCACCACCTTATTAGTTGACATTTATCGAATGCCCATTTGTTGTTTTTGTTGTCGTTAAGTGCTATGAAGTCAATTCTGACTCATACCTACCGTGTACAAGGTTTTCTAGGACCAGCTGGTATGTTTGAATTGCCCACCTTGTGTTTTACAGTCCATAAAATAGTATACTTTTCTAGAAAAAAGGTTAGCATACTATCATCCATCCATCAATCTTGTACATGCCTATGTTTATGTGACCTATGAGCTAAGAATAGTTTCTACAAAGTTAAGTGACTGAAAAAAATAAGACTACTTCATGACATGCAAAAATTATTTGAAATTCAAAACCCAATGACCATTGTTGCTGTTGTTAAGTGCTACAGAGGCAGTGCCAACTCAGTATAACCCTGTATAGATTTCTGAGGAGTGACTCGTGGGTTTGAATCACCAGCTTTGTGGTTCATACTTACCTTGCTGTCCAGTGCTTAGCCTACAGTGCCATACCAAGACTCCATTAGTAAACTTTTACTGGACCGCAGTCCTCCTCATTGCTTATATTGTCCATCAGTGTTTTTTGTACTGCAACAGCAGAGCGCAGTAGTCACAACAGAGTCTATATGCCTCACAAATATTTCTTATTTGGACCTTTACAGAAAAAAGCTTTTGACATCCTCTGTTCTAAGTGATTAATATATTTTCTATCACTGACTCATTCATTCAAAACCAGAGTAAAACGTATTTGGCCAAAATAGGTTACTGTGTACTTGAGGAATTTTAACTTGGAAGCTTTAATTTGGGTTGTTATTAAACTGTGGAAACTTTCCTTACATGGAGTTTGTTGACATAGATATTGGCAGAACTGTTATAGATCATTTTGTTTATGACTTTTTAGAGAGCCAGTGTTTGTTGCCTAGAGCTAATTTGTCCAACTGAAAAATATAAATGAGTAATTGTTATTATTCTGTTTCCTTGCTTATAGAACAGCATACGTACAGCGGAACAATTCTAACTTGACTTAGGGCTATATTATAACGTTCTGATCCTCTAAAAGTAAGATTTTTCAACTGAAAAATTCAAATTAAGGTTTCAATTTTTTTTAACAAAAGAAAAACAATACTATTGTATATTTATGTTTAAAGTAAAAATATCATAATAATTATAAAATATACTAACAAAGAGAAAAATGTGTGAAAGATTTGTTCCTTAAAACTTGGCAAAAATCATGAAGTAAACTATTTCTAAAAGTCTTTTTCATCTTTTTTCTAGATTTACCTGTTTACACTTTAGTCAGTGTTATTTACTTTTAATAAGCATGGCTTCATGACACAGAATCATGACATTATAATCAGTCAAATTCTCAATGGTTTTAATTTTTTTTAATAACAGTTATTTATCTCAAAATTTCTATTTTTTAAGTCCCGGAGAGACACTGTAAGATAAGCACTAGACTTCAAGGTCAGTTTGAACAGCAAAGTCAGTGGTTCAAACACACCAATGGTTTTGATTATTGTAGGGTTGTTACTTTATCTGGTCATCTTGTGGTTACTGTGGTTGGTGATTTCTTACAATTCCACATAATTGTAAGAATAATTTTTCAGCAGCTATTTCACCAACAGATGGTTATTTTATATTACTTTATATAAAGTATTTACCAATCACTATAAAATGAGCATAAACATATGACACAATGTCATCATGATTCTTGAGAACTATTTGCCAATATACAAGAAGCAGAGAGCAATATACAAGAAGAGAATGGATGGCAGAAGAATGGTGAAGACAGATGAAGACACAGGAAGGTATTCAAGGGCTAAAATGGATAGAGGTAAATAGTGATCTATACACACCTTGGAACAGCAGACAGGCTGAATGGGTATGGGAAAAAGAGTGGGAATATGTCCACAAATATATAAGAATGTGAAAGAGGATATCTGTCCATGGGTACTTACCTTTTTTGCAAACAAATTTTATGAATGCAGTGAGGATAAAGGAGGAAAAATTATGAAAACTTCCCAGATATCAAATCTTTTGAAGCAACGAATTGTTGGGCCTGAGGGCTCAGGATCATAATTTCAGATTCATAATATCACTATGAATAATTGGCATGGCATAGTCCACACAAAAAATTGCTCTACATCCTACTTTGGTATCTTCTGAGATCTTAAAAGCTCATGAGTGCAATCTAAGGTGCAGCTATTGGTCTCTGCATGTACAAAAGAAAGATGAATGATGAGAATTGAAAATACTTGGAATCATATAGTCCAACAATGGAATATGTGAACATCTGTCGCCTTGATTCTGAGACCAGAAGAACTAGATGGTGCCTTGCTACCAATACCAACTTCTTGAAAGGGATCATAGTAGGAGTTCCTGGGAGAAAATGACTGGAGTACAAAAAGTAACTTGAGACTATTGCCCTCGACCACTCTGCAGGGCTGGACAGGAACACATCCTATTGGCCCAACTTCAGTCAAGAAATAGATAATTATATAGAGGGGACAATGCTAGTAAGGTATGTTCACCATGAAATGGACAATTATTCTAAATCCAAAATGCAACATTTACCTAAGGACAAAGTTGAGAAGGGATGGGAAGGAGAGTGGAATGGAAATAGGAACCACAGGGAGGAAGTGGGATAACAGTTGTTACATGAAGGGGATTTTAATCATTGAGATGAAACAAAGTGCATAATTTGTTGAATGTAAAACTGATGATCTTATTAATGGGCTAGAGGGTAGACACATGTTAACACGGGTGGTACAGGGCAGGCAATATACAAAAAGAGGGAGATTAGCAAAGGAAAATGAAAATAGATGGAGACACAGAAGAATGTAGTAGTTAACGTGAATAAAGGTAAATACTGTTAACTGTTGCTACAGAGACGGGATTGTAATCATGAAGCAATGCATGTGATTTGTTGAATATAAAACTGATGATCTGCTCTGTAAGCCTTCATTAAATTAAGAATAAAAAGTTTTTAAAAAAAGAAGATTTTGCCAATTTAAATTTACTTGTTGTTGTTGTTAAGTGCCATCGAGTCGATTCTGACCCATAGCGACCCTGCATAGGGTTTCCAAGGAGTGACTGGTGACCTTGAACCACCCACCTTATGATTTAAAGGACTGCACATTAACCCACAGGGCCACACTTTGTTGTTGTTAAGTGCCATCAAGTCAATTTCGACCCATAGCAACCCTGTATAGGGTTTCCAAGGAGCAGCTGGTGAGCTTGAACCACCAACCTTGCAGTTCAAAGTACTTTTTAGTCCAGTGCATAACCCACAGTGCCACACCAGGACTCCTAGAAGGCCACACTCAGACTCCTAAATTTACTTAGGTCATTCTGTTTTAAAGCAAAAAAAGCATTAGGCATTTCTCCCTTACTGTTCAATTCAGGAAAAATTTCCCAAGCATTGTGTTGTTCCCAACAAATATTTATTTTTGTGTGATACTGTTCTTAACCAAATACTTTGCACTGATCATTTTTGCTTGGTTGTAAGGCTTGATCTCTTGGGAAATGTTGATTATGCATTATGTGTGAAGTTGACACATGTATAAACATAAAATGCAGGATCTCTGATGTGTAGTCCTTTGAGCATGATAATGAAACAATGATATTTCTTCATAAAAAATCATTTTTCTTTCTAATTTGCAAAGGAATGAAGCATTCATAAAATTATCATATTGATAATAATGGTTACTAGAACATGAATCGCTGCATGACTGGCAAAGAAAAAGACAAAGAAAACTCAATAGGTTATTACATATATATGAGTAATGAATACAACATTATTCAAGATGAGTTAACAAATGTTAGGAGGCATGGTGATACAGTGGGTTGAGCATTAGGGTTGGCCATTTGAACCCTCCGGACACTCCACAGGAGAATGATGCACCAGTATGCTTCCATAAAGATTTACAATCTCAGAAACTCTATCGACAACCTTCTCCCCCTCCCCCCCCCCCCCCCCCACTGTAGGATAAGCACTATACCGCAAGATCAATTTGAACAGCAAGGTGGTGGTTCAGATCCCCCCTGCACTCCTCAGAAATCCCATACAGAGTCGCTATTGAGTCAGAACCGACTCTGTGGCACTCAACAACAGCAATGTAGGGTTGATATGAGGCGGCATAGAGTTGATGGCAGTGGGTTTTTGGTTTAAAAAATAGTGATTCAAAAATCAATGGACTATTTTTTCAGTTATTTTGAGTGGAAAAGAACTAGCTACTCTAAAGTAACTGTAGCTGGCACAGTAGGATTAGCACTAGACTGGGAACCACAAGGTCGGCAGTTCAAACCCAACAACTGCTCCTGGAAAACCCTATACCGGGTGGTTATGAGTCTCAATGCACTCAACAGCACTTAATGACTCTCAAGTTAAATCATCATAATGTATTGTAAAGCTTTCCTTTGTCATTAAGAAATAAAATATACATAAGTAATGGAACAGGATAGATATACACATAGATTGCAGAGAATGTAAAATTATGTTCAGATTAAACCCCCAGACATCACTGCCAATATGAAGTACAGGTGCAATCTAGGGTGAAAAAATATATATTTTGGAAGGAAAATATATGCCATTGGTGCTGTTACTACTTGCCATAATTTAAAAGAAAAAAAGATACATTATAAAAGAGAAAGTAAACTCCATACGATAAGCACTGGACTGCTTACCACAAGGTCAAGGTTCGAGTCCACCAGCAGTCCAAGGGAGAAAGAAGAGTCTTTCTGCTACCACAGATATTTAAAAGCCTTGGAAACCCTATACAGGGTCGCTGTGAACTGACTCGATGAAACAGCAACACTATATTTAGCATACCCATTTTGGTTTGAGGTTTGTAAAATATTAAATTCTGTAACTAACTGAAATAGAAGAAGAAGAAAAGGCATTTCAGCAGTAGAGGGCAAGAGGGCTTTTTTAAAAAGCAATTTTGTACTGAAATGAAATCAGTGACCCTCCTAGCTTGAGTCCTGGTGTGGCACTGTGGGTTAATGCGCCAGACTGCAAAGAAATTTGAATTTCAAGGTAGGCAGTTCAAGCTCACCAGCTGATCCTCAGAAACCCTATATAGGGTTGCTATGGGTCAGAATCAACAACAGGATAAGCACTGGACCAAATGTTAAGGATATCTGGTCCTTAACTGTCTCATTAAAATTCTGATCCACTGAGGATAAAATCAGCTTGACTGGGTCTAAATCTCTTCATAAGGCTTCTTTTTATAAAATAAAGAGGAACAAATAAAACTTATTTTACCCATTGCAGTACAGTGAATTATTTAATATGGTTCTGATACCCAGTCTTTATAACTCTTACCAAAAACCTTTTCATTGATGGGTCTGGATAACAGAAGATTGGGGAAGATGCTGAAAGAATTATGTGATTCCATTGTGAGTGTTGGATTCCTGGTGTGGCGCAGTGGATTAATGCACTGAACTGCAAAGTCAGTTAGAACTGCAAGGTCAGCTATTCAAGCTCATCAGTCACTCTTAGGAAACCCTATAGGTTGCTATAGATCGGAACCGACTCGACAGCATTTAACAACAACATTGTGAGTGTTAACAGAGTTAATTGTGAAAACTTGGAACTCTAATGTGGGTGTAAAATGAGTCATCTCAGATGCAGCTAAGGTATCTCACTATAATCATGGATGAACAGGAGTGGAACATGTCCTTTGGACCTCAAGATCACTGTGCATTCAACTGCCTTGACCCAGACAGACAATGTGATATTGGAGGAGTATGAAACTAGGCAGAGGAGCAGCAACAAAACCAGGGACCAAAACACCAGGTAGAATGGTGGACTTCCAGCTTACAGAGCAAGTAGAGTGCCTTTAGTCAGTGGGCTCACTTGTGGAGGATGATGTGGGGAGAGTGCTCCAAGTACTTACTTGGGAGAGCTATGTTTGTTGACCCATGGAGCTAGAGTCAAGTGCCTTTGGGCTGAGGCTCAAAGCTGAATGGAGTGTTTGGGGCCATTTCCTAGCAACCCATTTTGCAATATAAAGGCCTGCCTACAGGCAAAACTAAAGAGAAGTATATTGTTCTTGTTGTAGGTAAGTGCTGGTGAGTAGGTTCTGACTCATAGCAACCCTGTATAGGGTTTCCAAGGAGTAGCTGGTGGGTTTGAACTGCTGACTTTGTGGTTTGCTGTATAGTGCTGATCCTTCAGCATCACATCAGGAATCCAAGAAGTATATTAATTGAAAAAAACTGTCTCTTGAGCATTTTGAATGCTGGTTTGTAATCTGTTAATTTCAATAATAAACCCTATGACTGTCAGTGCGCCAAGTTCTGTGTGGCCATTGCAATTAATTCTCAAACCTAACAGAGAAATAGAATGTGCTATGAGAGGGATGGTTTGTGGCTCATGTTTGTTGTTTTACCCATGAAGTTTGCATTACCAGGAGAAGCATAGAAATAAGTAACAAATTCTAACAGAGCTCTTAACTGTTACTACAAACTGGTGGCTGTTAAGTGAGAGTCAGGCAGGGAAGACTCAAGTTACTCCATGGCAAAGAGAGTAAGTACATACAAAATCATCCCCAGAATGATAAAGTCTAATGTTGTTGTTGTTAAGTGCCATCAAGTCGGTTCCAACCCATAGCAACCCTGTATAGGGTTTCCTAGGAGTGGCTGGTGAGCTTGAACCACCGACCTTGCAGTTCAAACAGCTTTGCAGTCAGGCACATTAACCCACAGCACCACACCAGGACTCCTAAAGTCTAAAACTAGTGCCAAAATAGCACAGTTCTGTAATACGGTACTTTATAGCACTAGTTACAAAAAGGAGCTGGAGAATGAGCAAATCAAAAGTGGCAGTCTTGAAGGCCTATTTCTGCTGTAACACAAGAAGATAAACAGAAGTATGTTCTGTGCCTCACAAAAGAATGTGAATGAATGGCAAGAAGGAAGTCAGAGAGGAAATAATGATTTCTCAAAAACAGAAAGCACACACCAACTTCCATCCCAGTCTCAAACTTATACCATATTCAGTATCATCTATTTTTAAAACACCAAAAAGAAAAACCTCTACTAAACCTATAGAGTAAGGCATATTTTAATGAAGAACACTAGCTGTGACCATGAAAAACCTACAAGTCACACACACACAAAGTAAACCTCTATACAAAGCTAACTTAATAAGAAAACAGATCATCAGAATCCAATTATTTCAGCTGATGAAATTTTTCCCAACGTGTAAAAACAAATGGAAGATTTTTAACACAATCTCCAAACTAATTTAAGATCATCAAACAAGGTTTTAGCGGTACTTTAAAAAATAGACATTTTAAAAACTAAACCCAGAAATGGATGGCTAATAAAGAAAGAAAGGCAATGAAATCTGATTGAATTCAAGAGAGATATTAAAAAGAAAGACAAAATTATTAATTTAAAAAATTATTTACAAGGTAAAGGAAAGTATATTAAAATGAAACTCTAATAAATGTCATCAAAGAAATGTAGCAAAGGAAACAGAACGAAGGTTACCTAAAGAAGAGACCAAAAAAGAATAATTGAAGCAGATGATCCACAAAGAATTCCAATATACATATAATTGGACTACATTTATAAGAAAAATAAAACAGTGAACTAGAAAGTATTTGAAACTATAACCCAAGAATACTTTCCTGGAAATCAATACTTTCTATACGCCTTTTTTTCCTTTTGTTTCTTGAAAATGTAACTCTTGAGAAATAAAATACCAGCCTAATATGTATATTCTACAAATACTTTGATCTCTGTAAACTTTCAGTCAATTCACAATGAATTTATTTTTTAAAAATGAAAGGATTTTATATCCAGTCAAACATCTGCTCACTATTAAAAGTATAGAAAAATATTTCAATGTATAAGAAGTGAGCGATATTATGGTCATAAATTACTCCTTTCTGAGTAATCTACTAGAGAATAAATTTCATCTGAGCAAGGAGTATCTAAGGAAATATCACACAGAAAATTGATGGTGAACATTTAATAAATTTAATTGGAGAACAAAATCTAAAATACTCTGAAAACATTATCTCATGCAAGTAAAGTTTTCCTAAAAATAATTCAAAACCAACTGCAGCCATACATTGACAGAAAACTTGGAGAGGTTCAAATCAGGTTCAGAAGAGGACATAAAATGAGGGATACCATTGCCGATGTCAGAAGGATCTTAGCTGAGAGCAGAGAATACCAGAAAGATGTTTACCTGGCTTTTTTTGACTACTCAAAGGCTTTTGATTATTTGGCTAATGACGAGCTATGAACAACACTGAGGAGAATGAGTATTCCAGAATACTTAACTGTGCTCATGAGGAACCTGTACATAGACCAAGAGGCAGTTGTTCAAACAGAACAAGGAAACGCCAAATGGTTTATAATTAGGAAATGTGTGCATCACGGTTGTATTCTTTCATCATACTTTTTCAATATGCACGTTGAACAAATAATCCGAGATTATTTGATTGAGGATGACTCATTGACAACCTGTGATATGCAGATGATGAAACCCTGCTTGTTAAAAGCAAGGAGGACTTAAATTTTTACCTTAGTTCCATCAAGCAATTTTTACCTGAGTCTGCCCTTGTTGTTGTTGTTAAGTGCCATTGAGTCTGTTCCCATTCATTGTGACCCTGTATACGGTTCTCGAGGAGTGACTAGTGGGTTTGAACCACCAACCTTGCACTTAGCAGTCTACTTCTTGTCCTATAGCACCATACCAGGAATCTACTCAAAGGCCCCTTAGATACTTTATTGTCAGGTTTGTTAAAGTACATTGTACTTCTGTGTCCAAGAGCCTCAAGAAGGTCTCTTTCTTACCATTGGGCCATTTTACCCATACATGAGCATATGGTCTCTGTACCCTTTCATGGAGCTAGAGCAGACAGCCCTGGTCCCCTCATCAATCCTTATGTTGATCAGCTAGCAGAACCTCTGTTCCACACAGTCCCAGATGGAGATTACCATTAAATCCCTCCAAGCTGGGTGAATAGAAGGAACTTGCTTCATCCTCTTTAACATTGGGGAACCAGTAGAATTCCCCGTTGGTCCACCTAACCTCCTGTGGTTCTGTATTAGAACCTTTATATCTATTCCATCAATGTCTGCTGTATTCCTCCCATTTCCCAATTGTTGTTGTTGTTAAGTGCCATCGAGTCGGGTCCGACCCATAGCGACCCTGTACAGGGTTTCCGAGGGTGTAAATCTTTACGGGAGTAGAAAGCCTCATCTTTCTCCCGCGGAGCGACGTCCATCTAAAAATCTTTGCCCTACTGGGCTATGTTGTTTCCCAATTTGCCTCTTCCCTTTTGTCCAGGAATTACCCATATTTTTCTCCCATCTATAAAACCCATGTAGGGAAGTTATGTCAACAAATCCAACATGGCTTCTCTAATTGTTTCCCAGTAATACGATTGCATGGGCCACCCATGCAGAAGGGGCTTACCTGATGACCATATGTACTGTAAGCTATATAAGGGGCATACTTATTGAATTAATATCTGATCACCGTAAAGCTATTCCATCATTGCTTCCATATGTAGTACATTAGCTACCTCCTCTGGAGTATCCCATTGGGTGTAAGTGTAGAAAAGTGCAGCAGTGAAGAAGCAGGTTTAGAATGGAAAGGAAGGGCTTACCAATCTGAAGTTTAATGAGTTGTGTGGACTCCTGAACCTATGGGCACCAATCTAACCCACTGAGTGCTAGAATTGATAGTGACAAGGGAGTGGTCTGAAGGAGGTGTGTGTGTGGACTTCCAAACTTGCAGCTGGTACCCATCTCTCCTAACTTGGATGAGTAGGGCTGCACTGACCAAAACCAGAATGAAGAGACAGATGTGTGACACTGTGAGTTGGTGTAAATTGCTGCAATTATGATGGCTTGCTGTGTACTAGACCTTGCTTATGGATGCAGGCACTCAAAGTTCCAACTGGAATAAAGATTCTTCACATTAGAGAGCATTTTCGCTTCTTCAGAAAACTGGCTGATTGTTGTTGTTAGTGCCACCACCACCGAGTCAGTTCTGACCCACAGCAACCCTATATAGAGTTTCCGAGGAGCCTCTGATAAGCTTAAATTTATTTAAAACTACATTCTAATAGGACCCCATGATCACCCTGTGTCCTTCAAGAAAATCTATCAAGACTATTCCTTTAAAAGCCAAAAAAGAACAGTTGCTATAATCTACTGAGCTGACCTCTCTGCCTTGAATATAAACGGACTAGCAGATTCCCTTGGAAGCCACTGGTGTGACTGGACCTTTTTGAAGCACACTTGTAGTGCTGTAGGGTAAGCATTGGATTACTAACCACAAGTTCAGAAGTTCAAAACCCACTCGCTGCTCCTGGAAACCCTATATAGTCGCTATGAATTGGAGCCAAGTTGATAGCACACAACAGCAACAAGACTAAGACAAATGTGTTACTAAGAGAATGTGCCTACAGCCATCCACTGATCACAAAGGCCTTCAAGCCAGTTTTGTTTGGGATAAATCCATACGTGTATGAACTGTAAACTTAGTAGCAGTACTTTCTGGCTTACTCTTACATTATTTAAAGACCTTTGAGGAAAAATTTGAAAATTATGCAGAAGAGAATAATGAAGAGTTACATTTTAATTTAAAAAGTAACAAAGAATGTTGATCTTTTTGAAAATAATAAATTGAATGATATTACAATGGAAACACTGTAATTAAATATAATCAGTTATGGTAAGGCTATCACTTGCTAAAACTTAGTGTTTTTTGTTGTTAGGTACCATCAAGTCATTTCCAACTCATAGCAACCCTATGTACAACATTTGAAACACTGCCCTGTTCTGCACCATCCATACGATCATTACTATGTTTGAGCCCTTTGTTACATACAGCCCTGTGTCAATCCGTCTCAGTTATGGCCTTCCTCGCTTTCAAGGCCCCTCTACGTTGCCAAGCATGATGTCCTTCACCAAAGACTTGTTCCTTTTAATAACATGCCTTAAGTTTGTGAGACTAAATTTTGCCATCCTTGATTCTAAAGAGCATTCAGGTTGCACTTCCTCCAAGACAGATTTGGTCCTTATGAAAGTCCACAAAACATTCTTCAACAACACCATAATTCAAAGGCATCAATTCTTCTTTAATCATTGTTCAGATTTTACATGCATATAAGGTGATTGAAAATACCATGATTTGGGTCAGGCCCATCTTAGTGCTCAATGTGAACTCTTGGCTTCTTTACACTTTTAAAACATCTTTTGAGGCAAATTTTCTGAATTCAAAATATCCTTCTGAATTCAATAAGTCATTTCTTGACTGCTGTTTCCAAGGGCATTTGTTGTGGGTTAAAGTAAAATGAGATCCCTGATAACTTCAGTATTTTCTCCATTTATCATGGTGGTGCTTATTGGTCCAGTTGTGAGGACTTTTGTTTTCTTCATTCCAAGGTATAATCTACACTGATCTCCATCAATAGTTCTCTTCACTTTCATCAAGCAAATTTTTTTTATATCATCTACATATTGCAGGTTGTTAATAAGTCTTCTTCCTTTTCTGGTGTCAACTTCTTCATGTAGCCCAATTTCTCAGATTATTTGTTTAGCAAACAGATTGAGTGAGTAAGGGAAAACCCTGACACACACCTTTCCTCATTTTAAACCACACAGTATCCCATGCTTTGTTCTAATGACTGCCTCTTGGTCTATTTACAGGTTTTACGTAACACAATTAAGTGTTCTGGAATATCCATTTTCATGTTACACATAATTGATTATCATCCACACAGCTGAATGTTATTGCATTCTCTGCTTTCAGCCAAGACTCTACTGACCACAGCAATGGTATCTATCCCTCATTCCATGTCCCAAATCTGGCTTGAACTTCTAGTAGTCCCATATGGATTTACTTCTGCAATCATTTCTTAATCATCTGATGCAAAATTTTACTTATGTGTGCTACTAATGATATTCAATCATTTCAGCATTCTGTTGCGTAATTCCTTTTTGGAATGTGCACAAATCTGGACCTTGCCCAGTTAATTGGCCAGGTAGCTCTCTTCCATGTTGCTTGGCATAAACGAGTGAGCACTTCCAGTTCTGCATCCTTTTGCTGAAACATCTCAATTGGAATTCCATTATATTCTGAAATCCTGTTTTTTTTCCCCTTGTGTTTTAATGTAACTTAGATGTCTTCCTTCAAAATCATTGGTTCTTGATCATATGCAGCCTCCTGAAATGGTTAAATGTTGACCAATTATTATAATGCTTATTGGTTCAGTGAATCTGTGGATTCCTTCATTTCTTCTTCTTTTGATGCTTGTTTTGTTTTGTTTTGTTTCCCAGTGTTTTGTCCATAGAATCCTTCTATATTTAAACTTGACGCTTGATCTTTTTCTTCAATTCTTTCAGTTTGAGAAATACTGAACATGTTCTTCCTTTCTGGTTTTCTCAGTGCAAGTCTTTGGACATGTCATTACAATAATTCATATTCCTATATTGTTCAATGAAATCTTCCACTCAGCTCTTTTACTTTGTCACTTCTTCCCCTTGCTTAATGACTTTGCATTCAATAAAAATAAATTTGTTGTTTTTTTTCTTCCCAGTCTTTTCATGAACTTTTGCTTTCTTTATGTATGATGTCCTAAATGTCATCCTGCAACTTCAGTCGTGTGAACATTCAGTCATTAGTATTCAATGCATCAAATTTATTCTTGAGATGGTCTCTAAATTTAGGTGGCAAATACCTTAAAAGTGACAAAATAAAAACAAACATATGTGATAGTTTTTTTCTTGGCATTCAAGAAACTTATAACCTAGTGTAATGATATATATATGTATATATAATTATCAAGACTTATGTTTTCTATGATCTAAATGTATAAGTTTCAAAGCTTGAGGCCAGTATCATTACGGTTTACATTTAATATCAATTGAGAAGTTATCCTGTGCCACAGACTGTGTTCACACTTGACAAGCATTATTCTTCTTTTTAATCTTCACAGCAATTATATGAGAAAGATGCTATTGTTATCCGTATTTAACATATGATAAAACTAAAGACCCAGTTAATTAAGAAATTTAGTCAAGGTCTCAGATCCAGTAGGAGGTAAGTAATGAAAAGTAGGTGCCTCAGACTTCAAAGGTTTTAAAACTTGATGATTAGAGAACAATATGTTATAGGAATGCCTGGGAAGATGTGACTAATTCTGATTAGGGAAGGTTTCATGGTGGCAATAAACTTTAATGTGTGGCTTCAAAGATGGAACAATTGCTACAGAAGAAGGAAGAAAGCAATTCCAAGCTGAGAAAAATACATGCGTAAACCACATAGATTATGTTTGTTGGATGATCTTGTAGGAATGGAGGGTGTATGGATCGAGAAAGGATGTTATTTCAAATGTGGTAAGTGATATAACTGGAAATGCAAAAATAAATATAAGTTGTTGTTGCTAAGTACCATTGAGTTGGTGCAGACTCATAATGACCCTGTATAGTTTCAAGGCTTTAGATATTCGTAAGAGCAGAAAGCCTTATCTTTCTCCTGCAGATCAACTGGTAGGCTCAAACCACAGACCTTAAGTTTCACAGTCCAGTGTTTATCATATGAAGCCACTGAGCTCAAAAATATTATATATTATGTTATATTGTATATAATTTGAATTTATTATCTAGGCCAGAGATTCCCAAGAGGTGGAGTACCTTAGTTAAGATATATCCTAAGTACACGAGAACAACCTTTTCCATATGATTCTCACTGTATTGTTAGTGTTTGTTAAGTGTCATTGAGTTGTTGTGACCCTGCATAGGGTTTCCAAGGAGCGGCTGGTGAGTTTGAACAGCCAACCTTGTGGTTCAAACTGACATTTCAGTCCAGCGCATTAACCCACAGCACCACACAAGGACTCCTTAGGACCCCACTTTCAATGATGAGAGTAGATTATATCCCTCATGCTAATAGAAAAAGATAGAGGAAAGAATACCCATCTAGTTTCTTGGGAGCCACTGAAGGCTTCTGAGTAAGGATAATAAAATTATGTCTCTGGTTTTTGTTTTGTTTTTTTAAGGTTTTTATTGTGGATTGAGTGAAAGTTTATAGAACACATCATCAGTTTCACATTCAACAATTCATATAACTTGTTTCATTATAATGATTATAATCCCCTCCATATACCATCAGTTAAAAGTATTTCTCTATATCCACTTTAGCTTTTTAAAAAACACACAAACAAAAAAACCCACTCAGGCATATATAATAATTTACATCTCCAAAGGGCACATTCTGCAAGTCTGCT
>NW_006408529.1:11302619-11343935 GCF_000296735.1 Chrysochloris asiatica
AGGTGCACAGACAGCAAGGGACCAATGAACAGATACCAAAAGAAAAGAATGTCCACACCTTTATCTCAGCGGTTCTGCCAGGCATCTGTGGCCACCCTGATCCTTCCCCCACATGGTCTCACCCAAGATGGTGGCTCCTGGAGCAGCTGAGCATCCCAGACTGGAAAGCAATAGATTTCTTGCTTCTGCCACAAATTACCCCAGCTATGAGCCTTCCAACCTTCTAAATATTCCTTTATATGTGGTTCAAAGTTCTGCGACCGTCCCCTGAGCCTACTTGGTCGGGTATTCTGTGTTGTTGTTGGCGGAGCTCCTTACTGCACTTCTACCCGATCTTGCATCTTGTTTGTTCTCCTGTCTCTGGTTTTGAACATTAACTTTGCACCTAAGAATAGAATGAATAGAAATATGGATGGCAAGGAAAAGAATAGTCAGGTTAGAAATCTGCTGCAACCATTAGAAAGAGACATGAAACAGCAAGCATTAGTCACACAGAGAAATGGTTCATTAATGAGTTTTTTCTAGTGTTTTCTTGATCCTTTGGGATTATGCATATATTCATTCTTGTCATTTATACATTTCAAGAGATATGAGTATTTAGTGAGGACCTTGTACTTAACAAAGGCTGTTCAAAGAAGTAGAGATTTAGGAATAAATGCTGCAAAAATTTTTTGAAACTAAGGACCTTTCAGTGATGCATTGTCCCCTGTAGGTTTGTTGGCATTCAACTTAAGTCTGTCTCTCTCCTCCACAACTCTTAACCAACACTCTAGAATAATCAGGGCCACAGAAATAGTCTAAACTGAAAGTATAAAACAATAATAGACCATATAAGATATTTAGACTTAAAAATTCATTGATTATTCAGAGAATTTATATTTACTACAAGAGTGTGTTCTTTCACTCTTTTTTTTTTTTTTTCACCATGTACAATCTGATTCATATTTTTTCCTTGGATGTGAAGTTGAATCAAGCTGATATCAGGTTTCTTACTCATAATCTCTTCAAAATACTGTCTCTCCATTGCAAGAGAAATTGCAGATTTCTAAAATTTCTGAAAAAGTAAGCAGCTATAGAAAATTAGTTTTACTAATTATAATAGTGACAGTGATCATGAATTGCCTTTACAACTTACTATATGCTAGGCATTGTACCAAGTGATTTATTTATTTATATCATCATAATGATTTCTCACATCAGTACTATGCAGGTGGCTGGTGGTGTGGTGGTGGTTCTATGCCGTCTGACTCAGTGACCCTGTATAAAGTTTCTAAGGTTATAATTCTTTAGAGAAGCCTAAAGCCTCATCTTCCTCCCATGAAGCATCTGTTAATTTTGAACTACTAATCTTGATTTTGAACTGTTGACCTTGTATTTAGCAGCCCAACACATACCCCACTAAGCCACCAAGGCAACTAATACTATGCAGTAGCAATCATATATACCCTATTTCAGAAATGATGAAACTAAAGTCCTTGCCCAAGAATATAGCTGATAAATTGGCAAAGGGTATTAGTTTCCTATTGCTGTAACATCAAACCTGATGACAACATTCATTTATTATCTTACAGTTCTGAGTATTAGACGTTCAGAATGAGTCACATTGGGTTTAAATAGAAATTTCAGCAGAGTCAAGTTTCTTCTGGATGCTTTAGGAAGAATCTGTTTCTTTGCATTTTCAAGTTTCTAGATACCACCTGCATTGCTGGGCTCATGCCCCTTCCTTCATCTTCAAATCCAATAATTCAAATCTAGCTCTAGCTCTGCCTCTGACCTCTTTCCCTCATTACAACTCCTTCTTTGACATTGATCCTCCCACTTCCTTCTTATGGCTCCTATGATAATCCAAGATAATCTCTCAACTCAAGGTTCTTAATTTAATCACATCTGCATCCTTCCTTTTGTCATATGAGGTAACATATTTGCAGTCTCTGGGGATGTGGACATCTTTGGGAGGCCTTTTGCACAAAGTAAGATTTGAATCCAGTTCACCTCTTTCCAGATTCCATACTGGCCACTCTGCTATGTTACCTCTTCAAATGGATAGTAATGAAATGATGACAAACAGATGGCAACTATAGAAATGCTATTTCAAGTCCATATAGGAAGAAACATCCCTTATTTAGAGTTGTCTGAAATTGCAGTGGTTTGCCTCAGATAACAAACTGGTTTCCATTACTTCCTGGAGGTTTCCAAGACAGGGAATTTCCTAGACTCCTTCTAAATCTATGTAATCAAAATCACACTGTGTCAAACTGAAAGGACTTAATATTTTAAGAACTCTCCAGATGATTTTCCCAAATCTGTTGTTAGATGCCATAGAATTGGTTTCAACCCTTAACAACCTTATGTGCAACAGAACAAAGTGTTCTTCAGCCCTATGCCATCCTCAAAATTGTTAGTATGTTTGAATCCATTGTTGCAACCATTTTGTCACTCCATCTTGTTGTAAGTCTTCTTTTTCATGAAGTCTCTATTTTATTAAGCATGATTTCCTTCATCAGGGACTGGTCCCACCTGATAACATGTCAAAAATTCATAAAGCAAGTCTCACCATCCTTCCTTCTATGATACATTCTGCATATACTTCTTCCAACAGAGACCTGTTCATTCTTTTCATAGGCTATGACATATTTAATATTCTTCACCCACCCCATAATTGAAAGGTATTACTTTTTCTTCATTCTTCCTTATTTGTTGTTCAACTTTTGCAAATATAAAATTCCTTAAACCTCCCTTTAAATTTCTTTCTTAAATTCATTTTCTTGTTGAGTGGGTCTGAGACTTGACATCTCTAGCAAGCTCTTTGGTAATACCGATGCTTCCAGTGCCATGACCATATTTTGTGAATCAAGACTTTGGTGTGTAGCATGAAGAATTGCTTCCCAAGCTCTTCTTTCAAATTGTAGAGATGCTCTACTTGCCTTAGTCAAAACCTGTTCCTGCTCAAGATAGCAGGACTAAGAACAATTAATCTGTGTTCTTTAAGGCAAGAAAGCATTCAAATGGAATGGACATGGATGCACACATTAGAATTAGAATAAGTAAATGGCAGAGCACCTACATGTAACAGGCACTATGCAAAAATCAAAGTACAAAGTAATTTTTTTACATAGCTATACATATTAATCATTTTAAACACAGAAAACATCTTTAAAGCTGTATGAGCTACCTAATAAGAAAAAGTAGTTCTATCACTTATTAGCTTATTTGCAAATAGATTAAAAATTATGTTTCACTTTACTTTGAGGAGTCTCAAAAACTGCCACGGACTCTTTAAGGATGTAACCATAACATATGAAGAGTCCTTGTTACCAACCTAATAAAATGGTATCAGTTCCTTTCCCAAACATGCTAGAAGAATGATGTAATACTTTGGTTTTTAAAAAAGTCTCATTATAAAATTAAAATGCATATTAAAATGTTATAAAAATTAAAGTATACAAATTAAAATGCAGAAATAACTTTATGTATCTTAACTTCATTGAAGAATATAGGACTTATTATCACTAAGATTCATGGCTTTTCAACTAAAGTAAAAATATGCTCAGCTCTGACATTTAGGGGAGAAAGCCGTTTTTCAGATACTAGAGTTAGGCAATCAGCGTCCTGAGGAATTCATTTTGACAAACCAAATGAAATCACAGCATCATCAGCCCAAGTTCTATAAACCTTGGTTATTTTTTCCAAGATGGACCTACTTTTGATTCCATATGTTATCTGAATTTGCACCTTATTATATGGTAATACAGTGGAAAATATCACAAGGTCATCTAGAACTGCACTTCCATCTGGTAGAGAATGTCCTGCAATTTTTCTAAAAACCTTCAGATAAGTAGATTAGTCAACATCCCCTGGTAACATATTTCATTATCTCAAAGACACTTAGAGACATAGGGCATCAAAAAAAAAAAAAAAAGCTTCCATTTTAGTTTATGTCTATTTTCATTGTTTTGCTCTCATTCAATACAGAATACATCTGCTCACCAGCACTCACTACTTCCTATGAGTACCTGACTATTGTTAAGCACTCATCCACACTTTGCTTCTTTAGGTTAAATCACAGCTCTGTCCTCTGTCCTAAAAATCTCCTTTGCCCAAGGAGTATTTTCTCTTTTGCCTCTCCATCAAAAGACTCAAAATTGTTTCATTTCACTTTGAGGAGTCCCAAATCTGCCACTGAACTCATGGGTTACAAGGATGTATCCAATAACAGTATAATGAAAGTCATCGCTTTATGGAATATGCTGCTGCTTCTACATTCTGGAATGCATTAGTGTTTGCTACAGTTGATGCCCAGGAATTCATATATCATTTAGTTGTTGTTACTTTTGTTAAGTGCCGTCAAATCATTTCTGACTCATAGCGACCCTGTATAGGGTTTCTAAGGAGCAGCTGGTGAGTTTGAACCACCAACCTTTAGGTTCAAACCAACCTTGTAGTCTAGTGCTTGTCCTACAGTGTCACACCAGGAGACCTATCATTTAATACAGGCCTATTTATAAGTTTTGAAAGTTTAAAACTACCTAAAAGGCCCTCTGTGCCAACCATCTCATGCATAAATGCTATGTCAAAAACTCCTACAACTTTAAATTACTTTTTGTTGTGTTACAGAGATTTTGAATGTTGAGACTAAAACTCCTCTCTTAACTCTCAGTTGCATGACAGTCCACACCACCAATTACTGAATTAGTGATTTATACTTAGCTGTAACCCTGAAGCAAATGACTTCTATATATCTATAAAAATGAAGCCTGTTGTGTTTTCTATTAGTATGTTTTCTATCCAGTATTATTTCTATTATATCTAGTTTTTAGCTGAATATCTCCATACTTTCAAAGTACTTCTCAATAATCCTTACAGTAGTTGACAAATACATTGGTCCATTATGAGTAGCATGTGGAACTATTTATTTCCCTACTTGAATGTCTTCTGTAGAATCCCCAATGGATAAATAGTCCTTGAGTTTTTCCATAGTATGGATCTCAATGTTACATGAGGTAATAATCAATTCCAATTTAGAACAGTTCTAGCCCTTAGAAAGTTCTATAAATTAAACCCAAATCTACCTGTACTTAACTATAACTTGTTAACTTAAGTCTCGAGGATCCCTTTTGGTTGTGCTTAAAGTCTAAAAATATACTTGTGCATAATCCTCATATCAATCCATCCATTTTCTGGACTAAGCTGTGTAACCCTCTGACAAGGTGTCTAGGCAGAGCACTATTTCACTAATGTTACGCCCTCACTCACATTTGATACTGAGCTTCTATCAGCATAACAGCAGAGCATAAGCGAATATAATCTGTGACTTAATATAATCATCCTAATTATATTGAATATAACATCAGCTTAAACCTCTGATCTTTTTCCACAAGAAATCTTATTAAACTTTTTTGTTTTTAAATTCCCTCTACCTCCATTGATACTGCTGTTGTTTCTGTAGGGTTGTTTTTTGTTCTTTTGTTTTTTTTTTTGTTTTGTTGTTGTTACTTACAGATGGATATGACTGTTTTATTTTATTTTATTTATTTATTGTATCTAGTTGTGTAGTGCAGTGAATTTCTGGATGTGTCTCTTCTAGTCCTGGTCTTTGCAATTCCAACCAAGCAGCTGAGTGGATTCATGAAGATTATGTGCATTTCCTCTCTTTAGTAGGAAAAGGTAGAAGAAGTTGGTGATAGGATTATATGATGCAGTTGTGGGTGATTGTTAACAAGGTTAATTATAATTGTAACAACTTGGAACTTTAATGAGGGGATTGGTCAGTTTGACATCTCACTAACGTTAAAATGAGCCATCAAAGCAACAGGGATGGGGATCTCACGACCATCAAGAAAGATAAGCTAGGAGTGGAGCATGTCTTTTGTGATCGCTTTGACACCAGAGGAGCAGTAGAGGAGTGGCAAAAGCAGAACCAAGAATTAGACATGATACATCATCATGAGCTTCCAAGCTGAGGAAAACTGAGTACCTTCAGGCAGGAGGCTTGCTTGTAGGATGGGTGTCTCTAGGCACTTAATTAGGAGAGCTTGATTTGCTGATCCAGAGAGCTAGAGCTGAGCACCTTTAGGTAGAAGCTTAGGACAGAATGGTGTGTCTCTTAGGCATTTATCAGCTGCACAAAAAGAGCTTTGTAACAGAGCTCAAAAAGGATACAGACCAAAGGGCTTCAAGGCCAAGAGGCAGAGGGCATGGCTGGGAAGAGGCTGTCTTGACCAAAGAACTGTGTCCTGAGCATTCCCTGAATTGTAACCTAACTTCCCTTACAAACTGCATAATTACGAGTATTATTTTATTATAGACCATTAACTACTCGTATTTGGAGTCCTGATGTAGAGCTGTAGGGTAATCACTCAAACACAAGGTCAGAAGGTAAAACTCGCTGGTTGCTCCTCAGAAACCCTATAGAGGGTCACTATGAGTTGGAACAAACCTGATGGCACTAAACAACAACAACTATATTTTTCATTGAAGCAGATAGTGAACTTACAAAACCTATGTTTTTACAACCTATATCTCCTATTGTTATATGGCATAGTATTGCCTTTAATACAACTTGTTCATAAATATTACAGTAAAATCTGCAGGAATTTTCCTTAAATGGTGCTGGTTGTGTGCCATGGAGTCAGTTCTGACTCATAGCAACCCTGCATAGGGTTTCTGAGGCTGTAAATCTTTACGGGAGCAGAAAGCCTCTTTCTCCCTCAGAACCACTGGTAGCTTTGAACTGCTGACCTTGAATAGCACACCCATATAAATAATATGTACACACATACATCAAGTTGGAAATGATGAAATTATCTTAAAACATTTTGGCATGGTGTGCCCATACATATACCACATATGTACAATATTTCCAGATGTGAATTCTCATTTAATAGTATAAAAATGTAACTTTTGATCACATTTGTATAATAAAGGTATAAGCCATGGTCAAGAACTCATGGGTCAAGTTTGGGAGTACCCTGGTAATTGGTAAACAATTGAAACTGTTCTTTTATTCTTGGGCAGTTTTCAATGAGGCCTGAGAGCAGTGGAGTGACTTGTAGTAATCAAATTGTACCTTGAACATCATTCCAGAGATGGCAGAGGGTCAAACAGGGCTGCACACAGGTGGAACTGCCACAATCTGAGCACAGGTTGGTCCCACAGTGGGCAGAAACCATTGCCAGTGTATGCTACATGAATCTGGGCAGCATGATGGTACAATGGTGCGTATGCACTGTCCCAACCCCAAGGGACCTATGGGTGACTGTCTTAGTTATCTAGTGCTGCTGTAACAGAAATACCACAAGTGGATGGCTTTAACAGCAACAACAAAAACTTATTCTCTTACAGTTTAGGAGACTGGAAGTCCAAATTCAAAGTACCAGCTCTAGGGGAAGGCTTTCTTCTTTGTCAGCTTTGGAGAAAGGTCTTTGTCTCCTTTCAGCATCAGTAGGTCCAATATTCTTTCAAGATCTTCATGTGTCTTGGGGTCAATATTTTCTTAGATCCAGGAACTTCACAGTACAGGGACCCCAGGTTCAAAGCATGCACACCACTCCTGGCTCTTCTTTCTTGATGGTAGCAGGTCCCTCTGAGCTCTGCTTGCTTGCTTACTCTCTTTTACATCTCAAAAGGTATTCACTCAAGACACAACCTAATCCTGTAGATTGTATCTGGCCTCACTGACATCATGGAAGTAAAGGATTCACAATACATAGGATAATTATATCAGATCAGGGCTGATCACATCAGATCACTTCATTGTGGAGAGTGATTGCATCATATTAGAGCTCATCATGGAGGTGATTATTACATCTTAACTGTTAAACCACTGAGGATTCTGGCCCAGCCAAGTTGTTTCAAAATCTTAACTAGCACAGTGACCCATGTCATCGCAAAGAAAGAGATGTGTGAACCCTCTATGCCAATGACTCTCAAACCCACCCTGTGGTGTCCGCATAGGTGGGAGATTCAAATGGCCTGACCTCAGCAGCCAGCCAGTCAGATGGAAGATCAGAATGTATTCTGCTGTGGAGCACCAGCCTCCCTGCCTAAGTAACCTCCCTGGCCCATGTCCCTCCTAGACTAGGGTTAGCAGCCATGACTTGGACTGTTTCTGGTGCAGAAGAGAAAGCAGTTCGTAGAGCAAGGAGGAATTCTATTGGGAGAAGTGGGTGTTTTAGAAACTCTAGAGTAGGCAGGTGAGAATTTGCTGCTGAGAGCCAAACCTCCATAAACACAGCTTAACATTAAATTTAATGTTAATGCTTAACAACAAATCATGAGAAAATTGAGATTGACGTCATCAACATATTAAAAGTACTAATGTAACACGCTTATAAAAATGCATGGCAGTCATATAGTATATAATGTGGCACTGTAGGATAAGCACATGATTGGTTTGAACCACAAGGTAGGCAGTTCAAACTCACCAACTACTCCTTGGAAACCCTATACTAGGTCACTATGAGTCAAAAACAACTCAGTGGCACTTAACAAGAAAATACACATAATTTGCTTAAATATACTGTATTTAAGCAAATACATTTGTACTAGACAGAATTTCTAATATATATGCATTACTCTCCGCATTTACAAAGAAAGAATCTCAGATTCCTTGAAATTTAGTGAATTGCTCAAAAAACACAGTAACCCAACTCAAGAAAATGGCTGACTTCACATTTAATGATTTCTTCACCATTCACAACACCTCCCTAACACATTTTCCCTTGTTTTTATATAAATACAATTTCATTAATTTATAAGTACTTGAATTTGTATTAGTAATTTTACTGTAGGAAAAGTACAATAGTCGTAAGTTAATTATGTTGTTGTTAAGTGCCATCAAGTTCCGTCCAACTCAAAGCGATCCTGTATAGGGCTTACAAAGCTTTTTAAATCTTCCCAGAAGCAAAAAGCCTCAACTTTCTCCAGAAGAGTGACTGTTTTCAAACTTTGCCTCGTGGTTTGCAGTCCAGTGTTTATCATATGGAGCCACCGTGCTCCCAAGTTAATTTTGTTGCTGTGGTTGTTAAGTGCCGTCAAGTCGGCTCCGACCCATAGCGACCCTGTATAGGGTTTCCAAGGAGCAGCTGTTGAACCTGAAGCACCAACCTTGAGATTCAAACCAACTTTGCAGTCCAGCACACTAACCCACAGCGCCATACCAGGACTCCAAGTTAATTATAAGAACCCCATATTTAAAAGTGTCTTCTTTGATAATGTTTACTCTTGCAGATCCACAGAGTCTCCAAACAGAAAAGCTTATCAATCTTCCATCTAATCAAAATTTAAAAGTTTTCCTAACATTTAGCCACACATCTGAGCCTGCCCTATTTCCTTGGTTCTCAGTATGTTTATGAAGTCGTGATGTGGCACTGCGGGTTAATGCGCTGAACTACAAGGTCAGTTTAAACCAAGGTCGGTCAATCAAGCTCACCCTTCGCACCTCAAAAAACCTACACAGGGTTGCTATGAGTCGGAACCAACTCAATGGCACTTAACAATAACAGTATCTTTATAAAAACCTCCACTTTCTCCTAAGATTCCATTTCTTCCTCTTCATTAGCTAGTTTTTCCTTGAAAGTCATAATTTAAACTAGAAATAAGTCATTTCTTCCTCGTTTCAGGCATCCTTAGCAAGGCAAGGAAAGCATAGAGCAAATCATTGCTTTGAACTGGATCATGAAGTTTAGCTCATTATTCCCACTGTAAAAAGAAATGTAAAAACATATCTAGTTAGTGTAAAGCATCATCAATTTCTCTAAAATTACCTTTGTATCTTCACTGGAATTTACCCGGGGAAGTAATCTATCAACCTGAGAATAAAACCTACAATAATGCCAAGGTTCAGTCAGGGAAATGAAAGTATTATGAGTTTATGGATAAGCATTATTATAGGAAGCTGTTATTGTCAAGTGACATTGAATCGTTTCTGCCCCATGAGGACCCTGTGTAGGGTTTCTGAGGAGCAGCTGGTGAGCATGAACCGCCGATTTTGCAGTTCAACCCGACCTTGCAATCCTGCGCATTAATCCCACAGCACCACACCAGGACTCCATTATAGAAAGCGGACTTTATTTAATTGAGGGGAAAACTGGAGAAACAAGACTGAAAGGAGTGGCTGAAGCCAGATATTACCTGATAATCCAGTGGGACTACAAAGGAGAAGCTTTAACAAACCAGAATGCTTTTGATGTTCTGCTGATGGTGGGTTTGCCGCTGGCCGTAGAACCAGTAGTTGAGAGAAAAGTAGTTGAGAGCTGGACAGGAAGCAGAAAATAAAGACAGATTGGAATCTGACAGCACATTTTCATCTGTTTCTCACTGCCTCTAATTGCAGTGATCTTAGAAATTAAAGACTTCCACTCTCTTTCTTTCAACTTCTAAATCCTGCTCAAATTTCTTTTTATTCATTTACAAATAAGAACCATAAAATAATAGAATTCTGGGAAATGTAGTTCCAATGGTGTAAAGCTGACACATTGCAAAGCCACCACACTGGTGACCTGGTGTGATGCTGTAGGATAAGCACTGGGCTGCTAATCAAAAAGCCAGTATTTCAAACCCACCAACTGCTCCTTGGAAACCCTATACAGGGTTATTATGAGCTAGAACCAACTCAACAAGTTAATGGAATACAACACTCCATCTCCTTTCAATTCTGGTTTATTTGAAACAAACTTTCATTTTCATGTTCTAATTTTTAAATTTTATTTGTATATTAAACATAGTCATTTAATATAATTTTATAAATGGTGGGAAGAAGAACCAATTCTCATTTAAAATACATTATTGATCATATGCCAAATGCCTGTGTCTGTGTCTGTCTTTATACTTGAATTGTTAAGTCCTGTCACAGTACCACACAATTCTTCCAATTGAATCTATATAATTCACTTATAAATCTGATAGGGAATAATTGCCCCTCAATTGCATTATTTTTTCTTTTGATGATCATTTTCATGTCTTCCATCTACTAGAAAAAACATGTACGTATGTATTATTTTCTTGTACTATTGCTTTGGTAATAATGTCTTGGTGTAGCGCTGTGGGCTAATGTGCTGGACTGCAAAGTTGGTTTGAATTTCAAGGTTGGCTGTTCAGATTGACCAGCCATTCCTAGGAAACCCTATATAGGGTGGCTATAGGTCAGAACTGACTCGATAGCACTTACCAACAACAACATTGCTTTGGCAAAGACATCCAGTACAATAAATAATAGGTGCAGTAATAGTCATTCTTGTCTTGTTTTATACTCTAATGGGAAATTTTCTGCTATTTTATCAGTAAGTGAACTATTGTTTTTAATATGTAGATCCTTTATTATTTAAGCAACATTTTTTCTTTGGGTTTACACGGCTTTGTTTTTATTTTAATCAGAAACTGTTCATGAGTTTATCAAAGGTTTGTAAAAATATCCATGAAAATGACTGTGATTTTTGTCTGTACACTCAATAAAATTAATAATTATAAATAATATATTACCTAAATGTCATATTCTCCCTGCATTCCTCCAATAAAACCTACTTAATCATAACTTTTTTCAGTAACTATTTGATTAAATAAACTAACATGTTTTCTCTGATACTTCTGTTCACAAGTGGAAACAGTGTTCATGTTTGGTTTTCAGTTGTATTTGTACTTGATAGGTATTATAGCCTTTATAATTGATTGTGAAGCCTCCAATTGCTTGTTTTGTCCCTCCCCACTATTTCCTCCTGTGTATTCTGGGACATCAAGTTCATTAATTAAAATTTTTCATCCCCCCCTCTTTTTTTTTAAAGTGGAGGATTTTCCCATTTCTTTAATCTAGGTAAACACTTCTTTCCAATTCCCTGTGAGGATTATGCCATTTCAGTTCAAGAGAATAATAATTCTGATGTGATCATGACTCAGAAAATAAGTATACCCTCTTGTCCATTGACAATACCAGTACTTTTAAGTTCAGTCAACTATCCATAATTATTGATTTGTAAGGACAATCATTACCCTCTACTGTAGAGGTGATTCCAATACATAGCAACACTCACAGTGAGTTCTAAATATGTTGTTGTTGTTGTTGTTGTTGTTAAGTGCCATTGAGTTGAGTCAATTCCAACCCTTAGCGACCCTGTATAGGGTTTCCAAGAAGCAGGTGGTGAGCTTGAACTGCTGACCTTGCAGTTCAAATGGCTTTGCAGTCCGGCACATTAACCCAGAGCACCACGCCAGGACTCAGCTCTAAATCTATGGGAAGGTAAATGGTTAACATTTAGAGTTAAAAGACATCACCTGGCCCTTAGAAACTCCCAAGATGTTTAGAGAAATGGCATGCACTCCTGAAATAGTTTGATGGAAGTACAGATGACATATTAATAATATTTCATGATAAAGCATAAAATGAGTATGGAAATTCAGAGAGGATGTGCCTAAGTGCTGAGTGACAAAAATTACAAATTAGAAAAGTTTTTGTTAAGAGAAGTGAATTCTAAGTTGAATATTGAATGAGGAATATAAATGAATTAGGATCCACTCAATGATATTTTGAAAAGTATGTGAGAAGCGGGGCAGCAAAAATATAAGCAGATCCATGGACGGATGACCATAAATATTCATTCAAAAAATGAATCTGTCTGCAAGTATCTTAGAAAGCTTAAGAAAGGAGATCAGAGAGATGGTATAGCAATAGTACAATGCAGTAGTACAAGTCATTAGGCTGTGGTCCTTAGCAGGTCACTGAAGCTTTCAAGCTGTCTCAAATGTTCCATTGGGTTTTGTTCCAATTGGTTGTTCACAAACGGAGCTAAGCCTACTCTGGTATGCATATGAAACTTGGTTCAAATTTGACCTTGGAGTTCAGATATCACACATACATACATACAAACATACAATCATGTTTCTGATTCAAATGGGAAAAGTCTTTAACTGTCTTATTATGGGAGTGGTAGTGGTTGGTTGCTGTATGTTGTCAAGTTGGTTCAGACTCATAGTGACTCTATGTAGGGTGTCCAAGGCAGTAAATCTTTAGAGGAGTAAAATACCTCATCATTCTCATTTGGAGTGACTGATAGATTTGAAATGCTGATCTTGTTGTTAGCAGCCCAAAGTATAACCCACTAAGTTACAAGGGCTCCTTTATTATGGGAGTTGTTGTTGCTAAGTGCTGATGCGTAGTGACCCTATATAGGTTTTCCTAGAAGCAGCTGGTGAGCTTGAACTATGAACCATACAGTTCAAACTGACTTTTCAGACCTGCGCATTAACCCACAGCACCACACCAGCCCTGATACTATGGAAGTGGCGGTGGTAGTGGTAGTGTGCAGTTGAGTCGGTTCCGACTCATAGCGACCCAACACAGTGTTTCCGAGACTATAAATCTTTACAGGAGCAGAAAGCCTCATCTTTCTCCTATGGAACAGCTGGTAGTTTCCAACTGCTGACCTTGAGGTTCGCAGCTGGATTCGTAACCACTATGCCACCAGAGCTCTTTCAGTTTTGAAATAGGGGCATAATTATTTGTTTGTCATCATACATATGTTTAAGAATGACTTAAGTGCTGGTCACTATACAACCGTCTGAATATATGAATTAATATAATGATGAATCTACTTCAAAAGGTCACAGTCTTGAGAACCCTCTGAGCACTTCTACTCTGACATGTGAGATGGTTATGAGTTGGAATCAACTCTGTGACAACTAATAACAGGTTAAGAAAAAATCACTATACCTGAGACCATCACATCCTTGTGAATCCATACTTATAACAATCCATGAGAAATAGTAACTACAAGAAAAAGAAAGCCTCTATCTGGTATGTTCGAGTGGTGCTGTAGGATAAGCACTTGACCTAGGTCAAGGTCAGTTTGTACCGTGAGGTTGGTGGTTCAGACTCACCAACCACTCCTTGGAAACCCTGTATGAGGTCACTATGAGTCAGAACTGACTTGATGGCACTGAACAACAACATCTAGTTTTAGTGCATTGCTTTTGTGATTCCATATTTATGATAAGCCATGAGAAGTATGAGGGTCTACTAGTTATTGAGTTCTCAGATGAATAGCTTTTATAAAATAAAAGAAATCTGATCATAATTATTAACATTGGTATAAGGAGCTCTGGTAGCGTAGTGGTTACGACTCGGGCTGTGAACCGCAAGGTCAGCAGTTCGAAACTACCAGCTGCTCCGTGGGAGAAAGATGAGGCTTTCTACTCCCGTAAAGATTTACACCCTCGGAAACCCTGTACAGGGTCGCTATGAGTCGGTTCCGACTCCACGGCACATAACAACAACAAAATACAAACCTTAAGGAGCTCTGGTAGCGTAGTGGTTGCGAATCGGGCTGTAAGCCACAAGGTCAGCAGTTCGAAACTACCAGCTGTTCCGCAGGAGAAAGATGAGGTTTTCTGCTCCTGTAAAGATTTCCAGCCTCAGAAACCCTGTACAGGGTCGCTATGAGTCAGAACCGATTCCACGGCACATAACAACAACAACAATACAAACCTTAACCAGATACCTACACAAACATCATGTATACTGTACAGTCATATGGTACCAAAAGCCACTGTACTTGTGACAACCATAAAAATGCCACAAAAGCACACAGAAGCTGAAAGCTTCTGATTAAAACTGAAATGGGATTTGAATGTACAAAGTAAATAATAATTTCACATATTCACATATGTGCACACATCACACACACAGCCATATATATACATGTTTATTACCATAAACTCTCATGTCCCCTTTAAAGAACACTTAGTTGGGAGTTATGCTGATCAGAATTAAATAAGCAGATTTTAAAGCCCAGGGATTAGGTGGTCTACATGATAGGCAAATCACCTTGAATAAAACAATCATGTAGTCAGTGCAGCTGTTTGGAAGAAACACTGGCTTCCCTTAGCCACTCAAATTTCCGGTCTCTTTATTCCAGGGGCTTTATTGATTGCCATATTTTTATAATAAATCATAAAGTCTTTTAAATAATTCTCATTGTTTAACCAACAATGAATGAGTGCTGGTTTGGCGCTGTAGACTACTAACAAAGTTGGTGGTTCAGACCCACCAGCTGTTCCTTGGAAACCCTATACAGTGTCACTATGTCAGAACTGACTCAATGGCACTTAACAACAACAAGGAAGCAAAGGAAAAATTAAAAATACTTTTGAAATCTTTGCCCTCTTTAATTTTATTGACAAACTGATTTAAAAACAGTAAATATAAGTGATACTTATACAAAATGAAATAGGATAAAATTAAACATCTGGGGTGATATTTTTAAACCATGTCTGAAGTATTTTACTTATTGTGACTGTTAGTCATTTTGATTCTTAAATTTAAATATCAAAAAAGTAAAATAAAAATACAAATAATTAGAACTTTTGCCTCTACCTTAACCCCTGTCTGCATATTAATAAACAAGAAAGGAAACACAATTTAGTAATAAGCAATTGATTATCAATTGGAGCTATACTGAGTGTTGAATACAATTTTACTCAATTAAAAATTAAACAACTGATGCGGGCAAAAGGGATCCATTTTTTGGTGGTCATGATATCCCCCTTTTGCCCCTGGAATAGCTCATTTTAAGCACAGTGGGATGGCAAAAGAGGCTATTCCCCCACGTTGTTTTTCTTGTTAAATCACTTCTAACTTATAATGACCCTGAATAGGGTTTCCTAGGCTGTAAACCTCTGCAGGAGTAGAAAGTCTCATCTTTCTCCTGCAAAGTGGCTGGAGGGTTCAAACTGCCAACCTTGTGGTTGACAGTTCAATGTTTATCCTATGGAGCCACCCCACTTTATGCTTCCATAAGTCTTATTTGGGTGAAAGCATCCATAAGATGGTATAGGTGTCGTACACTTTATTTACATAATTAGCTTTATCTGTGCCCAATCTATCAGTAACCAATTACCATTAAATTGACTCTAAGAGATGTCAGCTTGAGGACTAAGGTGCAACTGACCCAAGCCATGGTATTTTCAATAACCTCATATGGATGAGAAAGCTGGACAGTGAATAAGAAGATCATAGAAGAATTGATGCCTTTGAAGAGAATACTAAAAGTGCCATGGACTGCCAAAAGAACCAATAGATCTATTTTGGAAGAAGTGCAGCCAGAGTGCTCCTTGGAGGCCAGGATGGCTAAGTTTCGTCTCTCATACTTTGGACATATTGTCAGGAGAGAACAGTAACTGGAGAAGGATGTCATGTTGGGTAAGATGGCGAGTCAGAGAAAAAGAGGAAGATCCCCAATGAGATGGATCAGCCAGGTGGCATCATTGATGGCGTCAAGTATGGCAGCGGTAGTGAGGTTGGCCCAGGATCGGACATTGTTTCGTTCTGCTGTGCATGAAGTTTCTATGAGTCGATTCTGACTCAATGGCACCTGACAACAACAACAAAATTTATAGACACTCCATGTGGGTTACAAGCACCTCACATTTGCACAGTCCTACTCAATCTGTGAAGGAGCTCTGGTAGCATAGTGGTTACGAATTAGGCTGCAAACTGCAAGGTCAGCAGTTCAAGACTACCAGCTGTTCTGCAGGAGAAAGATGAGGCTTTCTGCTCCCGTAAAGATTTATAGCCTCTGAAACCCTGTACAGGGTCGCTGTGAGTCAGAACTGACTCCACGACACATAACCACCACCACCACTCAATCAGTGTGGTTTAAAATCAGAAAGGTGTGCATCAGGGTTGTACCCTTTTACCATACTTAGTCAATATGTATGCTGAGCAAAAAAATGTGAGAAACTGTCCTATATAAGGGGGCTTCAAAAAGTTTATGGAAAAATTCCATTATCTTCAAATTGCATGAACTTTTTGAAGCCTCCTCATATCAGCCGCTTCTCAAAAACCCTATACAAGGTCAGTTAGGTTTTGGAAATGACTGATGATGGCACTTAACAACAACAATAATAACACATGAAAAACAAGATATTAGGATTGGAAGAGGACAAATTAACAATCTGCGATATGCAGATGACACAAAGGGCACTTGAAAATTTGCAGGTGAAGATCACAGACTAAGCCTTCCATATAGCTAACACTTTAACATAAAACACAGAGCATCACAACAGGGATAATAAGGAACATCATGATAAACGGAAAAAAAACAAGTCAGGAGAGCAAATGATGTATTGCATTGAACAAATATGCTGCAAAAGACCTCTTGAAAGTGTTAAAGGAGCAAAGATGTCCCTTTGAAGACTAAGGTTCGCCTGACTCAAGCCAGGTCATTTCCAATTGCCTCATCTGTATGGGAAAAATGGGTCTGAATAAGGAAGACTGAAAAAGAATTGATGACTTTGAATTATGGTTCTGCTGAAAAATACTAAATATACCACAGACTGCCAGAAGAACAAAGAAATCTGTGTTGAAAAATTACAGCCAGAATGCTTCTTAGAAATGAAGATGGTGAGATTTTGCCTCATATACTTTGGACATATTAGCAGAAGGGAACAGTCCCTGGTGAAGGACATCTTGCTTGGTAAAATGGAAGCACAGTGAGAAAGAGGGAGAACCCCAATGACATGGATTGGCACAGTGGCAACAACAATGGGTTCACACATAGGGACAATTTTAAGGATGCACAGTATGGTGCAGTATTTCATTCTGTTATACATAAAGTCGCTATTAGTTGGAACCATCTAGATAACACCTAACAACAACAACAAAAACACTCAATTTTTTGGTGAGTATTACAAACACTGTACCTAAAAATACCATATTAATTCCCTGTGCCACAGTACTTTAACTACTGTGCTGCCAAGGCTCCTCCACTCACTAGACATCCATACTATGTTGTTGGAGTTATTGTTAAATGCCATCAAGTTGGTTCTGACTGACAGTGATTCATACCATTGAATATTGTTGTTGTTAGGAGCCATTGAGTTGGTTCCGACCCATAGTGACCCTGTATAGGTGTTCCAAGGAGCGACTGGTGAGCTTGAACTGCCGACATTGAAAATCAAACCAACTTTACAGTCCAGCACATTATCCCACAGCAGCACAGTGTAAAATAGTTAACTGCTTCCAAATGATGCTCAAAATAGACAGAAAAATGCTTGGTCTGACTAGTATTAAAATAAAAGTAGACAATGGGTACTGTTGTGTTTTTGCTTGACTCTGGAATCTAAAAAATATTAATTTACTTAATTGGCAAAATTAAAGTATGTGTCCTCCAGGAACTGCCAGTACTAAGATGTGTGGACTGAAATGTGATTTTCTTTGTAATGTATTTGATGAGTTCAGTAAAGATATCTGTTAGTCTATATAATAACATTGTGTTTCTGGGCAGTGTTGGCTACTACATTTTGGCTTATGTATATTGTTGTTGTCAAGCGTCATTGAGTTTGTTCCAACTCATAGAGACTTAGTGGACCACACCAGCAGTCCATGTATGTATATTGCTGTTGTTATGGCGATGTACCTTCTAGTTGGTTCCAACTCTTAAAGACCCTATGTAGGGTTTCAGAGAAGCAGCTGGTGTGTTTGAACTGCAGACTCTATGGTTTATAGTCCAGTGCTGATCCTAAAGTGCCACACCAGGAGTCCTTATGTATATTAAGCACATTCTGCTGTCTTATCTTTCACCAGCCCCTCAATCATTGCTCAGCTTGTTCCCACTGTTGCAGCCACTGTGTAAGTCTATCTCATTGAGCATCTTCCTCTTTTTCACTGATCTTGAAAACAAGGACTTCTGATGTGGCGCAATAGGATCAGCAGCATCATCGGACTGCAAACCACAGGTCAATGGTTTAAGTCCACCAACTGCTTCTGGGAAACCCTGTAAAGGGTCCCTATGAGTAGGAACAGACTCAAGGGCACTTAACAACAACAGCAACAATAATAAGGAATCTTGGTGTGGCACTGTAGGATAAGCCCTGAACCGCAAGGTAGGTTTGAACCGCAAGATAGACAGTTCTACTAGCAGCTCCTTGGGAATCCCACATACGGTCACTAAGAGTCAAAACTGACTCAACAGCACTTAGCAGTGAACAACAACAACAACTTAAAAATATTATTGTGCATGTTGAAGCTTTTATTGTGGTTCAAAACTGGCACTTAAGTTCCCATAAAAGTCAGAGAATGTTATAAGGGTATCATCTCAACAATTTACTTGTTTAGCTCTCTGTTTTGAATTGTGTTTACTAAATCTCAAAAACAATATAGTGGAAAAGAAGATAAAAGCATAAATAAATCCAGATAGTGGTATGAAACTAGTTCCTGACAACCTAAATTGATTGGAGAAATACATATTTTTTAGTATAAAATTATTTTTTGAAAATTTGATTGTTAATGCATTTCTGTATTCATATCAAGGTCAGGTGGACAATTGTTTATGAGTAATCTGAAATCTCTTATAACCTCTTCCAATGGGTTTTATAGCATCTAATTATACTAGACATTTTGCAGTTTCAAATGTGTCTTTTCCATCATAGTTTTTCCATAAGAGCAATGTGGTACATTTTGTCAATTTTGCACTTGTTTTCAAAAGCCCTCCTTTATTTTAGTGGAGAGCTTGCAATTAACCCCCTTCTCCCTATTGAGAAACATCTTTGTAATAACAGCTTTCCTGGCAGTGCTTTTGTTAGGCAGATTTTTAAATCAAGAACCCATAAAGGTTGGAAAAACTCCAGTCATATTAAAGTTCAACAAATCTTTTTTTCAAGGTCATATTCCTTAAGGTTATAGAGGTTTTTTTGAAGGGGGTGGATACTATTGCCAATTCATTTCCCACGTTACAAGAAAGAAAAGGGAAAGAAAAGCCAAACACTATTACCTACTTTACCAAATGCTCAGAGAAAGGCTGAGATTTTACATCTTCCAGGGAAATGACAGGGAGGAGATTTTCTGCTCCCTTTGCCTCTTTGAGGCTTGGTTGTAGGAAGGGTGAGACTTCTGTAAACTACACTACAGACTCATTCATGCACCCAGGCCTGGCCAGCAATCCAGCTGCATGAAAGAGCTTAGTAGTCAAAGGGCATGGTAATTCCCTCCATCTGCCTTTTCTTTCTTCTAAGGAAAAATCTTCACCTGGTGTTTTTGATTCATGTGTTCTAATTATGATGGCTGCCATCAGCAGCCCTGTGGTGTCACCACAAACTCGCTGAGCCCACAGAGCAAACTGAAGCTTGTTAAGCGACCATGTCAGTCTGATTTTCGGGCCCATTTTGCAGCTCTCCACAGGCCTATCTAAAAGCATCAGGAGTCTCAGTCTTGCAGGACAAGTGCATTGTCTTTCTAAATGTCTCTTCCTGATAAGCAAATCCAAATATGGTTCATTCACTGTGGCTTTGAAGGCACAGCAGGGAACTTGGCTTGCATGGTGGATACAACAAAATGCTTAATATTATCACTTGGTATAGAGCTAAAGAACTCAATTTCCAATTCCAGGATAAAAACCTCTGCTCCCTAGCTATGATCAAGAGTTTGAAATTTAAATCAGTAGTCTTGAAAGCTATTCTAACTCTCAAAAGGGCTGGCTTTCCCATACATACAAAGAAGAAAATGCTGTGCTTGCATTAGTATCTGAATCAGGAAAAGCTCACATCATTTTAGAAAATGTAATTCTTGCTTCTTTCAATTGGAATGCTGTTGAGTATTTTCACTGTTTTCAGTTCATTTGTTTTATTGTATTTCCCGTTATTTAGATTATGATTAGGGCTGGTCCCATAGTCCTTTTTTATTGCTTTATATACCTCCTATTGTTTCAGTGCTTCCACACTAATAACACCTGGCAACATCTAAAACATTTTGATTTATTTTAATGTAAGTACAAAAGAAGCATCAAAAATACGAAGGGGATTCAAAAAGTTCATGGAAAACCTCTATTATCTTTTAATCCCATTTCCCATAAACATTTTAAAGCCCTTTCATACACTTAGCCTCAGTCTCAGTTTTCTCTCTTTCTGCCAATCTGTTTTTAGTTACTCTTGAATAGATGCCGAAATGGGAGTTTCTACCTTTATTTTTAGGTCCCCTTGAGAAATGTTTATATGTATCTGGTTAGTTCAAGTTGGATAAATGAAATTTATTTGAGAAAAAAAACACATCACATTTGGGAACTGAAACCTAAAGTTACAATCCCAGGTTTGCAGGTGGGGGTTCAAAGTGCTTCAGATAACTTCTAAGAGACTATGATTCTTATTCCCAACCCAAATGCAGTAGAAACTCATTTACTAGTTTGCAAGGTCATTGTGTTATTGTTTATTGACACCAAGTTGGTTCTGACTCATAGTGACCCTGTATGGGGTTTCTGAGTAGCGGCTAGTAGGTTTGAATTGCTGATCTTGTGGTTAGCAGTCCAGTGTTTATCCTACAGCACCACACCAGGAGTCTGTACTATTGTTAACACCTAAATTAATAACAATGACCTTACTTCCTTGTGTAATTGGTTATACTGATAGTATATTTAGGCAGAGTAACCACTACTCTATGTGCTTGCTATTGGATATTTATCTTTCAGTATTGCTTTTTACTTAAACAAAGAGTTGGGTGATATGTTGCCTCCAACCAATTATTTGGTTGATGATTGATACCAGTTGTTGAGCTACTGGGACATCACCAAATGGTTGCTGTGACTTGGTTATCTCAATGAAAAAAAAAAATACTCCATCCAAATAAACCCTAAGACAGAAGAATGAGTAAAGAAATAAATAACCCTCTCCCTCAACTCTCAAATTAACAATTTGAGTCAATTTTATTTAAATATGTCTTAAGCCCACCCCCTTTCTCCTCCTTACCTCCATGTCTCTAATGATCTTACCATTTCTTGTCTCAATGCTGTTGCTGTTGTTAAGTGCCATCCAGTTGGTTCTGGCCCATAGTGACCTTGTATAGGGTTTCCCAGAGCAGCTGGTGAGCTTGAACCACCGACCTTGTGGGTGCAAACCAACTTTGCAGTCCAGCGCATTAACCCACAGTGCCACACCAGGACTCCTCAATCCCACTAGCATAACCCAATCAATCTTTTTGTGGTTAGTCTTTCCCTCTAAACTCATTCTCCAGACAGGTACTATCTGAGCCTACCCTTTGTTTGGAATAGGCAGAAACACTTTGCATTCAGATAGCTAATTTTCTACTCTGTGTCTGCTAAATTTCTTGACACAGACTAGAGAGTGCTTCTAGTACTGCATCGATGTGTTGAAACACTTCAATCAGTGTTCTTTCAGTTCCTGGAGCTTTGCTTATCATCAATGCCTTCAGTCCAGTTTGGATTTCTTTCTTCAATATCAATGGTTCTTGATCATATGCTTTCTCATGAAATGGTTGAACATTAACCCAATCTGTGTATTTCTCCCATCTAATTTTGATACTTCTTGTCTATAGAATCCTCTAGTATTGCAAGTCTAGGCTTGAATTTTTTCTTTGGTTCTTTCAACTTAAGAATTCTAAGTATGTTCTCTCCTTTTCATTTTCTAACTACAGGTCTTTTCAGACTTCATTATAATACTTCACTTTGCCTTCTTGAGCTGCCTTTTGAAATTTTCTGTTCATCTCTTTTACTTTATCATTTCTTCCATTCACTTTAGCTAGTCCTTCATTCAAGAACAAGTTTCAGATTCTCTTCTGACATCCACATCGGTCTCTTCTTTCTTTCCTGTCTATTTAATAAACTTTTGCTGTCTTGTTATATGATGTTCATGATGCCGTCCCACAACTCCTCTGGTCTTTAGTCATTATTGTTCAATGGGTCAAATCTGTTCTTAAGGTGGTCTCTAAATTCAGATAGGATATACTCAAAATGGAGTCCTGCTGTGGTCTTATGGGTTAATGTGCTGGACTGCAAAGTCTGTTTAAACTGCAAAATCAGTAGTTCAAGCTCTCCAGCCATTCCTTGTAAACTCTATATAGGGTTGCTATGGGTTGGAAATGATTCAACAGTACTTAACGACAAAAACATACTCAAAATGGTATTTTGACTTTCATAATATTGTTTTTATTTTCTTCAGCCTCAGCCTGAACTTGCATATGAGCAAATGATGATTTGTTTTACAGTTGTCCCCTGGCCTTGTTTTGGCTGATGATATTGAGCTTCTTTTGTCTTTTCCTAATGATGTAGTTAATTCATTTCTATAAGTTCCATCTAGTGAGGGCCATTTGTATCATCACGATTTAAGTTGTTGAAAAAGTTATTTGCAATGAATAAGTCATTAGTCTTGAGAAATTCTGTTATACATTCTCTCACTTAATTATTATCACCAAGGCCATATTTTCTAACCACAGATCCTTCCTCTTGGTTTCCAACTTTTGCATTCCAATCACCAGTAATTATCAATTCATCTTGAGTACATGTTTGATCAAATTTAGACTGAAAAAATTGGTAGAATTCTTCAATGTCTTCATCACTAACTTTAGTGAGGGGTGTATAAATTTAAATAATGGAGTCCTGGTGTGGCGCTATTGGATAAACATTGGAATGCTAACCATAAGATCCATGCTTCAGACCCACCAGCTGCTCCTCAGAAACCCTATGCAATGTCTCCATACAGGATCAGAACCACTCAATGGCACTTAACAACAACAACAAGTTGTATCAATGGATCTACCTTGTATACATATAGATATTAGCCTGTCCCAGACAGCACTGTACTTCAAGATAGATCTTGAATTGTTATTTTGGCAATATCATGCATGTGAGGCTATTCCTCTTAACTCTGTCATTCCTGCCATAGTAAATCATATGATTGCCGTATTCAAAATGTCTAGTACCAATCCATTTCAGCTCACCAGTGCCAAGATTATTGATCTTTATGCATCTTATTTAATTTTGATGACTTCCAATTTTCCTAGATCATACTTCTTACATTCCACATTCTGATTATTAAAGCTATTTCTTTTCATTTTGAATCATGCCCCATCAACAAATGATGGTTCGAAAACCCTGGCTCCATCTCTGGTACTAAGGTTGACTCTACTTTAAGTAGGCAGTTCTTTTTCTGTAATATTCTAAGCATCTACCAGCCTGAAAAACTCAGCTTCCAGCACTATATCAGATAATCGATAACCTTTCTCTGCTATTCATAAGGCATTGGCTAGGTTGGTTTTTAGATACAACATTATGGGGTCTATGTGGTGATTGGAGTCAATGGAAAAAGTATAGAAAGAGGAAGACCTGGTAGGAAACCCTTGTAGTTTACAAGGAAAACCTTGTATTCTCCACATAAGAAATGATGGAGAACTGGAGATAGGAAGACATAGGGATGAAATATAACAGAATATTTGGCAATTAATTGTATATATAAAGAAACAGAAGGATTCAGAAATGGTTTATGGTTGTCACAATGGATAATCAAAGAGATGCAGATGCCAGCAACTGAGATAGAAAACAAAAGTATAGGCAAATATATGTCTTTAGATATATAGATCGAGAGAGAGAGGCAGGCAGGTAGATAGAAAGGTAAACAGGTAGTCAAATAGATATGTAGAGAGACAGATGATAAATGGTGTTGTTTTTGTTAGCTGCCACTAGACAAGTTAACTGCCAACTCAGAGTGACTTCATGTGTGACAATGCAGAACTGTTCTATAGAGTTTTCTTGGCTATAGTCTTTATGGAAGCAGATTATTATGCCTTTTCTTCTGCAAAATTCTGGGTAGGTTCAAATCTACATGTTAGCAGTTTTTGCATGGTTCATAGATAATAGCAAGCAGAAGGAAGAAGCTGAGAACTGGAGAAGTGATATATCAAATCTGAAGTATATTTTCAGCTTATCATTTAATTTTACAGAATGAGCACAAATAATGATTGGAATACATTATTTTCAACATGGGTACTTTACTCTGGTACAGCCACAAGATAACCTTGATAATAATTTGAAAAGAAAAGAGACAGAACTGCAAGACTATAACTCTACCTATGTTTTGACAGGCAAGTTTGAAAGTGAGTTTGAAACCACCGTTCTCTGTGTATTCTCTCTGTGTTATTTTTATGATTCACAAAGGCAATAGAACAAAAGGATGATAGAATCAACACTTTTCACAAGTTTCCACTGCTCAATCTGTTGCTATTATTTATTCTCTTTATTTTCTGTTTTCTCTCTGCTCTTGAAAAGAACATATCATTTATATTAAAATACCAATAGCCATGAATATGACGCTGACACATGGTGACCCCACATGTGTTCGAGTAGAACTGTGCTCCATACTGTTTCAATTTGATGGGATTTGAAGGTAGATCATCAGGTCTTTCTTCCAAGATGAAAGACCAACTTGAATCTTCGAGGTTTTGGTTAGCAATCAAGAAGATAAATCTTTTGTTCCATCCAGGGATTCCACATAGTAAAACAGAAGTACATATGAATGCATTCATATTTTATTTTTTTGTTGCCCTCAGAAATCAGAATCACGGAACTTAAGAGCTAAGTCTCAACCAACTACAATTTTATAAATGAGAAAACTGAAGTGCAGCAAAGAAAGATTCGTTGAATCATGCAACTAGTTAGAGGAGAATCTGGGTTGGTACTAAATTTTCTTTGCTTTATATTGAGCTTCCACCAACATAAGTAGGATAATATCACAGAGTTTTGGGAAAGATCCTTGTGAGTTTCACAGGAAAAGAAGACTGAAACATTCACCTCCTCTTTTAAGGTACATTCCTACCCAAAAGCCAAAAATCAATTCAGACTGCTATGACGCTATTGTTCAGATTGTTTCACATATTTCTAGTTCCCAAGTAATTGATTATTTTGACTTTCATTTCCCTTCTCTATAGATCCTGGTTAGTGTATATTATGTTGCCTTGTTGGGCTGTTATTATACATCAAAACTGGCATAAATCCAGAGGTAACAAATTAGAAATATTGATTTTTCTGCTGGGCTAATAAAAACGATGGTGTGTGAGTTAGCAAATGTAGTTTTAATTTTATAGCAAATGTAACAGTGCCTGCCAGGGAGATCTCTGGAAATATAATAAAAGACAACCTTTCTAAATTATAGGAAGCAAATGAAAGAATGATGCATAAACAAAAATCAGCCTGACTCTTTTCACAGGATTTCTCAAAAAAAAAAAAAAAAGAAAGAAAAAAAAAAAAAAAAAAAAAAACACCCAAATTTAGAAAGTCACCTATGACTATTTTCAATAGAAAAATAAATAAACTGAAAACCACTTTTTCCAATAACAAGTGGAACATCCTTAGGAACAATAATTCCTCAAGGGAGATAGTATAACTGCATTACTGATTTTTCAGTTTTTGAGCATCAGCAATTAGATAAACTTGAAACCAGTGGCTATAATCCTCAAGGCTGGATCTGATTAATAAAGCTAGTGATAGCCTGCTGATTCTAAAATAAAAAGCTAAATAAATATATGTTGCCATTTTCAGCAATAACATAGCAGTTTGCAGTAAATGTGATTGGCATAAAACAATGTAGAATATAATGTCAAATACATTCAGGAAACAGCTATTGCTGTCAAATTTGCAAAATAAGATGAGGCTTCCACAAATGTATCTACAATTTAAAGCTACTAAAATAGGTTGACAGATATGCTAACAAGTTATTCATGCCATATTTAAATTGTATACCTAACACTCAATAACATATTTATTTTATCAAAGCCTGATCATTTCTGACAATTACTTTTAAAAACTTTCATAAAATATACCAGCAGACACGTATTACCTAAGTCATATAAGCAGCAAGAAAGCTGACACAGCTATTTGAAACAGCAAAGGAACGGAAAGAGTCTAGCACATTAAGACACCACCAAATGCTTCCTTAGCTGGTAAAGGCCTGGGATAATAGATGAGTACAAAGGAAAGCATGGGGCGGTTATTAAATTATGCTACTAGGATATAAGTCTTTAACATGGCATGTTCTAACTAAGTCTATATATTTTCCCGAAGAATCACAACATAATGTGCTGTATTTCAGTGAACAAATCAGAGGTAGTCTGTCTATTAGGAACTTCTAACTCAAAAGCCCTCAGGAGATAGGCAGATAATGCCAATGAGTGGAGTGGTGGTGGAAGAGGAAGTAAACTGGAAACCACTTGCCCAGGATAAGGTAGCTGATGAAGCCAATTATCACTGTGCCAGAATACAAGCCCAGGTTGCCTGTCAGAGTTTTTGATTCATCAAGAAGGGCCAGAAATTAAGATTTTTTTCCTGTAAATGCACATATTTTTCAGTGTTATCAACTAAATTATTAAAAAATAGCAATAATTACATTATTAATGTATACTAGATTTATCTAGAGCCAACTGTTTGGAATCTCTGGACTCTCTAAAGAAACAACCAGGGTATCTGTATGTACTACAGAAACTGTACCACTACGACCCAAACCATACTGTAAACAATTATACTAAGAACACTGGCCTAATCAGAGTGCACTTTGAGCTTATGGGGAATAGAGAAATTTGTTTCAATCTAGAATTTCTTGTATATAGTATAGTATAGTATAGTATAGTATAGTATAGTATAGTATAGTATAGTATGCTGTTGTTGTTAAGTGCCATCGAGTCGGTTCCAACCCATAGCGACCCTGAATAGGGTTTCCGAGGCTGTAAATCTTTACGGGAGCAGATTGCCTCATCTTTCTCTCGCGGAGCAGCTGGTAGTTTCGAACTGCTGACCTTCTGGTTCACAGCCCGATTCGTAACCACTACGCTACCAGAGCTCCTTATAGTATAGTATAGTATGTTGTTATTTAGTGCCATTAAGTCAGTTCCAATTCATAGCAACCCTGTATAGCATTTCTGAGGCTTTGAATCTTCCAGGAGCACAAAGCCTCATCTTTCTCCTGTGGAGCCATTGGCAGGCTTGAACTGTGGACCTTGTGGTTCATAGTGCATTATTTTTCTTATGGAGCCACTGTGCTCCCATAGTATAGTATAGAATGAGCAATTTAAGTAACTATGGTTGATTCTCTGACCCTCAGTTTCTTTTTCTGTAAAAAGATCATAGTGGAACCTATATTTTAGGATTTGCTTTGTCTGTATTCTCTACAAGAGCTAAAGCAGTGAGATGTATATAGAAATTTACATAGAGAAATTTCTTTCAAAATATAGCTCACACAACTGTGTAATTATTCTTTCAAAATATAGCTCACACAACTGTGTAATTATTGCTGTTAAGTACTATCAACCTTGTAGAGTGACCCTGCGTAGGATTCCCATACTTTGTCTTTCATGATTTGGATGATTTGGGAGAGTTATCAGGAGGCATCAGTCCCTTGAGAAGGACATCACGCTTGGTAATGTCCATGAGGATCCATGAAAAAGAGTAAATATCATGGAGGATCCATGAAAAAGAGTAAAGAACCCCAACAAAATGGACTGATGCAGTGGCGGCAGCGAAGGGCTCAAACATAACAACAGTTGCGAGGAGGTGCAGGACTGAGCAGTGCTTAGTTCTGTTGTACAGAAGGTCACTATGAGTTGGAAACAACTTGATAGTAACTAACAACAATAACATAGGATTTCCAAGGAGCAACTGGTAGGCTTGCACTACCTACCTTGCAGTTAGCAGTCCAATGCTTATCCTAGAGTGTCACATAAGGATTATACACAACTCTGGGAGTTAATAAGTCCCAAAACCTTGTGTTTAGCAGCAGGGACTAGGTCTCTGCTGACTCATGGGGTTCCTGGTGTTGGAAAATTCAAGATCTGAAGGTCAGGTGGCAGGTTGGCAACTTCTGCAGACTTATGTCCAAAGAACCACATGAATGAAAAGAGTGCAGGAACAAGAGAGACTTTAGCCAGAACATATACCGGATGCTGGCTACATTCTGAAGGAAGCTCCCCTTTCATCTGAATGGCTGCTCACAAATGGAAGGTGATTATGTAGTTCATCCAAAACACTGAAAATCACAGCCTACCCAAGTTGACATATAATGTTAACTATCAAAGGGTTGTTGTACTTATGTTTATATAACATACTTAGAAAAGCACCTTGTATATGACAGATAGATAAATAGATTGACAAGCAGATGATAGCTAGATGCTAAAAAGGGAACTTTTGTTGAGTTAACACCATATCGTGTACATGTACAATAAAAGTATGTACAACAGATCAAAATGTTGCTTGATCTTGTGTACAACATATCAAAATGTTGCCTGGTCTTGTGTTAATCTCACAGACACTGGCATGTTCAAGTCCAATGTCACAGCTATTGTAGTAATCAGTCTCCATGAGGTCTTCCATTGCCCTCACTGATGCTCTACTTTGCCAAACATGATGTCCTCTTCCAGCAATTAATCCATTCTGGTTATGTGTCCAAAGTAAGTGAGTAAGGCAGTCTTTTACTATGATTCATAAGGTTTTCATGAGCTAATCTTCAGAACAGATTTGGAGGATTTTTATTTTGTCTTAGTCTAGAAGCTCCAATGAAATCTATTTACCAGGAAGTGCCATGCTTGTAGTTGAACACTAGTGGCATCACTTCCAGCATCACAGAAAGATTTCAGATACCACAGTACAACACACTGACAGACAGGTAGTTGTAGTATACTCTGTGGGGGCTTGTGAGTTGATGTGATTCTGGAAGATATACCATGAGTATTTTAAATACCAGCAAGGTCACCCATGGTGGACAAGTTTCAGATGAGCATTCAGATGAAGACAGACCAGGAAGAAGGAGAGATGAACTACTTTTAAATATTTAGTCACTGAAAACCTTCTGAATAGCAGATAAACACTAACAGATACAGTGCGAGAAAATAAGTCCCTCAGGTTGGAAGATACTCAAAATGTAACTGGGGAAAAGCTGCCGCCACAAAGTAGAGTTGACCTTGATGACATAAATGGAGTAAAGCCTTCAAGACCTTCATTTGCTCATGGGGCACAACTCAAATAGAAAGAGAAATAGCTGTAAAAATCCATTAATAATCGGAACATGGAATGTACAAAGTATGAATCTAGGAAATTGAAAATTGTAAACAACGAAATGGGATGCGTAAATATCTATATCTTAGGCATTAGTGAGCTGAAATGGACCAGTATTGGCCATTCAGAATCTGACAAACACATGGTGTACTGTACCAAGGAATGACAAATTGAAGAGGAATGGTTTTGCTTTCATCATCAAAAAGAACATATCAAGATCTGTCATGAGGTAGAATGCTGTCTGTGATAGGATAATATCCATGTGCTTACAGGGAAGACCTGTTAATACCATTATTATTTAAATTTATGCACCAACCACTAAAGCAAGTGAGGATGAAATAGAAGAATTCTACCAATTTCTTCTATCTGAAATTGATCAAACATGCAATCAAGATATATTGATAATCACTGGTGAATGGAATGCAAAGGTTGGAAACAAAATATGGCTTTGGTGATAGAAATGATGCTGGAGATTGCATGATAGAATCCTGAAAAACCAATGATTTGTTCATTTCAAATGCCTTTTTTAAGCAGCATATGAGATAATATATCCCACCTGAATTTAGAGATCATCTGAAGAATAGGTTTGATACATGAAACACTAAAGACCAAAGACCAGAAGAGTTGTGACATGACATCAAGAACACCATACAGGAAGAAAGCAAAAAGTCATCCAGAAGACAAGAAAGAAGGAAAAGATCAAAATGGATGTCAGAAGAGACACTGTAACTTGCTCTCCAGCATAGAGATGATAAAGCAAATGGAAGAAATGAGAAGGTACTAGAGCTGAATAGAAAAATTTAAAAGTCAGCTCCAGAAGACAAAGTTAAATATTACAACGAAATGTGCAAAGATCTGGAGTTAGAAAACCAAAAGGAAAGAACACGCACAGCATTTCTCAAGCTGAGCAAACTGAATAAAAAATTCAAGCCTCAACTCTTGTTATTGAAGGATCCTCTGAGAAAAGTTTTGAATGATGTGAAAAGTATCAAAAGAAGATGGAAGGAATACACAAAGTCACTGTACCAAAAGGGAGTGGTCAATGTTCAACCATTTCAAGAGGTAGCACATGATCAAGAGCCAATGATATTGAAGGAAGAAGTCCAAAGTGCATTGAAGGAATTGACAAAGAACAAGGCACCAGGAATTGATGGAATACAAATTGAAATCCTTCAACAAAGTAAGGCAGCACTGGAGGCACTCACTCATCTATGTTAAAAAAAAATTGGAAGACAACTATCTGGCCGACTGGAAGAGATCTGTATTTGTATCCGTTCCAAAAAGAGGTAACCCAATAGAATTCAGAAATCATCGGACAATATCTTTGATATCCATACTAGTAAAGTTTTACTAAAGGTAATTCAGAAATGGCTGCAACCATACATTGACAGAGAACTTCCAGAGGTTCAATCTGGATCTAGAATAGGATGTGGAATGACGGATATAATTACTGAAGTCAGATGGATCTTCGCTGAAAGCATAGAATATCAGAAAAATGTTTATATGTGCAAAGGCAAAGGATTTTGACCATGAAAATCAATTGTGTGGATCAGGACAAGCTATGGACAACATTGCGAAGTATGAGTATTATGAGGAATCTGTACCTGGACCAAGAGGCAGGTGTTCAAACATAACATGGGAACACTGAGTGTGTTAAAATTAGGAAAAGTGTGCAACTGTGTTGTATTCTTTTGCCATACTTACTCAACCTGTATGCTGAGCAAATAATCCGAGAAACTGGATTATATGAAGAAAAATTTAGCATCAGGATTGAAGGGAGAATCATTAACACCCTGCAATATGCAGACGATACAACCTTGCTTGCTGCAAGTAAAGAGGACTTAAAATACTGATGAAGATAAAAGAACATAGCCTTCAGTATGGATTACATCTCAATGTAAAGAAAACAAAAATCCTTACCACTAGAACAATAAACAACATTCTTATCAATGAAGAAAATATTGAAGTTGTCAAGGACTTCATTCTTTTTGGATCAACTATCAACACTCACGGAAGCAGCAGTCAAGAAATCAGAGGACGTATTGCATTAGGTAAATCTTGTGCACAAGACCTTTTTAAAGTGTTGAAGAGCAAATATGTCAGCTTGAGGAATAAGGTGCACCTGACCCAAGCCATGGTATTTTCAATAACCTCATATACATGCGAAAGTTGGACAGTGAATAAGGAAGATCGTAGAAGACTTGATGCATTTGAAGTATGGTGTTGGAGGAGAATATTGAAAATACAATAGACTGCCAAAAGAGGAAACAGATCTGTGATGGAAGAAGTACAGCCAGAGTGCTCATTGAAGATCAGGATGGCCAGACTTCATCTCTCATACTCGGATATATTGTCAGGAGGGACCAGTCACTGGAGAAGGCTCTCATGTTTGGTAAGGTGGAGGGTCAGATAAAAAGAGGAAGACCCCCAGCGAGATGGATTGGCAAAGAGACAGCATCAATGGGCTCAAGCATGGCAACAATTGTGAGGTTAGTTCAGGACTGGGCAGTGTTTCATTCTGTTGTGCATAGGGTCATTATGAGTTGATACCAATTCGATGGCACCTAACAACAACAACAATGAATTATTTCTCTTGTCATTATGAATAAAGTGTAACTACATTTCTTGAATTTAATGTGCAAGATGGCATTTCCAGAATGTGGCAACATTCTCAGTGTAACATTGAAAGATACTTCTTGTAATATAACTGCTGGCAGAGAGAACATAACAGCAAGATATCCAAGTAATTGCGTTATGGTGAGTTGGGAAGCAGCTGAGATGGTAGAAGTAGTTCAAGGTTACAATGAAGCATAGCTTCAAATAATGCTCCTTTGAACAAGGAGACTATTATTATAGTAGACAGACTGGTGTGCAATCATTAAAAGTGATCTACTAATGTTTATGTGTGTGTCTGGAAGTGAGTGTTCTGTGCTTTTTTGTTATGTTTTGGGAGGAGATCTTCTTTTTCTGTTTGTTTTCTTTCATCTAAGACCCCATATGAGCCTGAGCAACAGAAGCTAACTTTGACAGATTCTGCAAATCCAAGAAAGTCTGAAAATATTCACAATAGGAAAAGTATTATTGTCTGCATTTATTTTCAAGCTATGCTTCACATTGATATTTCTAGTCATTGTTTTTAGGCATTAGTGTAAATACTAGGGATACCTTTTGGATAATTTCTTTAGGTAGGTCACGTGGGAGGTAGAGAGAAGATCAAAGATGTGTTTGATGGCTTTTGTTTTTTAATTCACAACAGTAAGCATTTATATAAATCATGGGTCTGCAAACTAAAGACTCAAAGGTAGTCCAAGGCCTACTTTTGCCCCATTTTTGCATTTTTAAAGACTTGCTAAAATTTTTTTTAAAGAATATGTAACATCAACCATATATTTTTCACAAGCCTAAAATATTTGCTATCTGACCCTTTACAGAAAAATTTGCTCATCCCTAAAAATGCACTTTGTCATAACTCGATACAACTATAATTTAAAGATAAGTCATCATTCTTATTTGTCCTTGTGATTTCTTTTTAACCAATGAAAAATGCCTCTCTTTGTCCTTCTGATTTCTTTTTAACCAATGAAAAATGCCTCTGTTTTTAAAGTAGTAAAACTGTAGGATAAGCACTTGACTACCAACCACAAGGTTGCTGGTTCAAACCCACCAGTCATCCGTCTGAATCCCTATACAGAGTAGCTATAAATCAGAATTGACTCAACAGCACTTAACAATACAACAAAAATTATAAAAACAGAAATATCACAAGTTGATGACCTTAACAAATAGAAACGTATTCTCTCAAAATTTAGATGGCTAGAAGTCCAAATTCAGAATGCTATCTCAAAGGGAAGGCTTTGTCTCTCTGCCAGCTGTGGAGGAAAGTCCATGTCTCCAAGGCCTAGCATCCCTTGAAGAGCTGCATGTGTCTTGGCATCAGATTCCCTCTGGATGTTGGAGGATTTTAGTGCAGTGACCCTGGGTTGAGAAGAAATGTTCCATACCTGGCTCTTCTTTCTTAGTAGTAGTCAGGCATCCCTCTCTGCTTATTCATTGACTCTTTTTTATATCTCAAAAGAGATGAACTCAAGATACAATCTAATCCTGTAGATTGCATCCTGACTAATTAATATAATGACCTTTAGCTAGAGGATCAGGGAACAAGAAGAAGAGTCTTAACAAGATGTATTGACACAATGGCTACAATGGACTCAAAATAACAACAACTGTGAGGATGGTGCAGGATCAGGCAGTTTTGTTTTGTTGTACATAGTGTCTCGATGAGTCAGAATTGACTCAACAGCTCCTAACAACTCTAATTCCATCTCATTAACTTCATTGTTCTGTTGTGTGCTGTTGAGTTGGTTCCAACTAATAGCAACCCTGTATAGGGTTTCTGAGAGTGGCTGATAAGTTTGAACTGCCAACTTTGTGGTTAAAAGTCCAGTGCTTATCTTATAGCACCACACCAGGACTTATTAACATCAACAGATGTTAGGATAATTACAAGGATTACAAAATGGAGGCTAATGAATTAGAGAGTGCTGAGAATCATGGTTGAAGCCAAGTTGATACATCCTTTGGGAGGATACAATTCAATCAATAACAATGTCCAAAAAGATTTTATTTTTAATGTAGCTTCTATTGTATTCTATTGTCTTAAAGAAAATTCAGTCTACCCAAGTGAAACACTTTAGTTTTGTTGGTATATACATGCTGAGTTCCACCAGGATAGCCAATTCTTGCTTAGTTGTAAAATTATGGCTCAAATACTTCTCATTGATCACAGTTTAACAGCCAATCAAGTCACAGCTTCATCCCCAAGATTTCATGGTGCCTTTTCAATTGAAAAGAATCTCAGCTGTAATGGCTATGATTATGGCCATTGTGTTGCTATGAGATGAACTCAGAGTCTGTGCTGAAGCTGGACAATTTATATAAATGTCTGCAACCTAGGACAACACTGAAAGAATTATGTAGCCTTACAGGATACAAAGATTTTGTCATAACTTTGCACTCACTGAAGTCCCCTCTAGCCTATCAAACCTGTTACGTTCCTAGCACACTGTTTATAAATGGGTATGTCTTACTGTGATCATAGTTCACAAAGCCAAGAAGTAGAATCTGAGAAGATGTAAAAAATAAGTATTCGATCAGAAGTTGTAATGGTTTATATTGAATAACAAGTTATGGATTTGAAAGTAAATTTCAAATGTTCTATCATCAAAAACACAAAAATATTTTAACTTTTGATATTTGTGAGACTTTCTCTTCATGCATTTTTCCTCTGGTCCCTACACAGTCTGTGTGGCACTCAGACTTCATTAACTTCTTCACCCCCTCAAATTAACCACTCTGTTTATACCTTTGTGTGTAGTAAAGTGCTTTAGCTATTTTAATCATTCTGAATGCAGTATTTCCGTTTCCCCAAAATACCAAGATTTCTAACAACTTAAAAATATGATTTTATAAGCTGTAAATACAGTTGGTGTTGTTTGTTTTGCATTGAGGAAAAAAGTATGGAGGAAAAGGACTTAACACAAAGTGGTCTCAAATGAACTACTTGGATTTTTGATGTGTTTTAGTCCATCTTAGGAGCTCTCCCCTCAACTCCCACCCTGTTTTTCTCTTCTGCCAATGCACCATGTTAAATTCCAATCACATGATTATGCATATCATTAAAAAGAGATTATTTTTTAATTGGTGTACAAATAATTACTGCTTTTTTAAAGTGCTATCAAGTAGATCCTGACTCATAATGACCCTGTACAGTGTTTCCAAGGAGTGGCTGATAGGCTTAAACTGCCAACCTTGTGGTTATCAGTCCAGTACTTATCCTACAGCACCACACACACCAGGACTTCATAGAAATCATTACATCATTACAGAAGTGTATTGGTAAGAATTCCAAACTACAAGGTTTCCATTTCTAAAGCCAGTTATTGGATGTACTTTTATTAACCACCATGAGGTATGTAGGCCATGCTACCACTCTGCTAGATAAAATTATCTACGATACAATCTCCAGCAGTCAGAATCCAACCATCCCTCCTGTGTTTACTACATAGTAGTAATTATATTCCATGGAGTCAATTCAGACTCATAGTGACCCTGCATAGGGTTACCAAGACTATAATTTCTATGGGAACTGAAAGCCTCATCTTTCTCCCGCAGAAAAGCTGGTAGTTTTGAACTGCTGATCTTGAAGTTAGCAGCTTGACTAATAACCACTACACTATCAGAGCTCCTTTGTTTACTACATACATTTTAACAATTACCAACAAAACAAGCTATGCTAATTTAGTGAGGAATTACTTTTAAGGTCTTACTGGGGACTATTTGGGACCATTTTAGCTAGCCTTGTCATCCTTATACTTGTTGTTGTTGTTAAGTGCCATCAAGTCAATTCTGACCCATAGCGACACTGTATAGGGTTTCCAAGGAGCAGCTGGTGAGCTTGAACCACCGACCTTGCAGCTCAAACAACTTTGCAGTCTGATGCATTAGCTCACAGTTCCACACCAGGACTCCGTATACTTAGATGTGTTTAAAATGAAAATGAAGGTTTAAGCTGAGGACAAAGAGTTCCTGTTAAATGTATACCCATGTGTCTTGCTCCTCTAATTAAAACATCACCATTTACCAGAACCTTGAATTGATAACTGATGCATTTTACCTCAGATGACCAACCCCACCAGTCCTGAATTAGATAATTCAACGCACAGTTACTAATTTTACTTTTGCTGTTGTTAAGGGCAGTTGAGTCAGTTCTGACCCATAGTGACCCTGTGCAGGGTTTCTGAGGAGTGACTGGTGGGTTTGAACCTTGTAGTTAGCAGTTCAGTGATTACCCTACAGTACCATACCAAGGTTCCAGTCACTAATTGTTGTTATTGTTGTTAAGTGCCATTGCATCGGTTATGACTCATAGCAACCCTGTGTAGGGTTTTCAAGGGGTGGCTGGTGAGTTTGAACCACTCACCTTGTGGTCCAGTGTATTATCTTACAGTGCCACACAAGTCACTGAATCGACAGTTTAAATTCTGTAGGAGTTGCATAGGTTAGGGTCCCAAATTCAAAGGCCTCTGGAGCTAGGGTAGTAATGGAAATGAGTAGACTGTAAAGTCCTGATTAAGTGTTAGACTAATAATTCAAAGGCTGCCTATTTGAATCCACCAACTGTTCTGTGGAAGGAAAGACCTGGTAATGTATTGCCATGAAGATTATAGCCTAGGAAATCCTACTGGGCAGTTCTAATGTCAGTTTGAATCACAAGGTCAGCAGTTCTAACCCACCAGCTGCTCCTCAGAAACCCTATACAGGGTCATTATGAGTCAGAACCAAGTCCATGGCACTTCACAAAAACAACACCCTGTCTTATAGAGCCCCTTTGAGTGGGAATCAATTCAGCAGCTCACAACAACAGCATCCCAAACTCCAAGGCCTCTGGGGCCAGGCTAGTTAGTAATGTAATGTAAATGAATAAACAAGAAAGAGTAGTGAGTTTGTGTGTAAATTCAGAGGGCAGATCCTACCTCTAGCTGATGGCTGAGCCTTCGTTTCATCAGAAAACCTCAAAATCTGTATTTTTATGTAGAATTAATTAGTAAGTAATGCAAACATATTTAAAGAACTAAATGAAAATACTACTACAGTTCAACACCAGTTTTCTTTCTTTCTTTTGTTTAACGAGCTTTAGCATGGATGAATAAAATACAAGATTTCTCTCTCTGCAGCCTTGAGCAGGAGGACAACATACACACAAATAATAAACACAAAGGAAAATATGATAAATGTACACATAGAGGTAGGTGGATATTGACATGTAAATGAACATAATGAACAAGAGAAAGGAGAAATTATTTCAAATTGGATATAATTCCATGTTTCTTTTTGTTGTTAAGTGCTATAGAATTGGTTTTAACTCATAGCCACCCTGTATAGGGTTTCTGAGGAATGGCTGGTGGGTTTGAATTACTGACCTTATGGTTCACAGTCCAGTGTTTATCTTATAGTGCCACACCAGGACTCCAAGATGGTATGCAGTAAGTGGCATTTGATCTGGGAGTTAAAGAATAAGCAGAATTTCAAAATACAGAGGTAAAGGGAAGATAACTCAGGTAGATTGAAACAAATGTGAAAAAGCAGAGATGTGAAGTGTGTTGGGCATAATTGGGATGAATTAAAAAGACATTATTAACTGGGCTTTGGAGTAAGGGAAGCAAAAAAAACGAAGTTGAGCTAAATCCAGGGGAGTTTGGGATGAAGCTTTAACTCACCTTACCTAGCCCCACCACACCTGTTAAACTTTTTTCTCTCATTGATGCTTCTATCCTATATATGTATCTTAATCCTGCTACCATCACTTAAATAAAACTTGGCCTAAATCTCAACTTCAGTAGCCTCCAAAAAGTTCTTCCTACAATTACATTTTGCCAGAGTGATCTTTCAAAACAAGTATCTGATCATTCCAGTGTTCCTCCCAAGCGTCACAGATTCAGTAACATTCCTTAGCTATTAAAATAAAGACCTAAATCCTTTAATCCTTCCCCCAAAAACCCCTGTCTCTCACTCCTCATCTGTCAACAGACAGTGCTCCTCTATTCAAGTGCAGCCCACATTGAGCCTTGTTGGTACTGTTGTTGTTGTTGTTGTTAAGTGCCATCGAGTCGGGTCAGACCCATAGCGACCCTGTACAGGGTTTCCGAGGGTGTAAATCTTTACGGGAGTAGAAAGCCTCATCTTTCTCCCGCGGAGCGGCTGGTAGTTTTGAACCGCTGACCTTAAGGTTCACAGCCCGATTCATAACCACTACGCTACCAGAGCTCCTTGGTACTGTTGTTAGGTGCTGCTAATCTAAGGACTACAGAATGAAACATTGCCTGGTCCTGTGCCATCCTCACAATCCATGGTTTATTTCAGTCCATTGTTGCATATAGTGGCCATCTTTACTGTTCCCAAAGGGCCAAGCTCCCTGTTGCCACAGACTTCACACTCTTTTTGCAATTCCTTACCCTGGAGGCAACTCTGTAGTTCCAAGCCACCCATCACCCATTCTTCTCCCTTCATTCACATGCTAACAAAGATCATGACCTCAGGGAAGATTTTTCCTTATCTCTCAAATTAGTTTACAATCTGAAGTTTTGTTCTGAGGTTCTATGTACTCAGTGTTCAAGTAATCTGTCTTTCCAAACACTTTTCATAGATATCTATATATTCAATATGTGTATTTCCCAATCACCACATGCCTGTCAGTTTGTGCCCATTCCAAAGAGTGGTGACCCTACAGAATGCAGAAATCACAAGACAATATTATTAATAGCACATGATAAAGATAATTTTTAAATAGTTTGTGACAGTAAACTGACTGAGGTTCAAGCAGGATTCACACAAGGATGTGGAATGAGCATATCAGATGGATCTTGGCTGAAAGCAAAAAACACCAGAAAGATGTTTACCTGTGCTTTATCGATTATGCAAATATTTGAAGACTGTGTGAATCATGAGCTAAGAACAATATTGCAAAGAAGGAGTATTCCAGAACACTGAATTATGCTCATGAGGGAGCTATACATAGACCGAAAGGCAGTCATTCAAACAGAAAAAGAAGGCACCAAGTGGTTTAAAATAAGAAAAGGTATGTGCCAGGGTTGTATTCTTTCACGATACTTATTCAATCTGTAAGATGAGCAAATAATCTGAATAGTTCTATTATATGAAGAAAAATATGACATCAGGATTGGAGGAAAACTCATTAACAACCTACCATATGTTGATGATATAAACATGTTTGCTGAAAGCGAAGAAGATGTAAAATACTTTCTGATGAAGATCAAAGACCACAGCCTTTGGTATGGGTTGTACCTCAATGTAAAGAAAACAAAAATCCTTACCACTGGACCAATTAATAGCATCATGATAAATGGAAGAAGGATTGAATTTGTCGAAGACTTCATTTAGCTCGGATCCACCATCAACACTCATGGAAGCAGCAACCAAGAAATCAAACAATATATTGCATTACAGAAATCAGCTGCACAAGATCCCTTAAGGTGTTCAAGAGAAAAGATGTCAGCTTGAGGACTAAAGTGAGCCTGACCCATGCCATAGTATTTCCAAGTAGCCTCATATGCATGAGAAAGTTGTACAATGAATAAAGAGGACCACAGAAGAATTGATGCATTTGATTTGTGATGTTGGATAAGAATATTGAAGGTACCATGGTGTGCCAGAAGAACAAATGAATCTGTATTGAAAGAAATACAACCAGAATGCTCTTTAGAAGCCAAGATGGCCAGACTCCGACTCTCATACTTCAGACATATTATTAGGAAAGATCAGTCTCTGGAGAAAGACACCATGCTTGGTAAAGTGGAAGGACAGCAAAAAAGAGGGAGATCCCCAACGAGATGAATTGGAATAGTGGAAGCAATGATGGATAAATTGTGTTAGCAGATATTAGGATGGTGCAGGACTAGGCAGTGTTTTGTTCTGCTATATAGGATTGTTATGGGTCAGAACTGATTCAATGGCTACTAACAACAACAGTATTTTCCCCACTAGACTGGAAACACCCAAATAGTAATGACTTTTTTTATATAGTAATCTCAATACCTATTAGAGTAGCTTTCAATAAAGTTGTAACAAATAAGTAAATAGACTCTACAGAATGCTTCCCAATATCTTTTTATATAGTGCAGGCATCAGAATCACTGAGAGAATGAATATTTAGCTGTCTATATGTGAATAATTCACAAAAGACCCCTAGGAAGCTCTGCTATGGAGTTTGATGGAATTGGAACTTAATTCTGAAGCAATATGGTGTCAGAAGTTTTCACTTTTAAACTCACTCACCTCTTGTTTCCTTTCTCTATTTTCAATTGATGATATTTATATAGATGTAAAATTTTCTGTATTGTTTCTAATTCTGACTCAATGCCCATCCTTAAGTTCTTCTTTGGAAGAATGACCTAATCTCTTTCATATCTTCATTAATGAAATTAGTTTGATTCAGATTCAGCATTCTTTTCAGACATACTTGTCCACTCCCCACACTAATGATCAGATATACTCTAATTTTTCCAGTTGAAATATGACACACCTGTGTTATTGTACTGAATTGTTATGATTTTCTAGTCCTCATGTCCCTCATCTGTAAAATGGGACATTGTAGAATTAAATGAAGAAATGCATGTAAAGTTGTTGTTGTTGTTGTTGTTATTGTAGTTAGGTGCCATCCAGTCAGTACCGACTCATAGCAACCCTATGCACAGCACAACGAAACACTGCCCAATCCTGGGCAAACCTTATTACTTTTGCCACACTTGAGTCCATCGATGCTACCACTTGGCCAATCCATCTCGTTTGGGGGTCTTCCTCTTTTTCACTGACCCTCCACCCTACAAAACATGATATCCTTCTCCAGTGACTCATCTCTTCTGACAATATGTCCAAAGTAGGAGAGACAAAATTTGGCCATCTTGGCCTCCAAGGAGCACTCTGGCTGCACTTCTTCCAA
>NW_006408529.1:11347062-11356576 GCF_000296735.1 Chrysochloris asiatica
ATAGTGGGTGATCAATTATTACTTTCTTTTTCTACTGTTCATTTCAACTTTCTGGATCCATTAATTTTTATGTTTAATCATAATCCTAATGATTCAATGAAGCTCAAGCAATCTTTGGTCATAACAATTATCTCAATCATCCCTGTATGTGTATCTTGAGACAAATTGGATCTTGATTCTGTCTATCTGTTACTCCTTAACTCACTACCACTCAATGCTGCATCTGGCTTTTTCTGTGCCGACATATCAGTAACCAATTACCATTATGTTGACTCCAACTCATGGGCACTCCATATGTGTCATAGTAGAACTGTGATCCACAGGATTCAAGGAATGATTTTTTGAGGAAGTAGAACACAAGTATTTTTCTTCAGTGGTGCCTCAAAGTTCTCTTGTAGATAGGCTGGTGGGTCTGTACCAGTTAGTAATCCAATGCTTAGCTCACTGTACCACCAGGACTCCTTACACTACCTAAGGACTCCTTAAATACCTCAAAATCTGAGAATCCTTATATTCTGGCCTCCAGTTCTAGGCTTTTGTCAAACCTGTGCCTATCTATTGACTTTTGATCCATTAATGTTTGTAGAAATTCTTATTTAATAGCTTTCTCCCCTAAGGATTGGTTGTATCTCTCGTGTCTACTACTTCCAAACACACATTGTAGATATTGCATAAATGTTTATTCAGTGTCAACCAAAAATGTCCCTTCTTCATGAAACCACATCTGTTCCCCATTCTTTCTCTGAAATTATCCTATTTCAGAAATCTGCTCATCATTTACTTAAGTTTTACTATGGTGGTTGTTATTTGCTACCCTGCATTACAGTTACTTGCTTGCATGTTTGTTTTCTTCTTATTAGATAAATTTGAGGCTTGTGATGCTGTGGGATAAAGCACTGAACTGCAAATCTGTTTGAACAACAAGGTTGGTAGTTCAAACTCACCAGCTGCTCCTTGGAAACTCTGTACAGGGTGACTATGAGTCTGAACCAACACCACCACCAACTGGATAAACTGTAATCTCCTTGATAGTAGGGAACATACTTTTTCACCCTTACATCACTTTGTACTAAAACAATGCCATAGCCTTAATAACTGCAGATGAATGAGCCATCAAAAATGAAAAAGAAATAGCATCTTAACTTATCTAAGGAAACTGAGCAATCATGGGAACACTGTTTATCATATTTCCTAGTATATATACATAAACTAGTATATATACATATATATGGAGTGTATATATATATATATAGAGAGAGAGAGAGAGAGAGAGAGAGAGAGAGAGAGCTCTGGTAGCATAGTGGTTACGAATTGGGCTGCGAACCTTAAGGTCAGCGGTTCGAAACTACCAGCCGCTCCGCGGGAGAAAGATGAGGCTTTCTACTCCCGTAAAGATTTACACCCTCGGAAACCCTGTACAGGGTTGCTATGGGTCAGAACTGACTTGATGGCACTTAACAACAACTATATATATATATATATATATATATATATATATATATAATTTTAGATTTGGTTTCCAATTGAATTGATGCAAAATTTACATGATGTAAAATTGCATGCTTAATTCAAATTGTAATTAAGGTAGAAGTAGTAAGTACTTGTGGCTTCAGTCATTCAGTAGAAGGGTGTTCAGGAACTAGAGTAGAGCTATATCCCATAATCCCCAAGGGGAAGTGACTCTCTGAGAGGAGGATATGTTTGTGGATAACAGGATACAAAGAACAGATTTTTCACTTCCTAATGTAAACAGGTTCAATCTTGGTATAGTATTTCCCGTGGGAGCTCCCTAAATATTTTAACAAGAGGACTAGAGCATCAGGGACAGAAAATCCACCACTGACTTCCAGTGCCTAACCACAGATAAAAAATTGATTACATTTGTGTTGGTTTGAGAGGTTTCCAGATAATGATTTTTTTTTTTCCCCTAAACTACAGCACGCCATTGAAATTGTAAACTTCAATGACGTAATGCCATGTACATATGTGTGGAGGACCACAGAAAAATCAATATGCTATATCTCTTTATTCACAGATGTTCATGGTTTCAAACATATAGAAAATGAAGTTTATTTATTCAAGTATACATTGCTATCACTAGATAATGGTTCTCAAATAGGTTTTGATTGCCAAATAGTTTGATGACATACAACATTTTTAGATAGGTCATTATATTAAAATTATGGAGGAGAGTTCTGTTTAAATATAGGAAAAATAATTTTTAATTAACACATTCAGCTTGGGAGGCATAGGGAAAACATCACTTTCTGTAAATCTGTGTTTGAAAAATAAAGGCTCACTGGCGGGTTGAGATGTGTACCTATCTACTTTGTCCTACATCCACAGCACAGTACATGCTCAAAAGAATATAAATTTATTTTACCTAAACAGCAAGATGCCTGTCTGCATATTCCCTTCAATTCATAAAGAAATTGCATATGAAAATGGGATACATGCCAACAAGCAAGTGAGCAGTTCTGAAGCGGAATGTATATTGGTATGAAATTTGAAAACACACGTGGGTTGGCTCTAAAACACTTATTTTTCTACAAACCACAAAATGGAATTCTATTACAATCACATACTGGATGCACATAAGGGGGTATATTTGCTTTTCAAGGATAATTGCAACAGGATAATATGCCCCACAATTTTTTTTCCCCCCACTAACAGGTGAAGACTGTTCTAGGCAGGACTTTGAACTGGCTTTGAAAAGACTCCATTTATGACTAATGTAAACAAAGACAGCACACACATTGCCTATCTTGTGTATCAGATTTTAACCCGAGTAAGAAACAGGCTCTAGTGCCCCGCCCAAGGATGGCAGCTGAACACATCCAGAGAGATATAGTAGGTTGTTATGTTTTGAGTGGGGCACTATTGCCTACTTCCTATCTAAAACCAAAACCCCAACCAAATCCGCTGCCAACAAGATGAATCACTTATAGTGACGCTATAGAACAGAGTAGAATTGCCCCATTGACTTTTTAAGGCTGTAAATCTTTTCATTTTTCTACCTCAGAATGGCTAGTGGGTTTGAACTACTGACCTTTGGGTTCACAGCTGCGTGTGTTAATCATTGTGCCACCAAGGTTCCTGCCTGTTTCCTACTTGGACCAAAATCCAATGAGTAAGAGATCTGGTTGCTATTCATTGCATACACAGACCTTGTTTCTGGGCATGACTGAACCATTTGGAATTGATAGGAAGACCTGATTCTAAATGAGATGAGTGAACAATTGGACAAGGTAGTTTGAATTAGCATGTGAGCAATTTCTGTTTTATGAGGGGGAAAAATCCAAGCCAAATATTTGACATAAACCAGAAAATGATTCAATCTCAAAGTTACTGTTGATGTGACTGATAAAAACATCTTGACATTTGAGTCTTTTATCTGCCAGTCTATCAGATGAGTGGCTCCAATGATTAGTTCGCTTGAAAAAGCTAACAAAGAAAGAAGTTAAAGAAAGCCATTTTACCATTCTCAAGTATGAGAGACAAAGTGTGCACACAATGCTTGGAGTTATAGGATGGATGAGCATTTATGTGGGAAAATTTGAACAGAGGACATTTATCTAATTCAAAAAGTACAACCACACAGTAAAGTGCATTAGATGATATAAATGTAATTTTCTAAAATGTAAAGGCTATGGAGTCTTTTGACCAGTTATATGTCATGAGTATGAAGTTGATTTGTAATTTTATAGAGTCAGCAATACTAACATAGACTTTTCACAATTATCCAGAATCAGGCCCTTTTTATACATGAGTTTCAATTTGTTGCTAGTTGTTTCAATTGTAGGTTACACCATGATCCTTACTGAGTTGGAAATCCCTGATTCAATTCTATTATTGACCAATGAGCTTGCCGTGCTTCAACAATGAAAAATAACTTTATTTTTCTAGTACGTATTTCAGTTACAAGGGTGAGATAGGCTGAAAATTGGTTGGAGTCCTGGTGTGGCACTGTAGGATAAGCTCTGGTCCCCAAGATCAGTTTGAGCTACAGGTTGGTGAACAAACTCACCAGCCACTCCTTGGAAACTCAATACAGGGTCACTATGAGTCGGAATAAAGCTGACGACACTGAACAACAACAAGAAAAGTATACAGAAGTCCTAGTGTAAGCACTGGATCATAAGGTCAGCTTGATTCAACTCACCAGTCATGGCTCAGAGACCCTATACAGGGTCGACATGAGACAGAACCACTCAACAACACTTAACAATAACAACAAAAGATATGTATGCCCTAATCTTTGGAATCTGTGAATCTGTTGCTTTATGTGGAAAAAGGGACTTCACAAATACAATCACATTAAGGATGCTGAGATAGGTAGATTTTCCTGGATTATCCACACAGACACAATATAATGATAAGGATCCCTATAGGAGGGAAGCAAGAAAGTCAAGGACAATAGATAGGTTTGTGACAGTAGTAACAGGGATTGGTATGGCCAGGAGTTAAAAAATATGTAGAAGGTGGAAGAGAAAATAAATTCTTTCTAGAGTCTCCAGAAGGAATCAACCCTGCTAGCACCTCGATTTTAGTGCCTTAAGTTATCATTAGGAGCTCTGGTAGCGTAGTGGTTACGAATCAAGCTGCGAACCTCAAGGCCAGCAGTTCAAAACTACCAGCTATTCCATGGGAGAAAGATGAGGCTTTCTGCTCCCATAAAGATTTACAGCCTCGGAAACCCTGTACAGGGTCGCTATGAGTCGGAACCAACTCCACAGCACATAACCCTCACCACCAAGATATCATTGCTGATGTCAGAATGATTTTGACTGAAAGCAGAGAATACCAGAGAGATATTAGTCTTCTGTTTATCTATTGTCTATGAAAAACTGTGTGGATCATAATAAATTATGGATAATACTGGGAAGAATGGGGATTCCAGAATGCCTACTTATGTTCATGAGGAACCTATATGTAGACCAAGTGACAGTTGTTAGAACAGAAAAAGGGGATATGGAATGGTATAAAATTTGGAAAGGTGTAGACCAGGATTGTATCCTTTCACCTTTCCAAGAAAGACAAGAGTTACATACAGATAGTATATGGAACATTGCCTTACTCACATAAATAGGAGACAGAGCAAGGTCAGCTTCAATAAGGGGCATTGGTTCCCCATGGCTAGCAAGTCATTCCCCCAGTCAGTGCAGGGCTGGTGGTCTGCAACTCTCCTGATGTAGATGAGAAACCTCAGTAGGATCAGCATTGAACTGCGAGTCACAAAGTCAATGTTCAATTCCACCAGCTGCTCCTTGGAAGCTCTATGTTGTTGTTAAGTGTCGTTGAGTCAGTTCTGACTCATAGCAGCCCTTTACAGTGTTTCCAAGGATCAGCTAGCGAGTTTGAACTACCAAACTTGTGGTTCAAATTGCCCTTGTGGTCACGTGCTTTATCATACAGCACCACTCCAGGACAGGCTTGGTATGAGTTGGAACTGACTGGAAGGCACTTAACAACAACAACAAAAGAAACAAATAAAGTTGAGCATCGTCTAGATGCCATATGACATGCACACATAAGCAGAGCAAAGAAGTACTCTTTAGGTCCTTAACAAGGGAGTAATTTCCCTGATAAGGACAAAGAAAACTTGGACAGGGCAAGACTTGCTTCCCAGCCTCCATTGTTAGAGATGATTCTGGGTCCAAAGCTCTTGATTAGGTTGTTTATGTGCGCGTCACAAAACTGTGAGTGACTGTCTTCCCAGCACTCTTTAATATTGATCAGATATAAGTTCAGAACTCAGTTTCTTTAATAACTAGCTATTTGACCATTGGCAATTTGCTTTAGGAGTTCTGGGTGTGGCACTGCAGGATAGTGTTCTGGACTACAAGGTCAGTTTGAGCTGCAAGGTTGGTGGTTCAAACTCACCAGTTGCTTCTTGGAAAGCCTATACAGGATAACTATGAGTCATAACTAACTTGACAGCACTTAACAATAACAAGTTACCTAACCTCTCTAAACCAGTCACAACTGTTAAGTGGTAAAGCAATAACAACTATGCAAGATTGTTATAAAGGAAACAAGAAAGGAATTATCTGGCACCAGCATGTTATCTGATGCATAATGAATGATTAACAAATCTGAGTCTCCTTCTCCCTCTGTTTTGTAAAAATTCATAATTATTAGACTTCTTAATCACAGTATCTAGATTTCACAGAAACTATGCTTGTCTTATAATAGACAGGATACAAGAAATATTTTTGTTGGTTATTATGTTATTCACCTTATTCTTTGGCTTCAAAGGATCAAAAGATAATTGAAACCCAATTCCTAAATACTACAGCATATGACCCAGTAAGATATATATAGGTACATATTGTTGTTAGGTGTCAAGTCATTTCAGGTTCATAGTGACCCCATGTACATCAGAACAAAATGCTGCCTGGTCTTGCACCACACTCACCATTGCTCCTAGGTTTGAGCCCACTGTTGAAGTGACTTGTGTGAGTCTAACTCACTAAGGCTCTTCCTCTTTTTCACTGACCAAGCATAATGTGCTTCTTCAGGGACTGGTCCCTCCTGATAACATGAGACAATATGTACATACAAATTAATAATAGTAGAAAGTGGTGTGTGTGTGTGTGTGTGTGTGTGTGTGTGTGTGTGTGTATATATATATATATATATATATATATACACACACACAGACCACTTTCTACTATTTTATATATATGTGTGTATATGTGTGTATATATATATATATGGCACTGTGGGCCATGTGTGTGTGTGTGTGTGTGTGTGTGTGTATGTGGGCTAATGCCCTGGACTAAAGGTCAGTGTTGTTCAAGCTCACCAGCTGCTCCTTGGAAACCCTATACAGGGTCACTATGAGTCAGAACCAACTCAACAGCACTTATCAACAACTATGTGTGTGTGTGTGTGTGTGTGTGTGTGTGTAGATTCAGAAGGTGCCGAGAATATGATTGTTATTTCTGATTAGGAAATTCAAGAAGAATGATTCTGTGGCAATGACATTTGAAGTGCACCTTGAATAAGGATCAATATTTCCTAAAGTATAATTGCCTTGAGTTGGTCTCCAGTTCAAGGAACCATATATGTAAAGCCAGGAACAAAGGATAATTAGGGACAAGCAAGTGGTCCAGTATGTCTGAGATCCGCAGAATGGGAGAAGATGAGAAATGTTTTCTGCTTGGATGACTTGATAGTTCAGACTACATAAAGAATACTCAAGGAAGTATGAGTTATGAGGAAAGTGGGGACAAAAGAAAATCTGTCCAAATTTGGGGAGGCTGGCAGAAGCACCATATGGGAATATGCAATAAGCAGTTAGGAATTTGGAGTAGGTTGAAGTATTTTGACTCAAGCGATTTGTCTGCCAAACCAAATGTCCTTCCTATAGCTATATGAATATGTACTGCAGAATATTTTAAAGATAACAGCCTTCAAAATTGGGGGGAAAATGTCTTGACAAGGCAGGTTTTTATTTCTACCTAAAAATTGAATACCTATCTTTCTAATTACCTTGTGAGTATTTTACACACATTGACTGTTAACATTTGTTATATATACCTGCTTCATATAGCATTGAAAAATGCATCATGTAGTTCTTAATTATGCCCCACAGAAGGGATAATTAAGGCTGTCTTTCCAGATCCACTAGAAATGGTTCCAACATTTTAGCCAAAAAGTTTTCTTGGCATATATTTATACAAGAGTTCTGAAAGCACTTTTAAAGTTAAGACAATGCATTATGAGCTAACTCAGCCTGAAAAATAAGCCTAGTTTATTACCTTGACTATCTGGACTCTGAATTACTTTTAGATGCTCAGAAATTTAGATTTAGGGTGGCTAAACATGACTGTTTACTGTTTAGGATAAATATAACCTTTTTATAATGGTTGAACTCCCTTCTCATATAAATAACTATCTGACATGGTTGTGATTTCTCTTTTTGTTTCCTACTTATTCTGGCCTTTAGGAACTAAGGAACATGGGTCAAAATGGCCCAAATAAAATCTAACAATTTGACTGACTTTTGTGTCCTGAAGAAATTGTTCATAAAAGTGATATATTAGTAAACCTTAAGATACCTTAATAAATATTGTTGTTGTTAAGTGTACTGTCAAGTCACTTCCCACTGATAGTGACCCTGCATAGGGTTTCTGAGGCTATAAGTCTTTATGGGAGCAGAAAGTCTCATCTTTCTCCCATGAAACAATTGGTGGACTCGAACCTCTGACCTTGTGGTTTGCAGTCCTGTGCTTATCCTCTAGATCCACTACCTCTTCATTCTTCTTTAAAATTCCAGCATATTTATACAGACTCTCAGGGCATTGTTCTAAGTATGAGAAAACTAGTAGTAAAAAACGATGACCTATTAGTTTCTCACTTGCTGTTTTTAAATTTAGGGGAAAAAATGATCCATAATTTCTGTCTCTCTGATGCTACTTCTGCATTTATACAGTAAAACAAAACAAAACAAAACAAAAAAAATAGATACGATAATTGTATATAGATCAGTCCAAACAAAAAAATCTTTGTAGAAGACCAGTTTCATATATGGTTCTTTAACGCATCTCATAACAAGAATTCTGGGAGATAATGACTGGACTATAACATCTCACTTTATCTCCACTCTAAGTGCCAAGTTCTCTGCCAATTCTGCATCAGTAAGCTGCTGGACTTGTAGGCACATGGGTATCACTGAGGTTTGAGGTTCTGGAATACAACTGAGCGGAAGAACACTTACACAAGTGTTGGTGAGAGACTGGATACCTACATCAGCATGCGTTGAGTATGGATCAGAACTTGGAGGATGCTAGAGAGCTTGATTCACCATGATCAGAGTTAAGGTTTGATTGTCTCCCTGGCCCTAAGAAACCAAGAGGATTAAGACTCCCAGATTCCCAAGACAACAGATAGTTGGAGTAGCACTTCCTCCTGTGGCAGCACACCAGTATACTGTGGTAGATAATATTCTACCAACTATCTCTTGAAGGACAGTCACTGCTAAATGTCTCTTTTACCATACATAAACTTCAGTGAGTTGACAAAAAAAAAAAATCCACATACTTCCCATGTGGGATGTGTAGTGTGCAGACAGGGAAAACACAATAGGTGTTCCAAAAAGAACTCTTAGAAGAGATAAACTACAACTCTGAGCACTAGAAATAACATGACCCCCCAAGAATTAAATATAGCACCAAACAACAGCAAAACAAAATGAAAGCAAAGACAAAGACCTACATGAATTTTTATCACTTAAAAATACAATAGATGGCTTGAAGAAAAGACAGATGGTGTTGAGATAGGTATTGGTGGACCTAAAGAAATAATAGTTTGTATATTAAGCCCTATGGCCACCACTCGTCTGTCAGTCTGTCCTACTGTGGTGGCTTGTGAGTTGCTGTGATTCTGAAAGTTATGCCCCTGGTATTCTAAATACCAGCAGGGTCATCCATGGTGGACAGGTTTCAGATGAGCTTCCAGACAAAGACAGACTAGGAAGAAAGAGTGACGAACTACTTCCGAATATTTA
>NW_006408529.1:11357331-11358554 GCF_000296735.1 Chrysochloris asiatica
CCAGATGGAATACATAGAAATCAAACTGAGTATATCTGAGGAAAGAGACAATGAAAAAGCTCCATATCATCACTCAAAACAAGGCCAGAGGCAGACTGTGGAACAGACCATCAATTTAAATTACTCGTATGCAAATTCAAACTGAAGCTGAAAAAAGGAAAATAAGTCCATGAGAGCCAAAATATGACCTTGAATATATCCCACCTAAATTTAGAGATCATTTGAAGAAAAGATTTGATACATTAAACACTAAAGACTGAAGACCAGAAGAGTTGTGGGATGACATCAAGAACATCATACATGAATTAAGAAAACAAAAAATCATTGAGAAGACAAGAAAGACGGAATAGGTCAAAGTGGATATCAGAAGAGACACTGAAACTTGCTCTCCAGTGTAAAGATGCTAAAGCAAATGGAAGAAATTAGGAGGTCCAAAAGCTGAACAGATAATTTCAAAGATCAGCTCAAGAAGATAAAGCCAAATATTACAACAAAATGTGCAAAGATCTGGAATCAGAAAAACAAAAGGGAAGAACACACTCAGCATTTCTCAAGTTGGGGAACTGAAGAAAAAATTCAAACCTGGACTTTCGTTATTGGAAGATTTTCTTGGCAAATTATTGAATGACGCAGAACGCATCAAGAGAAGATGGAAGGAATACGCAGAGTCACTGTACCAAAAGGAAATGGTTAATGTTCAACCATTTCAAGAGGTAGCATATGATCAAGAGGAAGTCCAGGGTACATTGACAGAATTGGCAAAGCACAAGGCTCCAGGAATTGAGGGAATGAAAGTTGAAATCTTTCAAGAATGTGAGGCAGCACAGGAGGCACTCACTCATCTCTGCCAAGAAATTTGGAAGACAACTATCTGGCCGACTGATTGGAAGAGAGCCATATTTGTGCCTATTCCAAAGAGAGGTGACCCAACAGAATGTGGAAATCATCGGACAATCTATTTGGTAGTCCATGTGAGTAAAGTTTTGCTAAAGGTAATATAGAAACGGCTATAATCATACATTGACAGATAACTTCCAGAGGCTCAAGCCGGATTCAGATGAGGCCGTGGAACAAGGGATATATCATTGCTGGTGTCTGATGGATCTTGGCTGTAAGCAGAGAATATTAGAAAGATGTTTATCTGTGCTTTATTGACTATTCAAAGGCTTTTGATTGTATGAATCATGAGAAGCTATAGACCACATTGTGAAGTATGAGTATTC
>NW_006408529.1:11360241-11368151 GCF_000296735.1 Chrysochloris asiatica
CTGCTCACAACAAATTCTTCCTCACAATTACCTTCACTTGTTGCATTTGTAGCTTTTAAACATTGCAAATATTTTGAGCCTTTTCTCGCATTGAAGTAAGACTAAACAATCAAAGACTCCTGTTCTAACTTACCTACCTACAATTTCAACTTAAAGATACACCAAGAAACCAATCTTGTTCATAATCTGCAGACTGTGTATACTAATATAAAAAGGAAATGGGAGAAAGACATTTAAATGGTTCAGTCATTACACCAAACACACATGAAGTAACCTCTTACATCAAAAGGCAAAGATCCATTCATTACCCATTGCTGTTGAATTGGCTCTGATTGAGAGTACCCCTACTGAACAAAGTAGAACTGCTCCCATAGAGTTTCCAAAGCCATAATCTGTATGGAAGCTGACTGCCAAGTCTTCATTTCAGGAAGCAGCTGTTGGGTTTGAACTGCCAAACTTTATTAAAAACAAAAATAAAACAACCAAACCTACTGCTATCAAGTTGCTTCTGACTCGTACCTACCCTATATAGGGTTTCTAAGACAATTCAAAACTACCAGCGGTTCCGCGGGAGAAAGATGAGGCGGTCTGCTCCGGTAAAGATTTACAGCCTCGGAAACCCTGTACAGGGTCGCTATGAGTCGGAACTGACTCCACGGCACAAAACAACAACAACAACAAGACAGTAAGTTAAATTAATAGGAGGAGATAGAAGGGGCTTAAAAACAAAACTCAGCTTGATGATGCTTACAGGAAACACATTTCAAACAATGCATTTAGATAAGGCAACTAATACAGTTGTTGTTGTTGTTAAGTACTGTGGAGTCGGTTACGACTCATAGTGACCCTGCACAGGGTTTCCGTGGCTGTAAGTCTTTACAGGAGCAGAACGCCTCATCTTCCGCGGAATCACTGGTAGTTTCGAACTGCTGACCTTGAGGTTGGCAGCCCGATTTGTAACCACTACACTACCAGAGAATACTAATACTAGACACGTGTAAAACAGAAGGAAGTAAGAGTAGCAATATGTATGATAAAGAAGGAATATTGGACTTTAAGATGAAAAGGAGTATGATAGCATAAAATCAGATATTACATGAGTCAGATTAATTCAACCGCAATTAACAATAACATACAATAAAACACAGAATTTTCAAGGACAAAACAAAACAAAAAAACACACTAGTCATCAACCAATATGGGCCAAAATACTAAGTGAGGAAAAATTATTTGAAATGCAAGAATTTTATGAAAACACAAATTTTGTCCAATTACCTCTGTTCGAATTAGACATGTATGATACACAACTAAGGATGTATGAGTTGAGCAATACAATCAATAAACTTAAAATAAATGTAGAACCCTCAAACAGAAAAGACACACACACACATACATGTGCATGGTACAGTTACAAAAATCAATTGCTTATTTGGCAAAAAAATAAATCCACCTTAACACATTTTTTTAAAGCAGATATTTTATAGGTAGCATTCTCTGATGATCATCAAATAAAATTAGAAAATAACTTCCCAAAAGGTGATTCTCAATGATCTGGGCTCTATTCTCAATACTAAATTATCTGGGTTAAACAAAATCTGTAATCAGAGGGCAAAACAAAAAGGGAGGGAAAAAGAGAAAAATTTTAGAGTAAAAGTACAAAGAAGAAAAAAAGAGAAGAATTTGATAAATATAAAAACTGGTATTAAACAAATGGAAAAGAGTAAGAAGGACTTTTTTAAAACTGAGGTGTACTCAGGGCAAGTCAATACAAACTTTCAGAGAGATCTTAAAGTAGTGTTACTGACAGCAGTTGACAAGCTCACCAAAGATGCTCAGCATGCCTTGCACCGAACCATGGAAAAGTACACATACACCTGCAGACTGATTTTGAGCTGCAAATCTGCCTCCAAAGTGATACCACCCATTCATAGTAGATGCCTGGAGGTTCATGTGCCTGCCTCCAGCATTGAAGGTATTTGCCACGTGTTATCTCCTACGTACAAGAGGGATGGCCAGACTCTTCCTGCCCAGCTGGATCACAGACAGAAAGAGTAGTCTACCAAAGCCTCCCCAAAGCCCTCCTGATGTGTGAATCCTGCCAAGTGTATCAATATCCTTTCACTGCAGACCAAAAATATCCCAAGATCGGCTGGGAGGTGTATCTGAGAGGGACTGCCAATGCTATTGTCAGTCAGCAGAGTTTACAAAGACCCCTGGAAATTCAGGGAAGACTCTATGAGCTTTTTTATCTTATTATATCCCTCCTGAGATCATAATGAAGGGATCAGAATAATCAGAATTCTTACATAATTCTGATGGACAACTGAAAGGGGAAGTGTCCCAGATGGTGGCTTACTATGAACATCGTCTGCAGCTGTGCAGTAAAATCATTTATCGCCTCAATGTATTTGTGGCCAAGTTTATGGCACTTTATAAAAAGGTCATAGAGGATAATTTGGAGGACATGGCATTCTGGAACCTAGCAGAAATCCTTCCAAATATCAGTTTCAGCATTTATGTAGTTTGTATTAAAAGAGCTGAGGATAAAATAAATTAACTCCATCCAAAACCAAGCCCAAATCACTGCCTTCAAGTTGCTTCTGACTCACGCTGGTGATGTGCTGTGGTCTTTAGGGAAGCAGAGTGGCTGGTGGGTTTTCCTGTCTACCTTTTAAATATCAGCCACTGGCCAGCACCGCTACAGCATGTCCTACAGGCAGTTCTGACTCATAGAAACCCTGTTTAGGGTTTCCAAGGCTATAAATCTCAACGGAAGCAGAAAATCTTATCTTTCTGCCATGGAGTGACTGGTAGATTCAAATCACTGACCTTCAGTTAGTAGCCCAATGTGTAACCTGCCACGCTCCTTTCCAAGGACCACTGTTACTGTTCTTGCTAAGTGCTGTCGAGTATGTTCCAACTCATAGTGACCCTGTATAGGATTGGGGGATTTGAAGCACCATCTTGTGGTTCAAAAAGACCCTGTGGTTTAGTGCTTATCCTATAGTTCCACAGCAGGACTCCTCCACTGGCCTCTTTTGTTGTTGTTAAGTTGCTAAGTGCTGTGGAATCAGTTCCAACTCATAGTGACCCAGCATAGAGTTTCAAGGAATGGCTGGAGAGTTAGAACTGGCAACCTTGCAGTCCAGTATTTATCCTACAGCACCACACTAGAAGTCCTAAACTAACTCTGCTGTTAAATGCGTTAAGTCAGTTCCAGCCCACATCAACCCTGTGTAGGCTTTCTGAGGCTATAAATCTTTGTAGGAACTTCAACTTTATCCTGCTGAACAGCTTATCCCATAGAGCCCCCCTGCTCCCCTATCATAGTTTAAGAGGCTGAAGTCCAAATTCAGAGTGCCCACTCTCAGGGAATTCTTTCTCTCTTTTGTCTGCTCTGGAAAAAAGATTCTTGTATCTACTCAATAGCCTCTAAATATCTGTAGGCTCAACATTCTTTGGATATCACCATGTGTCCTCAAGACTCTTGTCGTTGTTATGTGCTGTGGAGTTGGTTCGACTCAGAGTGACCCTGTACAGGGTTTCCAAGGCTGTAAATCTTTACAGGAGCAGAAAGCCTCATCTTTCTCCCACGAAACAGCTGGTAGTTTCGAACTGCTAACAGTGAAATTAGCAGCCCGATTCGTAACCACTATGCTACCAGAGCTCCTTTTAAAGACTCTACTTATGTAAAATAAGGGCACCCTATTAGTGCTGTAGGATAAACATTGAACTTCTAACCATAAGATCACCAGCTCAAACCCACCAGCTACTACTCTGGGACAAAAATGAGGCTTTATGTTGCATAAAGATGTATAGCCTCAGAAACCCTATGCTGGGTCACAAGAAAGAAAATTCCACTCCACAGCAGTAGATAGCTAAAATAAGCACCACAGTGCTTGCACTGGACTGCTAACTGCAATGTTGGCAGTTCAAACCCACCAGCCACTCTGAGGGAGAAAAACGAAGCTATTTGCTCCTGTAAAGATTTCTGTCTTGGAAACCCTATGAATCAGAAGCAACTCGATGGCAATACAATAGTTGTTATTGTTTTTGTTTTGGGATGGGTGGCACAGTGGCTAAAGCAATTTGGCTGCTGCTAGTCAATAGTTTGAATCCACCAGTTGCTCTATGGGAGAAAGATGAGACCGCCTGCTCCCTGTCCTGTAGCATCGCTATGAATTGGAATTTACTTTATGGCAGTGGGTTTGCTATCCTACACATATAAAGTCTTGAGGAACCCTATAGGAGAGATAAACCCCTCATGTGCCTGATTAAGGCAAATGGAAAAGGTAAAACATATCTATTCAAGTTGAGGAATAAAAGAGATATAACCATAGATGCAGAAGAGGCTGGATTAAAATGATGTTAAAGAAATTTTAGATGTAACTATGGCAGTAAAGGTGTCCTGGTGTGGCGCTGTGGGTTAATGCACCGGACTGCAAAGTCAGTTTGAACCACAAGGTCGGCGGCTCAAGATCACCGGGTACTTCCAGAAACCTGATACAGGGTCGCAATGGGTCAGAACCAACTCAAAGCCCCTAACCCATAGCTGGAGGTCCTGCTCTAGCTGTACTTCTAGAACACGGAAACCTAATATTCTCTCAAAACCTAGATGGAGAGTTGTGATTGCTTAAATGAAGAATTCAGAAAATTGCATTCAGAAAATCTAAAGGAAAATAGAAAAATGGTCTCATTAATGTACTTTTGAAAATGTGTCTCATGGCCAAAAATAAGTCTTCAAAAATATTACAACTGTGAAAAACAAACCACAACCTTTTCTGAGCTCTCAGAACAGCATGTTTTTCACTGCTATTGGAAGGAAATAACATCAATGTGCAGAGATGAAAATGTGTCTCAGTAAGTGTGTTTCTGAAAAGGTATGGGTAAATCAAAATTTGTTCATTCATACCTTTCCATTGATTTGCATTATTATTTCACAGATGACTTATCTTCATTACAATTCTCAGCCCTTTTTTTTTTTTTAATGTAGTTAATGAGCTATATATTTTTTTAAAAAATGTTCTATTCACAGTTGTTTCACCAGCCCACTTTGTATTTCCTGAGTTTTCACCTTTACCTGATAGTCCTACCCTTTCTGGCCCTCCACACCTTTGAGAAGCAGGTGAAACCCCTCACAGACAGACCGACATGAAGCCATCTACTCATTTACCACTTATCTTGTTTTTCTTTTTAATTGTATCAGTAGTTGAATTCAAAGCAAAACTCTGTTCCCTATTGTCTTTGTAATATTGAATGATACACTTAGCTTCCCTGACACTAAGCTTTCCCATCTAAAGAGTATAGATTTTTAAAGTCTGACTTTCACTAAGCTGTTATAAAGTTCAGAGTTCAATGAAAAAACATATGTGAATGTGGTTCGTAAATATCCCCATTATATCTCCACCTGGCTATCCTGAAAACATCTAAGACATTACAAGTCTGAAACTGAATTCATTATCTTTCCCCACATACTGGGTCCTCTTTGTTGTTGTTATTAGGTACTGTCAAGTTGATTCTGACTCATAAAGACCCCATGTGACAGAGTAGAACAGCCCCATAGGGTTTTCTTCTCTATAATCTTTATAAGAGTAGATCATCAGGGCTTTCTCTCATGGACCTGCTGAGTAGGTTTGAACTGGCAACTTCTAAGTTACCAACTGAGTGTTTCACTATGGCCTCCTTATTTATTAAATATCTCAGTTTATTGTAATGCCACCTATTCACTTTAGTGATCCTTGACTCTTGACTCCTCCATCTCCTGGGACAAAAAATCTGTAGATTATAACAATGTTATAACAAATATTACATCAGTAGAGTCACTGCCTTCATTTAGGCACTTACAGTTTCTTGCCTGGGTTACTGCGATGGTGATGGTGGTGGTTTTGTGCCATGGAGTAGATTCTGACTCATAGTTTCCAAGGCTGTATAATATTTCTGAGGCTGTGAATCTTTACTAGAGCAGAAAGCCTCTTTCTCCTATGGAGTAACTGGTAGATTTGAACTGCCGATCTTGTGGTTAGCAGCCTGGCTCATGATCCACCATGCCACCATTGTTCTTTGGATTATTGTGATAGCTGCCCAAATGTTTGTCTGGTAATTTCATTTATCTTCTCAATAACTCTGTGAGATAGATATTATCTTCACTTCATATATAACTAAATTGAGGCTCTAAGAAATTAAGGAACTTTCCCAAAGTGCACTGGAAGATCTATCAAAGTTGGTTTTGAACCAAGAACTCTCTCAAGTTCATCTTCTTTCCACTATACTTTGCTGCCTCCAGAGAAACATAAAATTATTCTTCTTTTCTCCTCATATTATTTCTTTCTAATATGGTCCACAAAAAATCACTAGTAATATAGAAGAAATAAATTTAGACTTCAGTCTAAATACATTCCGACTGTATTGACCACTCTGCTAAATGACCTTGACACTGTTGATATATGGGGCCAGACAATTCTCAGTTGTGGGGTTATATTGTCCATTATGAGCCCTGGTGTGGCACTATAGAGATAAACACTGGACTGCTAACTACAAGATTGGCAGTTCAAACCCACCTATCACTCTTGGAAAGCCTATATAGGATCACTATGAGTCAGAATGGACTTGACAGCACACAGCAACAACACTGTGTATTATAAAAAGTTTCAGCTGCCTCCTTGGCCTCTACCTATTAGATAAAAAGTGCACTCCACCCCTCAATTATTAATAGCCAAAAATATCTGCAGACATATCCAAATGTCTGGGGGTAGGGAGGTGAGTATAATTACAGCTAGTCAAGAACCCATACCCTATTCCTAAAAGCTCCTGGTCCTGGTGTGGTGTTGTAGGATAAGCACTAGACTGTGAACCGCAAGATTGGTGGTTCAAACCTACCAGCCACTCCTTGAAAACCCTACACAGAAACACTATGAGTCATAACTGACTCAATGGCACTTAACAACAACCCACACTTAGAAATGAAGATCTGGGACAAAACTTCCCATGGACAGGGAATGCCTGAAGACCAGTGGTATTATAGGGACATGTTGCTGCTCTCTTCAGTTCTAACGGTCTCAATTTTTAGCTGCCATCTTTTGTCATTGTCTTTCTTGTTCTCTAGTTCCAACAACTTGCTCCTTAACTCAACTTATTTACTAAAATGCCTGCATTGTTTCCTAACCTAGCCTGGTTGCCCTGTTCCTTCAAGGCCAACTGCTTTTCTTAGTTCTTCAGACATGAGTCTGACTCCAAAATGTCCATGTTCATGGTTAGATCCAAACCCCACTGCCTTTGAGTCAATTCCAACTCATGAGGGTTTCTTAGACAGTAAACCTTTATTGAAGGAGACAGCCTCATCTTACTCCCACAGAACATCTAGAGATTTTGAACTGCTGACCTTGTAGTTAGTGGCCCAATGCTTATCCCACAGAACAGTAGGTCTCCTTAGCTGGAGCCCAGCTATTATTAGGACAGCCCCTCATTACTGCCCATCTACCTGTTTGCATCTCCACTTCCCCCAGAGATGGCCACTGAAGGGCCTGCACAACACCAAATTACCTGCCCACCTAACTGAACCTCTTCTTGCCTGCCATGAAATTCATTCTCATGTCCATTGCGCCCTCAGTGGAATTGTCTTCGGTAATGCTTTGCAGATCTGCCAAAATCTCTTCTCTCCATGGTGAGTTTATGTATTCTCAAGTTCTTTCCACTTCAAATGGGTCCCAACTAAAAAAGGATACAACTACTCACATGACAATTTAAGTGGTGGTGGTGGGTGTGTGCTAGAGTGTCAGTTCCAACTCAGTCTTTATGGAGGAGAAAGTTTCATCTTTTTCTCACAGAATAGCTGGTGAATTTGAACTGCTGACTTTGCAGTTAACGTCATAACTCATAACCCACTATGCCACCAGGGCTCCTTCACAACCTAA
>NW_006408529.1:11369171-11389673 GCF_000296735.1 Chrysochloris asiatica
AGTTTTTCATAAAATATAATTTCTTCATATGGGTTTCACCTGTGTTTGAGCCTGTGTTCTGTGAATGTGTGGCCATCCTGGGTTGTGATGGTTGGAAGTGGTCCAGCAGAAGTGTGTGACATCTAGCAAAGAAGGCTCAGTGAGCTGAAACACAGCATGTACTTCCATAAAAATAAAGGGCAAAATAAAAGTTCCTTATTTCCTTGGTCGCAATTACTAGTGGTGAGAAGAACATTTAACTAGGAATATTCTTAAATCAGCAGTTCAAGGCAAAATACATTCCATCCGAGACAAATGTGTTGATTGTACTATTTTCTTACACTATTTATGATTGCTCATGAAACTGTAAATTAAATATTTGCAGGGAAAACAAGCTATATCGCATTGCTAAAGCACCACTGTTGTAAATATTTTCATGTTCTAATATGGACCTTGGGGTGTTATTTTATGAAACAATACCCTTTCTTATGTGTGAGAGATAGAGAACAGGGAGTTTGGGCCTTCCTTTTTATTATTATTATTAGTTTGTTTTTTCTCAAATGTATTTTGTATCTTGGCCTTTTTTGATTCTTCCGTCCTGTAGTACCTTTCATTATTCAGTGCAGCCTACATTTCAAGACTATATCTACCTACAATCACAAATATTATATATTTTAAAACAATCAAAAAATGTACTTTCCAGTTTCCAAATTGGATGGTTATACAAATTATTTGCGTAGAATATTCTTGGAGGAAATTCAGATAGATCTGCTCTAGGTACCTATAGATGGCAGTATTTAGCATGCTGGTTGCAACATTGTCTCATAAAACTTCTCTACTCCTGTCTCAAATTCCAGCTAAACTGGACTTTACTCTGTTCTTTGAGCAAATTCTTTGCTTTCTTGTTTCAGTGGCTTTACTCACTATATCTGTGAGAATTCCTTTCCCTTTCTCATCCTTCCAGGCCTAACTAAAATGCCACTTGCTCCTTGAAGCCTTCCAAAATTCCTCTTTGCTGTGGTTAAGTGCCATCAAGTTGGTTCCTACTGATAGTGACACTGTACAGGGTTTCCAAGGAACAGCTGGTGGATTTGAACTGCCAACCTTGTGGTTTGTAGTCCAGTACTTATCCTTCAGGGCCACAACATCGCTTTGTTACAGACATACATCGAAGATATTGCAGGCTTAGTGGTTCAAGATCACTTCAAAAAAGTAAATATCACAATAAATAAATATTTTGTTCTCCCAGTGCATATAAAAATTTATTTACAACATGTTTCTGATGTTAAGTGCCATGGAGTTGGTACTGACTCATAGCTACCACCATATATGGTTTACATGGAATGGTTGGTGGCTTTGAATCACTGAGTTTGAGGTTATCCTACAGCTTATCCTACAGCACCACACACTATACTGTAGTATTAAGTGTCAAATAGCATTGTGAAAGGTTTGAAATATTGTGAGAATTAGCAAAATGTGACACAGAGACACAAAATGAGCACATGCTGTTGACAAAATGGCACCCCATTAGACTTTGATTAACACGATTGTCACAAATCTTTAACTTATAAAAAGAAATGCAGAATCTGTGAAGTGCAATAAAGAGAGGTGTGTAAGTATTTTATTGGAGTTCTCATTTTCTTATTTTCTATGCGGTTATGAATTGGGCTGCGAACCTTAAGGTCAGCGGTTCGAAACTACCAGCCGCTCCACGGGAGAAAGATGAGGCTAGAAACTACTTCCGTAAAGATTTAGACCCTCAGAAACCCTGTACAGGGTCGCTATGGGTCGGAACTGACTCGACGGCACTTAACAACAACAACATGCTACACTATCATCCTTTGTCTATAATTAGACTTCTGGAAGATGCCACCCTGACTTATTTATTCTTGAAAGCTCCACAGACCCTAACATAATGCCTAGCACTAATGAACGCTGTCATGGTTGTTTTTCAGGGCCCTGGTAGGGACTTCTGGCGTGGCGCTGTAGGATTAGCACTGGACTGAAAACCACAGGTAGGCAGTTCAAACCCACCAGCTGCTCCTCAGAAACTTACACAGGGTCACTATGGGTTGGAACTGACTCAACTGCACTTAATAATAACAACAACAAGTTGCGGCCCTACATTGAGTTTCTGAAGTGCAGCTGGTGGGTTTGAACCTCTGCTTGCAGTTAATAGTCCAATGCTACAGTGCCACATCTGGTGGAAAGGTCAGTGATTCAAGCCAACCACCTGCTTCTTGGACATCTTATATAGGTATGACTATAAGTCGGAACCGACTCCTTGGCACTTAACAGTAGTAAATACTAAGTAAATATTTATTAATTGAATGAACTGAGTGTGTTTATGGCACAATTTACCTGTTTACAAGCACCTCCGTCTATTTGCCAAGAAGTGGTTTCCAAATGAGAGACATTTATACAGCTGCTGTATAGAGAACTTAAATGGAGTAGCACTAGTATAATGAAACAATGGTGAATAATATAGAAACCTACAATGAAACATCAATTTAATGAAATCCATCTGTTGAGGTCCTACTATGTGTAAATTACTCCAAAGATTACGCCCAAGGTTCAATGAATAACCATAGTAACTCTCATGTGTATAACATATTTGTTTCTATGTAGGTTGCTCTGACTCAGAAAATCTATTTTGTTTCTATTTGTACTCAGTGAAGGTACCAGCTACACAGGAGAATCTTTGAAAATATCAAGCAATAGACAGTATTTCTACTGTTTAAGTGAATTCTTTTTGGTCACGATTATTCTATACATCTCATTATATAATGAAAACAAAACAAAACAAGAGAGCTTTCTTTTTGGTAAGTGAACAAGAGAATAGAGGTGTATTATTTTGAAACCATAAATGTCACTTCATCAGCTTTTCTTTTCTTTCTCCCCCCTTTTTTTTCAGGTCTATGCTATCTTAGGAGATCTTTCTCCCCGCCCCTCACTCTGGCTGGTCTCCAAAACTTACTTGTCAGTAGAAATTTGCTCACACAGTGAAATAAAAACCCTAAGTAGATAAAGGAAAAGAGATAAATCACTTGCCAAGCTAAATGCTTTAATGATGCGTTTATTGCCTCTTGTTTCTTTTTGATACTTCAAAATCCTCAAACTTTGCAATACAGACTGCATAAATGATTGGGCTTTTTTTGTGAAATTTTGGAAGTTAGAGTCACAAAAATAAGAGTTTACACTCTATTTTAAACTTTTAAAGGGGAAGAAACTCAAAGGAAGAGTCTGAGTGTCATTAATTTGTGTAATCCCTACATTTTTACAATTTGAAGACTCAAGTATTTATAGATTGAATTGCCCTTTTATAAAAAATAAGATAAATAAAAACATTATCTACTTATCTAGTGTACTCACTCTCTCTATTGTATGGAAAAAAGTTGTCTAATATACTTTTTCTCTCTTTCACTAAAATCATAAATTTAAAGTTCCAGCTTTCTGTCTTGGTTATGCTGTTGTTGTGACCTTGTATAGGGTTTCCTAGAAGGATTTGTTGGGTTTGAACTGCCAACCTTGTGGTTAGCAATTCAGTACTTACCTAACAGCTAGTGCCACACCAGGACTCCTGTTTTGGCTATACGAGTAGTATATGAGAAGACAGATACTGGCAAAATGTGCTTGGAGGAAAAGATAATAATATTTGTAAATATACCTTCAAATTGCAAGCTCTTTTGAAGTTATAGGTTTTGCAGGTTTCAGAAATTAAAAGGTACCTGTCTGAGGCCTGGTGTGGCACTGTGGGTTAATGCTCTGGACTGCAAGATGGGTTTGAACCACAAGGCTGGAAGTTCAAGCTCACCAGCTGCTTCTAGGACACCCTGTACAGGGCCGCTATGAGTTGGAACCAACTTGATGGCACTTGACAACAACAACATAACTCCTCCTATATCATTTATGAAACTATATTTTCCCATATTCTAGCTGGTCTTATTCTATGATTTTAGATGTAGATAGATGGTTTAGATTCACATGTAAATAGCCGTGAGAGGTGTATACCATCTAAGAAAGGGAAAAGAAAAAGAAAAGCAATCCCAAAATGCAGTGGGAGGATTAACTGAGACAGGTGAGAAGTGATTAGCATTTTCTTTCTTACAGGTGCTATTCAAAGTATGAAGTCAAGCATGAGAGTGGCTTTGTCTGTAGTGCTAAATGTTTTCATTGGAAAGCATGAGTCCAAACTGGCTAATGAATGAGTGTGTAACTGATTGTTTAACACTGATTACCTGTTTTAGCCAGATCTGGAGTATGTAAGGAAGCACTGTATACATGAATCTTTTCTTTCTCAGGAAAAACTTTGTCTGTCTCTCCTTCTATCACTGTCTCTATCCACTTCTTTACTCCCCTGTTTGTTGATATTTTGGTCTCTGTCTCTCTCTTCTTCTCTACAGAATTGTCATAAAAGAGCTATTGTTGAAGTAAGTGAACCATTCATAGTGATATTCTCCTCCCACCCCAAGAATGGCTTTTTGAAGTAACTTCAAAACTATTCTATCACTCAGGAATTTGCTTTTTGAGTAGGAGTTACAAAGGCATCAAGAAGAAAATAGACACTTAGATCTCTGTTTTGATTGGCTGAACCCCTTTAAATAATTTATATTTGACTGTAATCACAATATTTCTTGCCTGATGACTTCTATACTTGAATCAATGATGGGGAAAAAAACCAATACACTAAGTTGTTGATAGTAACCCCTGGGGAAAATTTTTCTCTACTAAAACATTCTTACTATAACTATTGGAAATCTGGAAATGTAACAGAAATTGAAATTATGAAAGCAGTGAAGGAAACTATTGTTTGTAATCATCATGGTCTTTCTCACAGCTTGACTCTATGACAGCTTGATAGGTTTATTGCAGTTGGCATTGGATTGCTTTGGCTCACTGAATGGCAGCTATCTCATAGGCCTTTGATGGTGCTCAAATTAATCAAAGGCTTTTGAAGTGATGGCTTTTGTGTACCGGGTGAAACAACATCATTTGAAAGATTGTTGCATCTTAAAAAGATACAGACATATGAAGACATTTAAAGGCAAAGTTGCTACTGAGCATGCCTCCTTCTCTTACAAAGGACTTCTGTCTGGGGCTTTTTCATATTTTTCTAATAACAATCTATTAATAGTGCTGCAAGTATATTATTCCAATGTGCACATTACTATAACAATTATCACAGCAAATTTTTTAAAAAATATTATAGAGCACAGTGGGAAGTGAAAGAAATACCAATGGTTTGATTCTAAAACTACAAAATGATATTCAGTTAAATGTCACATCTTTCTTTTTTAATGTCATGAGAGAGAAGAATGAAAAATAACTGAATTACAGCTTCTTCGGTTCCTGATCAGGTCAACACGTAATATTCAAATTTATCCTGCAGGATAAGTGCTGAACTGCTACCCATAACGTTGGCAGTTCAAATCTGCCAGCTGTTCCTTAGAAATCCTATCAAGGGCCACTAAGAGTTGGAACCAACCCAATAGCACTTAACAACAACAGAACAAGGAGGAAAACTAAAATTTTATGACAAATAATCATCTACCTCACTAGACTGTATTTTACTTGGTACCTCATATTCTAATGGAAAGTAGATTGCTTCTGAAGGAACGTTAATTATTTCAGGAAACTAGGTTACAATGCATTAAGACCACTGGACACTAAGTAATATTTGAGGACAGACTTGTTCATTGGGCAGATGTTGTTGTAAGTGCCATTGAGTCAGTTCTGACTCATAGCATCACTGTATAGGATCTCCAAGCATTGTGATGAGTACTGGGCAGATAGAGTACATTCAACTGATAGTTATGTAAAGCTATGGGTTATCTGTCCAAGTTCAATGTCCAGAGATGACTCCACTGGTCTTAGTAATAGTTTTCTGCATCATAAGAATATGAAATGTTGCATTTCTGTTAACACCATAAAACTATTACTCTATAAAAATGTGTTGTTGTTAGTATTTTCCCCAAAATACTATGAGAAAACTAAGTCAGCTATTTGTTCACCATTTTATTGGCACAGAAATTGAAGTACAGGGATTTGGAAAGGGATTCTAGGTTGTAGTATCAAGTTAAGGAGATTGGAAAGGGTATTATTAATTTGGTATCTGGTTGTATGATAAACTTCAGAAAGCAATTCTAATTCAGCAAATGTAATGACATAAAGACTTCTAACGAACACATAACTAACATAATAGTACTTTTAAAAGAATAAAAAAGTCATTGTTGTTGTAGATGCTATCCAGTTGGCTATAACTCACCAGTTTTGTGCACAATGGAATGAAATTCTACCCTGTCCTATGACATCCTCATAATTGTTATTTTTTTACACATTGTTACCACCACTATGTCAATCCATCTCCTTCATCTTTTTCACTGATCCTCTAATTTATCAGTAATGATGCCCTTTTCCAGGGACTTGTCCTTCCTGACAACATGTCCAAAGTACTTGAGATAGTGTTCCACCATCATTGCTTCTAAAGAGCATTCTGACTATACTTCTTCTAAAACAGATTTGTTTGTTCTGCTGATAATCCATGATAATTTCAGTGTTCTTCACCAAAACCAAAATTTAAAAGCAACAGTTCTTCTCCAGTCTTCCTTAGTCATTATTCAGTTTTCGCTTACATATGAGACAGTGGAAAATACCAAGGATGCCTTAGTCCTCAAAGTCACTCTTCAACACTTTAAAGATCTTTTGTACAGCAGATTTGCCCAATATATATTTTGATTTCTTGACTGTTGCACTGATTGTAGTGTCCTGGTGTGTTGCTGTGGGTGAATGTGCTGGACTACAAGGTTAATTTGAACCACAAGGTTGTCAGTTCAAGCTAATCAGCTGCTCCTTGGAAATCCTGCACAGGATCGCTCTGAGTCAGAACCAACTCCACGGCACTTCACAACAACAATAACAACGTGCACTGATTGTGGATCCAAGTAAATTGAAATCCTTGAGAATTTCAATCTTTTCTCTGTTTATCATGTGTCTTGGTCCGGTTATGAAAATTTTTATTTTAACACATTGAGTTGTAATCCATATTGAAGGCTGTATTCTTTAATCTTCATAAGTGTTTCAAGTCTTCTTCACTCTCAGCAAGCAACATTGTGTCATCTGCAATATCACATATGTTAATGAGTTTTCCTCCAATCTGATGCTGCATTCTTCTTCATAGAATCTAGTTTCTCTAGTTATTTGCTCAGCATTTTGACTGAATGGTGGTCATGGTAGTGGTGGTGCGCCAGGGAGTGGGTTCCAACTCAGCGACCCTGTATGGGATTTCCGAGGCTGTAAATCTTTATGGGAGCAGAAAACCTCATCTTTCTCCTGCATCAACTGGATAAGTATGGTAAAATGATACACACTGGCACACACCTTTCCTAATTTTACACCATTCAGTATCCCTTTATTTGGTTCAAACAATGTCCCATTCTTGTATTTATAGGTTCCACATGAGAACAATTAAGTGTTTTGGAATTTCCGTTCTTCATGCTGTTTGTTTTCTTTGGTTTGTTATGATCTACACAGTCTAATGCCTTTGCATGGTGGTGGTGGTATGATGTGGAGTCGGTCCTGACTCATAGTGACCCTGAGGATATAAATCTTTATGGGTATTGGAAAGCCTATTCTTTTTCCTTTGGAACCACTGGTAGTTTTGAACTGCAGATCTTGAAATTAGCAGCTCGACTGGTAATCACTACACTACCAGAGCTCCTTATGTCTTTGCATAGTCAGTAAAATAGAAGTAAACACCTTTCTGGTATTCTCTGCTTTCAGTCACGATTCATCTGACATCAGCAATGATATCTGTCCTTCCTTTGTTCTCTTCTTAATCCAGCTTCAATTTTTGGCAGTTCCCTGTCAGTTTGCTGCTGCAACAGTTTTTAATATATTTAATATCATGCAAATTTTTTTGTGTCTGATACTAAATATATTGTTCAGTAATTTCCACATTGTCTTGAGTCACCTTTCTTTAGAATGGGCACACATATGGATGTCTTCCAGTTGGTTGCCCAGGTAGCTGTATTCCAAGTGTCTTGGCATAGATAAATGAGTGCTTCCAGCACTACCTCAATTTGTTAGAACATTTCAATCAGAATTCCAACAATTCTTGGAGTCTTGTTTTTTGTTAATGTCTTCAGTGCAGCTTGGAATTTTTCCTTCAATACCAAGCAGCTTGAATGCTTCCTTTACGAGTTCTTGGTCATTTACTACCTCCTGAAATGTTTGAACATCAACCAATTATAGTTGGCTCAGTGACTCTGCATATTCCTTCCATCTTCTTTGAACTCTTTATGTATCTTTCAATATTCTGTCCATAGAATCCTTTAGTATTTCAACCCAACACTTGAATTTTTTCTTCAGTTCTTTCGCTTGATAAATGCTGGGCATGTTCTTCCATTTTTGTTTTTTTGACTCTAGGCGTTTGTGTATTTCATCATGATAGTTTGTTTTGTCCTCTTAAGCTGCCCTTTTAAATTTTCTCTTCAGTTTTTTTTTATTTCATCATTTCTTCTGCTCTCTTTAGTTACTCTATGGTTTAAGAGCAAGCTTCAGAGTCTTTTCTTACATCCACTTTTCTTTTTCTTTTTTTTTTTTTACTTTTGTTCTTGTCTTTTTAATGACTTTTTGGTTTCTTTGTGTCTTGATGTCATCTTGTGACTGATTTTGTCTTCAATCACTAGTGTTCAGTGCATCAAATCTTTTCTTGAGATGGTCTCTAAATTCATTTGGGATATATTCAGCATCATATTTTGGCTCTCATGTATTTATTTTCATTTTCTTTAGCTTCAGCCTGAACTTGCATATGATCAATTGATGATCTGTTCCTCGGTCAACCCCTGACCTTGTTTTGACTGTGATGTGTTTCTTCATCATAGCTGATCACATATGTAGTCAGTTTGATTCCTGTGTATTCTTGCTAGTGAGGTCCACTTGTATACATGCCATATTGAAAAGAGGTATTTGCAATGAAGAAGTCAGTGGTCTTGCAAAATTCTATCTTAAGCATTGCTATCACTGAGCCCACATTTTAGACTACTGATCCTACTTTTATATTCCCAACTTTATCAGTAATTATCAATGCATCTTGATTGCGTGTTTAATCAATCTCAAACTACAGAAGTTAGTATAATTCTTTAATATTTTCATCACAGATGTTGTGCTTCAGGATAGACCTAGAAATGTTTGTTTTGATGTTGAATGTGATGTTATTTCTCTTTAATTTGTCATTCCAGCCTATAACTGAATAAAAATGGCCAATACCAGTCCATTTCAGCTCCCTGATGCCTAAGATGCAGTCCTGGTGTGGGTTAATGCATTGGACTGCAAAGTCATTTTGAACTGCAAGGTCAGTGGTTCAAGCTCACTAGCTGCTCCTCAGAAACCTTAGACAGGGTCACTATAGATTGAAATGTACTCGATGGCACTTAGCAACAACAGATGCCTAAACTGGAGTCCTGGTATGGTGCTGTAGGATTAGTACTGGGCTGCTAACCTCAACGTTGGTGATTCAAACCTTGGGAACCCTATACAGGGTCACTATGAGTTGGAATTAACTTGACATCTTTTAACAACAACAATGTCTAAGATATCTGTATGCATTCCATTCCACTTCTGATTTTTCTACTATTTTCTTACTTCATACATTCCATGTTCATATTATTAATGGGTGTTTATAGCTGGTTTTCCCCCTCATTTCCTATTTGTTGAATAATTGTGAAAAACATATGCCTTAAAACTAACTGAACATGATTATTTGGAAATTCAGAACCAAAGGTATTTATTTTTATTAAGAAATGGCTTAAATAAATTCCTCCTTAATGTTTTCTGTCATCTTTATTCCTATTTTTAAATATCTGTACCATGCGTTTATCATGCAGGAAGATCCACAACCTATGCATATTTGTGATCACAAAAACCTAGCACAGGGATTAGTGCATGAAGACTACTTAAATATATATATAGGTAGCTAGATTGTTGTTATATGCCATTGAGTCAGTTCTGACTCTTAGTGACCTTTGTATAGGGTTTCCGAGAAGCCACTAGTGGGTTTGAACCACCAACCTTGTTCAATCCAACCTTGGATAAAAATTGTTTTAGGGTTCTACTCTCTCACAAGGGGTTACTATGAGTTAGCATCAACTCAATATCATACAATAAGAATACATATATGCATATATATGAATATTATACATTGTTATTGTTGTCAAGTGCTGTCAAGTCAGTTCCAACTCATAGTAACCCTGTATAGGTTTTCTGAGGAGCAGCTGGTGAGCTTGAACTGCTGACTTTGCTGTTCAAACTGACTTTGCAATCCAGCACATTACCCCACATTGTCATACCAGAACTCCATAGATATGCGTAATGTGCATTATGTATTATATATACATATGAATGTATGCATATTCAGTGCCATCTAGTGGACTCCAATTATAGGGACACTGTATAGGGTTTCCAAGGCTGTAAATCTTTACAGGAGCAGAAAGCCTCATCTTTCTAACTCAGAGCAGCTGGTGGATTTGAACTGATGATCTTACAGTTAGCAGTCCAATGCTTATCCTACACATGTTTGTCAGATTGTTGTATTGTGGTAGCTTGCAACATGTGTTGCTGTGTTACTGAAAGCAATGATACCAGTATTTCAAATACTAGCAAGGATCACTTAATAGTGACATGTTTCAGGGGAGCTTTCAGACCAAGACAGACATGGAATAAAGGGTTTGGCAATCTCTTCCTCTGTCTTTCAACTGTATATAAATATTAGAGCCTAGAGAACCCTGTGGGCATTCACATCAAATTGCTATGAGTCAGAACTGGCTCGAAGGCATCCAACAATAATAATATACTAGTGTTTAAGTCAGAAAGTGCTGCTACTAGAGTTCCAATTCAAACATGGACAGGTTTATTCTGAACAAAATATGTTTAAATGTGTCTCTGCAGTCTGGGGGTGGCTGCAGACAAGATCGCTCAGTAATACACTTGTCTTAGTCCCATTATAATGCCTTCAAGAAATAGCCAATCAAAACAGTGACTACTGAGGGGATCTACTAGGCTAGTTAAACTCAAAACAGAGAGGTCAGTTCAGAAGATTTAAATAGCTGTTTGCTGGTATTCCAAAACAGTAATCTTGATGGATTTTTTTGTTTTTTTTCAAAGGATACAGGAAAATCATAGTGGCTTATTAGGTATAAATCTTCAGAAAATTGAAAACTGCATTGGTGAGGGGAAAAAACAACAACAAAAACAAGAAAATTGCATGGAGGAATTGTTTTCCTATTACAGTGCACCTCTCATTGTTGGAGGCTAGCAAGGGCTGTCCTCTGAGAATTTCATTGGGAAACCTTACACCGACCATTCAACTGCTTGATTTTTACCACTTCACACTTCTTTTTATTCCTAAAACTCAAAGAAAATTTCAAAGAAACATGATTTGAGACCTCGATGATGCCCATACTACCATTTAGAGGTAGTACCAGTGAAAGAGCACAAAATTCTTTGGGAAAGGGCTAGAGAGATTGAGACACTTTGTTCAGAAGTGTTTAGTCTTAGATAGAGGACAGGTTGAGAAATAATAACTTTACATTTTGATAGTCTTGTTTAATAAAGTTTCAATGATACTAAAGCAATACTTTTTTACTTACACTTGTGTGTGTGTGAGCGTGTATGTAGATATAGAAGGGGGCTTCAAAATGTCTGTGGAAAAATGGAATTAAAAATATAATAGAATTTTCCATGCACTTTCTCAAGCCCCACCACACACACATATATATATATATATATATATAGCTGCTAAATTCTGTTAGCCAATTAATGCATATTTTAAAGTATTCCATAAAACAAAACAAACAATAGCAAGATAATTTTCACATAAATATCCAACAAAAAAATGTGTCATTAATGGCTCAGTGACAGATAATTGTTTCTTTGAAGCTTTAATTCTTAATAAGCTTTCCCAAAGAAATGTATGTATGTAAAAGCTAATTACTAAGTTCACCTTGAAGTGAATAGCTATTGACAATTATTTGAACAACCAGGCACTCTTTATTTAATAAAGAATAATAATTGTTACGTGGTATTAGTGATATCAATGGTGTGTGTTAATTTCTGGCCATCAGGAATAAAATGATTAAGATAACATAATTGAAAGGTGTGAAGGGATCGGAATGTAATTTATTTATCTCACAAAGTTTCTGGATTGATGGCTCAGCTGTTACATATCCCACACAGAAAAAGTGTTTCTTTACCATTTCATCTGTCAGTCAATCTCTAGATAAATTTGAAACCCCACTAAGGACCAACGCCAGGGCCCATCTTCTGAGGCTGCCAGCAAAGTCGCTATCAGGATTTTTCATTACTACATTCCCAAAGTGGTTTACAAGTGGAAAAAATGTAATCAGTGTTTTGTTGATTATTGCTCTAAAGCAGCGAATCTCAACTCTGACTGCACATTAGAAGCATCCAGGGAGCTTTTTAAAAATACAGATGCCCAGGCCCACCCCTGGAGATCTGGATTTAATTGGTTTGGGGTGAAGTCCCATCATAGGTATTCTTTAAAAATCTCCCCAGATGATTTTAATGTGCAGCCAGGGCTAGGAACCATTGTTCCAAAAAAAGACAAAGATCTCAAATTCCATTGTTTGTCCACACTGCAAATGGAGTCTTTCAAGTCTTAGACCTTATCATTTTTCAGGATGCAAGTGTGGTGTGGTTGACAGGGAATATATTTTGGGATCAGAAGAAACTGGTTCTGATCCCATTTCTGCCATTTCTGGCTGGATTGACAAACATGTCCTGTGAAACAGGGTTTGTAATAATGCCTCTTCCTCCTATCTTCTAAGATTATGGGCAGAATTAAAAAAGACAAACAAGGTGATGCATAGAACCAAAAAATAAACCAAACCCACAGCTGTCTAGTTGATTCCAACTCACAGTCACCCTGTAGTACAATCTGCTCGATAAGTTTTCCAAGGCTTTAATCTTTACAGAAGCTGGTGGGTTTGAACTGCCAACTTTTGGGTTAGTAGCCGAATTTCTAACCACTGTACCACCAAGATTCCTTATGTACAGAAAAGCTCAGCAGAAATGGTCAAAGCTGTTACTAGTCTCCCAGACTGATCAGCAATACTTGACAGGCATACTAGAACCTGAAGGGACCAGGTGCTGTAGCATAAATACAAGACTGTTCATTGTAAGGTCAGCAGTTCAAACTCACCAGCAACTCCTTGGAAACCCTATACGGGGTTGTTAGGAAAAGGAAATGACTTGACGGCACTTAACAAACAGCAACACCCATAATTCTATTATAACATTTTGTTAGACTCTTCCCCCCTTTCTCTATAAATTCTGGGCATGCATTTGCAAAGGATAAGCAAATTGTGGCAAGTTTAAGTTTGACTCTGTTCTTATCTGCAAACAGCTGGGAACACTCCACAGAGCCAGCACAATTGCAGCTCCCAGCACCAAGAGAGGGGTCCCAGAGTGGCTCATCCAGAAGCTTTTCTTGTGCTGGCACAACCTTTCCCCCTGTAACATGCTTACATAGCACAACAAATCCTTTGTTGATGGACCCTCCTCAAAAAGAAGATTACAGGCCAAGCAATGCTTGATAAAGCTCTTGCTCTCTAATAGTTACTACCAGCAAATAGACAATCACTTCAACTCTCAACTCTTTGGTGCGGACTGGCTGGCTCCTCAGTGAGGTTCTATGACTGATTAAGGGACAGACATCTGGGCAGAGGGTCTCACCTCAGGAACCAGGCAATCTTAACTGAGTAATGAAAGCAAACTCCATAAAATAATTAGAGAACAGGAGAGTGCCTAACAAGGTATTAAAGTGTTTTATAGACAGAGCAAATCTGAGAGTAGTTGTTGCAAAGCCCTGATGGGCTGTTTGCATGTTGATTATTTTCATGCACGAAAACAAAGAAACACAAGAAGACAGTGTGTTTATGTTTCTCTGTTTTGAAGAGTAGTAAGAACCTATTCACTAAAAGAACAGAAAAGATCTCTTCCTTTTATTTCACCTTTAGCATTGATGCCACTAATCAGCCTTCCAGGTGAAAAGAGAGCTGCCTCCTTGGAGGAGTCCCTGGGTGGTGCCAAAGATTCGTGTTTTCTGGTGGTAACCAAAAAGAGGGACAAGTCAACCTGAAGTACCTCTGAAAAATAGGCCTGTCAATCTGCTGCCAAAAAAAAATAGTCATTAATTATGGTGATGGAGCACCTCTTTCCTCTGACACACATGGGGTCACCATGCATCAGAATCAATTCAAAGGCAACTGGTATTTAACTTGGAAGCTGGTTTCTAGAGACATACACCTCGACCTTGAACATTTTTTGTCTGTTTTAAGAAAGAAAGAAAAAAAAAATGTAAATGCTGTTTTTGCTGATGAAACCAAACTATCTGACTTGAGAGAGAGAAAGCTAAAGCAAAGCTGCTTTCCCATTAGTTTCTCTTTCCTACCCAGATTGTGGGGCCATTCCATCCACCCATGGCTGCTACTCCAGCCCAAGGAGTAGAGTTGCTGCATGGCCCAAAGGCTTCTGCACTAGCAAAGCTCTTTTGTTTATTTGGCATCTGTCTTGTAGTATAGTGGTTATGAGTCAGGCTACTAACCTCAAGGTTGGCAGTTTGAAACTACCAGTGGTCCCGCAGGAGAAAGATGAGACTTTCTACTCCCATAAAGATTTATAGCCTCAGAAACCCTGTACAGGGTCGCTATGGGTCAGAACCGACTCGACAGCACTTAACAACAACATTTTTGTTGTTAAGTGCCTTCGACTTTGTCCTGACTCATAACCATGCAGTATAGTGTTTTTGAGGAGCAGCTGGTGGGTTTGAACTCCTAATCTTGAGGTTAACAGTACAGTTGCTTTTAGAGAATAGTAAATAACATCCTTATCTTATTTCTTTGATTAATAATAGCATTTGCACAGCTTAAAATTCTCAAAATATTTCAATGAAAATGCCATTATCTTATTTGACTAATGCAGAAACTGGTTCAAAGAATTCATGTTTTTTGCCCAGTATTAGAAGACGAGGCTTTCTGCTCTGGTAAAGATTTACAGCCTTGGGAACCCTGTGCAAGGTCACTATGAGTCAGAACTGACTCCATGGTACTTAACAACAACATCCATAGTAACTAGCAGAACAAGGTAATAAGTGTTGTTGTTGTTGTTGTTGTTAAGTGCCATCGAGTCGGGTCCGACCCATAGCGACCCTGTACAGGGTTTCCGAGGGTGTAAATCTTTACAGGAGTAGAAAGCCTCATCTTTCTCCCGCGGAGCGGCTGGTAGTTTCGAATCGCTGACCTTAAGGTTCGCAGCCCGATTCGTAACCACTACGCTACCAGAGCTCCTTAGGTAATAAGTGTACTACTTCTAAATTCCAAGTCCCATACCACCCTGTCTCTCACCCACTACTCACTGCTGCTAAATAGATTTGTACCCTATGGGACAGAGTGGTGTTGGTGGTTATGTGCCGTAGAGTCGGTGCTGACTCACAGCGACCCTGAACAGGGTTTGCAAGGCTGTAAATCTTTACGGGAGTAGAAAGCCTCATCTTTCTCCCACAGAACAGCTGGTAGTTTCAAACTTCTGACCTTGCAGTTCGCAGCCTGATTTGTAATGACTACACTACCAGAACTGTCCTATAGGGTTTCCAAGACTGTAAATCTTTGTAAAGAAGAATGTCCTATCTTTCTCTCTGGGATATGGTTGTTGGGTTGAGACTATGGAGTTTTCAGTTAGTAGCCGGATGTCTAAACCCCTCATGTCACCCGGATTCCTGTTGTTCTAAGTGCTGTCAACTCAGTTCTGACTCATAGCAACCCTGTACAGGGTTTCTGAGGAGCAGCTGGCAGGTTTGAATTGCCAACCTTGTGGTTTACAGTCCAAGGCTGTTAGGTGAACCAACAGTTTATAAGACAAACAACAAAACCCCACATTATCTTAGAGTGTTTTGAATTTAAATAGAATGGTGATTTCTTTCTTATCTTAGATCCTTCACTTAATTAGAATATGAAAACTGAATGATTCTAAACCAATCATTGTAGCAACAGCCTCACTTGATCCCTGCCAGCTATTTACAGAGATTCTGAAATGGTTCCATTTTCTAGAGTTTACAGTCTAATAGGTCTAGCCCCCCGTTTGCCATACTGTGGTAGCTCGCATGGTGCTGTGATGCTGAAGCTATACTACCTATGATGAAGAGATTGAAGAATTGTACCAACTTCTTCAGAGTCCTGGTGAGGCACTAGACCTCAAGGTTAGTTTAAACTGTAAGGTCCGTGGTTCAAACTCACCAGCTGCTCCTCAGAAACCCTACACAGGGTCACTATGAGTTGGAACCAACTGGAGGACACTTAACAATGACAATAACAATCAACTTCTTCAGTCTGAAATTCATCAAAAAGCAATCAAAATGTATTGATAATTACTGGTGATTCTAATGCAAAGGTTGGATACAAAGTAGAAGGGTCAGCAAATGTAAAATTTGGTCTTGGTGATAGAAATGATGCTGGAAATCACAGGATAGAATTCTGCAAGACCAATAACTTATTCATTGCAAATACTTTTTTAAAATAATATAAAAGGCAACTTCTGGTGTGGCGTTGTATGATCAACATTGGACTTCACACCACAAGGTTGGCAGTTCAAACCCACCAGCTGCTCTTCAGAAATCATATAAAGGGTTGCTATGAGTTGGAACTGACTCGATGGAACTTAACAACAACAACAATATATATGAACCTCATCAGATGGAATACACAGAAATCAAATCGACTATATCTGTGGGAAGAGACCATGAAAAAAAGTTCCATATAATCAGCCAAAACAAGGCCATGGGTACACTGTGGAACAGACCAATAATTACTCATATAGAAGTTTAGACTGATGCTGAAGAAAATTAAAACAAATCCAGCAGAATCAAAATGTGACCTTGAACAAACACTAATGACCAAAGACCAGGAGAGCTGTGGAATGACATCAGGAACATCATACAGGAAGAAATCCAAAGGTCATTAAGAAGACAAGTAAGAAGGAAAAGACTAAAATGGATGTCACAAGAGACTCTGAAACTTGCACTCCAGTATAGGAATGCTAAAGAAAATGGAAGAAATGAGGAAACAAAAGAGCTGAGCAGAAAATTTCAAAGGGCAGCTCAAGAAGACAAAATCAAATACTATAATGAAATGTACAAGCACCTGGAATTAGAAAACCAAGGGGGCAGAACATGCTCAGCATTTCCCAAGCTAAAAAAACTGGGGGGTCAGGGGGGAATTCAAACCTCGACTTGAGATAATGAAGGATTCTATGGGCAAAATATTGAATGATTTATAGGCAAAAGAAGATGGAAAGAATACCCAGAGTCACTGTACCAAAAAGAAATGTTCAACCATTTCAAGAGGTAGCATAAGATCAAGAGCCAATGGTATTGAAGGAAGCAGCCGAAAGTGCAGTGGAGGCTTTGGAATGGAATACAAATTGAAATCTTCCAACAAACTGGTTGATGTAGCACTGGAGGCATTCACTCATCTATGCCAAGAAACTTGGAAGACAGTTACCAAGCTAACAGATTCTAATTCATATCTGTGTCCATTCTAACATCGTTACTATCACATGCAAATAAATTTTTGCTAAAGATAATTAAAAAATGAATGCAACAGTGCATTGGCAGGGAACTGGCAGAAGCTCAAGCTAGATTCACACAAGTACATGAAACAAGAGATATCAATGCTGACATCAGATGAATCTTGGCTGAAAGCAGAGAATATCACAAAGATGATTACCAGTGCTTTATTGATTATGCAAAGGCTTTAATATGAGTGGATCATGACAAGCTATGGACAACATTGTGAAGAATGAATATTCCAGAACACTTAATTGTGTTCATGAAGAACCTGTACATAGACCAAGAGGCAGCTGTTAGAACAGAACAAGGGGACACTGAATGATTTAAAATCATGAAAGGTGTGTGTCAGTGTTGTATTCTTTCACCATACTTATTCAATCTACATGTTGAACAAATAATCTGAGAAATTGGATTATACGAAGAGGAATGTGGCATCAGGATTAGAGCAAGACTCATTAACAACCTGCTATATGCAGATGATACAACCTTGCTTGCTGAAAACAAAGAGGACTTAAAATAATGATGAAGATCAAAAACCACAGCCTTTAGTACCTCAATGTAATGAAAACAAAAATCCTCACCATTGGACCGGGTAAATAACAACCACATAAATGGAGAAAAAAAATGGAAGTTGTCAAAGACTTCATTATGCTTGGATCCACTGTTAGCATTCATGGAAGCAGCAGTCAAGAAATCAAATAATGTATTACATTGGCAAATCTTCTGCATAAAGCCTCTTTAAAGTGTTCAAGAGCAAAAAGGTCAGTTTGAGGACGAAGGTGTGTGTGATCCAAGCCATGGTATTTTCAATAGCTTCATAGACATATGAAAGTTGGATAATAAATAAGGAAAGCCATATAAGAATTTGAGTTCTGGCACTGCTGGAGAATATTAAAAATACCATGAATGACCAAAACAACAAAGAAATATTTGTTGCAAGAAGTACAGCAAGAGTTTCCTTAGAAATTGGATGGTGAGACTTCATCTCTCATAATTTGGACATAGCAGGACGGACCAGTCTCTGGAGAAGGACATCATGCTTGGTAAAGTGGAGGGTCAGCAAAAAAGAAGAATATCTCCTACAAAATGGATTGACACAATGGCAGCAGCAATGGGCTCAAGCATAACAATGATTGTAAGGTTGGTGCAGGACTGGGCCAGTTTTTGTTTTGTTGTACATAAGTTTGCTATGAGTCTGAACCATCTCAACAGCACCTAACATCAATAATAAGAAGGTACACCAACAAAATAATGTTTTTTCCACAATTTGTATTTGATAATTATTGACACATGCTGTTGTTAGGTGCCTTTGAGACCAAACCAAACAAAACACTGTCCAGTCCTGTGCCGTCCTCACAATCATGTGAGGATGTGTGTCCACACCTCATATACAATAGATTCTCAGTACATATTTACTGAATGAGTGAATGAATAAACACAAGTCATCATGTAGTGTGGTGCTGTGGGCTAATGCGTCAGACTACAATTGTTTGAACTGCAAGGTTAGCGGTTCGAGCTCACCAGCTGCTCCTTGGAAACCCTATACAGGGTCGCTATGAGTTAGAATTGACTCGATGGCACTTAACAACAACATACAATAGGGGGAGTCCTGGTGTGGTGCTGTGGGTTAATGCGCTGGACTGCAAAGTTGATTTGAACCATAAGGTCAGTGGGTCAAGCTCACCAGTCGCTCCTTGGAAATCTTATACAAGGTCGGTATGGGTCGGAACCAAGGTAACAGCATTTAATGATAACAATGAAATAGGGATTCCTGGTGTGGCACCATGGGATAAACTGACTGCTAACTGCAAGGTCAGTGGTTCAAACCCATCAGCCACTCTTCAGAAATCCTATATGAAATTACTATGAGTAACTGACTCCTTGGCACATAACAACATCAACATGCAATAGGTTCCATGCTAAGTATGAAGGATTTTACAGCAGATCTTGTTGGGCCCACCCTATCCTTTCATATTTACCACTTCAGTGCACAGTGGTCTTCCTGTCTTCCCACTTCCAACTGCCAGAACTTTCTTTTTTTGATGCAAAGGAATAGCCCTCAACCAATGCCAGACAAGATGGTATGGTAACTGATATGTGGGTTCTACACTTGCTCCCAGTTTCCCAGGTATAACAAGCTCCAGTTGCCCACTGTGGTATCTGGTTTGTTAATGTTCCCACAACTGGTTGCATCCTCTTTCTTATCTCATCTCTCCTCATTTCCCTACCAATGGTTCTTTCACCTCCCAAGTAAACTATTTGTACTTTAATCATTGTCTTGAGATGTATATCTGGCATCCATGGTACCAAAATGCAAACCTTTAGGGACCCAGTGGGAGAGAGAAAAGTACACCAAATATTTAAAACCCCTGATGACAAGTTCTTTTGCATATGGGTACTATGAATAGTGTTGGATTTCCCAATAAGCTGAGTAATCATAGGGTTTATTGTGCTTACTTAGTAATCAGTAGTGAACAATTTCACATTTTTTCACTACCTAAAAGAATCTGTTTCTAGGTATGGTTGGCATCTGTCTCATTTCTAACCCCACGGTACCTTCTTGCAGAATCAAACTCTCTTGTCAAATTCACAATCTCTGACAGGAATGGCATACCAAGAAGTCAAGGTAAGCACGGTATTATTTGTGCTTACTTATCTGCAATGAACAGTTTCCCTTTTTTTAAAGCCACATGTCTTATATGAAACTCACATAAAATTGTTCACTACAGGTTAGTAAGCCTGTGTTTCCCTTGCTTCCTGGGTAATTCAATCCCTGGCAAAAAGGAGTTGTTGTTGTTGTTAGGTGCCATTGAGTCGATACCGACCCATAGCAACTTTATGCACAGCAGAACGAAACACTGCCCGATCCTGGGCCAACCTCACTA
>NW_006408529.1:11389773-11390518 GCF_000296735.1 Chrysochloris asiatica
ACCCAAAGCAATTTACACATATAATGCAATCACAATCCAGATTCCAATGACATTCTTTGTTGTTGTTGCTGTTACGTGCCATCAAGTTGGTACCGACTTATAGCGACCTTATGTACAGCAGATCGAAACACTGCCCGATCCTGGGCCAATCTCACTATTGTTGCCACGCTTGAGTCCATGGATGCTGCTACTGTAGGTGCATGGATATTATCCTATCACAGACAGTGTTGTACCTCATGATTGATCTGGATATGTTCTTTTTGACATGAATGCAACACCATTCTTCTTCAGTTTGTCGTTCCCGGCATAGTAAGCCATGTGGTTGTCAGATTCAAAATGGCCAATACCAGTCCATTTCAGCTCACTAATGCCTAAGATATTGATATTTATGCGTTCCATTTCATTTTTTACAACTTCCAATTTTCCTGGATTCATACTTCATACAGTCTGCATTATCCTACAGTGCCACACCAGGACTTGTAAAAACTTGAATTGGCAAAAGTTGTGTGCTACATTTACAATAATAATAACATAAATAGTAGATGCTGAGACTGCTAATGTAAAACCAAAATTTTGGATTTGGTTTCTTGTTTTGGAGATGTAAAGTCATGGTTACATGGCTGTTTGGTGCCATGGAGTTGGTTCTAACTCATTTTGTTGTTGTTAAGTGCCGTCGAGTCGGTTCCGACCCATAGCGACCCTGTACAGGGTTTCCGAGGGTGTAAATCTTTACGGGAGTAGAAAG
>NW_006408529.1:11390618-11396042 GCF_000296735.1 Chrysochloris asiatica
TGTTGCCACGCTTGAGCCCATTGATGCTGCCACTTTGCCAATCCATCTCGCTGGGGGTCTTCCTCTTTTCCTCTGACCTTCCACCTTTTCAAACATGATATCCTTCTCCAGTGACTGGTGCCTCCTAACAAGAGTATTTTGGTCTAAAAAAAAAAAAGCTGTCTGTAAAAATGTACCTGGTGCTGATAAGGTTTTCATTGTACATGTTTTCTACAAGGATTGGTACATCCAGTTCACATTTTGTTCTCCCCAGCTCTTCAACTTCAGCTTCCTCATCTATACAGTAGGGAAAATAGCATCCCTTCAGAGTGAAAAGGGAAGGACTAAGTTAGATCTGGTTACATAAATTGCATTACACAGGGCCTGACACATAGCAAACATATACAAATATTTAATAACTTAGACTTTCTCAAATAGACAAAGATGTCTAACTGCTTTGTAATCCTGATAATTGATTATACTTGATCCCATCATCCAATCTGCTTCCAGGAGAGGTGTGTCTGAAGAAGCTAAGTTCATCTACTTTGATTGGAATTCTAACTGTTTTCAGTTTCAGAAATGATCATTTCTTTGACCTGGTGACAATTAGGGTTCTTTTTTTTATACATAAACAATCTCAATTAGGAACCATCCAGATTGATGTAAAAACTATTTGTAGCACCTTAACCATCCCACTTTTCCCTACGAAACCTTATTCTTTCCTGTCAATGAAAATATTTGAGTGTTTGTTTTTTGACACAAAGATAAACAACAAATAATAATAATAAATTACTTTTTTTTCTTGTACACAGTGTTTAAAATAGACATGTTATGGCTGAGAGACACTTTTCTCATTCCTTCCTCTCAACAAATTTTAAGAATTTATGATAAAATTATCTACCTTTAATCTAGCTTCAGCTTAAAGATTGCAAAAATTTTGTTTTTAAGTATCTCCTAAGAGGCAATTTTGCCTTCACAGGTGTAATCCTAATAAGCACATCCTTGATAATCATAGGGTTTCTATTTCTCTAGTTATATTTTCAGCTCCTAAAGTAAGAAAAGCCAAATGATTTACTGCTCATTATTATCATCATCAATTTTTGTCCCTTAAAGCATTAATGCATCATTTTAATTAATATATACCAAATATGGCAATAAAACTGAATTTTGAGAGTTACAAAAGATTAAGCATGAAGGAACAATATGTCTAACATAAAAGTAAATAAATTAATAATACAATAGCCCAATCTTTTTTGAAAATCGCTGATCTCAATTTCCTTATTTCGAAAAACACTGGAAATTGTCGTAAAAATCTGCTATCAAGCACACCAATCTCAGGACATTGGTTTACAAAGAACAAAGCTTTGCTGAGAACAGATTCTGTTAGCTTAGTGGAGCCTATCAAGTTATACTGCTTGTCCTGAACACATTTAATATTTCATCAGATAAATAAAGTAAAAGTTAAGGGCTACTGAAGTTACAGTGGATAAGAAGTTATTCACCTGGAGCAATAAACTAATGGTCCTAAAATTAACTTAGCATACTGCAAAAATAATGACAGCAAGCATTCCTCCCATAGTCCTCTTTACTCAGCTGGGTTTGATAATCCACTACAGTGGCCATACAGAACTCAGAAACAATACTCAGAGTTATGAGGTTTATTACAGAAGTTAATAGATTACAATCCAGGGTCAGAAATGCTCAAGGCACAGTTGTTCCAGGAAGCTGCTGACAGATTCTCATGGGACACACCACTCCACCATAAGGCTCATCCTGAAGGTACTCCACTCTAACTCCACAGTTCAGCATACCTACTTCTTCCACTTAAGTACCAGGAGGCCCACTCTACAAACAAGCTTCCTGTCCAAAGTCACTCCCCTTTACTTTCTCCACGGGCTCTGAAGCCCACCTGCCTGCCTTGTGCTCTGGTTCTTGGTTCTGCTACTGCTGCTTCTCTACCAAACTTCCAGTGTCATAGCTATCTATCCCTGGGTCGAGGAGGTTCAATGTACAGGGATTTTGAATTCCAAAGGATGAGGTCCGCTCCTACCTCTTTTTATTTGATGGTAGTGAGATCTTCCCTCCTGTTTCTGATATGGTTCATTTTGTACCTAGGCCAGAGTTTCAAGTTTTTACAGCCACAATCAACTCTGCTAACATACACAGGTGAACCATGTCATCCATGTGAACCATCTTCTCCTAGTCATTCTTACCCAGACCCAGCAGAGCAGCAATGTTGCTTGGTGGGAGTTACAGACTATGACTAGAAGAGACATTAGATATCCTATGTCTGCAGTAGTGATAGGAGAAAAAAAAAAAACAACAACTTATTTTCATCAAGTCAATTCCAACTCATTTTATTTGATGGTAGTGAGATCCTCCCTCCTGTTTCTGATATAGTTCATTTTGTACCTATGCCAGAGTTTCAGAGATTCCATGTGTTACAGAGTAGAACGGCACCATAGAATATTCTTTTTTGTAATCTATGCAAGCCGACCACCAGGCATGCCTTACTAGATGCCACTGGGTGGTTTGAACTGTCAAACTTTAAATATGTAAGATTTGCAATTCATTCAAACCACTTGCACCCCAGGGATGTTAGTGATGATTTAAAGGTCACTAAAACAGTTCTGCTCTTGACTCATTCATGAAATGGAGAAATTTGAATAAACAATAAGAAATAATTGGCAATGACATTGAAAGATGACTTTTTATCCTCTGGTATATTTTAATGATACATGACACCTGCAAGAATAATTTCTTTTTAGAATGATCAGAACAAAGCTGACCTCTATGAGGTTGAAGTTAAAGATACCCCAAATGTCCAATTTTTCCAATATGTTATACCATTATAAAATTTCTGATATCAACAACTATTTCTCTTCTCCATCACATCTCAGGGCTCTGAAGTACACTGTAACATCTCACAGAGTTCATTCACAAACTGTCAAGGAAATTATTCATTCAATTACGAAGGCTGGCAAGTCCCAGTCTAGAGAATTCTCATCACCTACATAATATCAGGGGCTAAGGAATCCAAATCAGGTCAGACAGCAGGCTGCTGATGCCCAAGGCTTCAGGAGCTGGTGAATTAGGTCAGGTGATAGACAACAAGTCCCACAAACTGGTGATCACACGGAGATGAATCAGAAGCAAGATCTAGAGCAAGAAACACAACTTTGCTAAAGCATTCCTATACATCTATATTCCTACATATGCCTCCTATGGAGACTATGCCTCCAAGGAAAACTAAGGGTGGTGACTTGAATCACACACTCTAATAAGGTGGGGACATCCTTGGTACCACCTTAATCCTCACTTCTTGAGTTGTGTTGTTGAGGTCCATCAAGTCAATTCCAATTCATAGCAATCCTGTATAGAGTTTCTGAAGAGCAATTAGTGGGTTTGAATCGCCAACCTTGAGGTTAACAAACCAGTGCTTATTCTACAGCATCACACCCACTTTAATCTGACCTTATTAATAACTCACTCCAAAATGGAACCATACTCACAGGCATAAAGGCTAGGATTTACAATATATCACAAGATGGAGAAAGATGGGTAGAAGGGTCATGTTAAATAATTACACTGCAACAGCTAAACCTCTTACCTATTGCCTGTCTTCTGGCCCTCAACCATCTCTTTCCTGTTCTCCTTTCACCAGAAATGTCACCCAGTACCTGTACCTACTTGTCCAAATTCTACTGAGTATTTCAAATCTCATTCCATCAGATTTATCTATCCTTTTCTGAATTTCATGTACTGCCCTGTGCTATTTGCAAATATATAATATGCATGTTTCTTGTCTTCCTCAAAATTTTGAATTTTCTGAGTACAAACCACGGTTTTTCTACGTTATTTGTGTTCTCTGCAGTAAGTGCCAAAGTACTGAGTGCTGAGAACATGTTGGAATATATCTAAAAATCACCAAAAAATGAAATAGAAGGCTTACAATGTCATCTTTAATTAAAAAAAAAGAAAAAAAAAAAAGAATCTGGCATCCAGTGTTAATGAGAATACAATATGCAAGAGTTTGGCTTCTTTTAGTTGTTTAGCTGTCTATGAGAGAACCTACATTTAAGTAGCTTAAATCATTAGAAAATAGAATTATTCGCCAAAATATCAAAGCAGAAGAAAGGTGGCATTTCAATAGTCTGTGAACCTACCAGTTCTGGGTATATTTTCCCTATAGTTCTCTAAGCTCGGTCTATCTCCATGTTGTTGTTGTTAAATGCCATAGAGTCGGTTCCAACTCATAGAGACCCTGTACAGGGTTTCTGAGGAGCAGCAGATGAGCTTGAATTGTCAATCTTGTGGTTCAAATTGACCTTACAGCCCAGTGCATTAACCCACAGTGCTACACCAAGACTCCGTCCATCTCCATTAACCTTCCTTATATTCAGGCCAAGAGTCTGATGACTACGCCAAGGCTTCTCAGCAGAATAAGAAAACATGCACAGGAAAATTCGGAGATTTACTACCAATATTTAATATTTCAGAAGAGTTTGAAAATCCTTTGGCAAATGCCCTTAGAGAATCTCATCTTACCCTCTTAGAGTAGAAGTTACACCCAAGCTCCTCCCTGAAACAACCACTAGCTACTGGGATTGACTTAATGTTTAGATCAATGAAACTTGCTGGTGCCTTAATTCACTGGACTGCAAAGTCAGTTTGAACTGGAAGGTCGGCAGTTCAAGCTCACCAGATACTCCTCGGAAACCCTATACAGGGCCAATATGAGTAGGAACCTACTCAACAGAACTTAACAATAAAAACAACAACAAAAACCCTGGACAGGCTGAGATGGGCATCAAGTCAGATACATGGGTTGACTGGGGAGAAGGCCAGTGCCTGAAGAGAGGGAAAGACACCTACTGTGTAATCAACAATATTCATTAAAAACATGTAATCTGTGCTCCAAAAATAGTCACTGGAACATGTAACCTGTGCTACAAAAATGAAGACTCTTTCCCGTATTGATTATGGAAACCACTACTCCAAGCTTAACATGCAGAATAGAAAAATAGATGTCAAACTGAAAGACATAAAGAATTGAAAGACAGAGAATAAAACAGATTAAATGACATACAATAGATTGTGTAATCTAGTCAAGAGAAAGTTAAAAACAGTTGCAATTGAAGGGGCTTAATGGCAGATTAGGGTGAAGTACAGTGCAGACTTCCGCCAGCAATAACACAGAATACCAGATGAGGCAGGTTCAAGGGATGGTCCCAGAACTCTGAACTACATATAAAGGAATATTTAGAAAGTTCAAAGGCTTACAGCTAGTGGAATTTGTAGCAGAAGCAAGAAAACGCTGTTTTAGGATCTACTGGTTCCAGCTGCATCCAGAGCGGCTATCTTGGGAGTTATGGAGCAGGTGAAGGATCAGACAAGTGCTCCCACTACAGATGTCTGACCAATCCTTGGAGATAAAGGTGTGGA
>NW_006408529.1:11400032-11419425 GCF_000296735.1 Chrysochloris asiatica
GGAGTAGAAAGCCTCATCTTTCTCCCGCGGAGCGGCTGGTAGTTTCGAACCGCTGACCTTGAGGTTCACAGCCCGATTCGTAACCACTACGCTACCAGAGCTCCTTCATAGAGACCCTGTATTGGGTTTCCCAGGGGTGGTTAGTGGTTTTAAACCACTGATATTTCAGCTAGCAGTCCACTGCTTATTCTACAACAGTACATCAGGACTCCATGATACATCTCAGTTAACTGGCCTGAAGCACGTTTAGTGCTTCTATTCTACCTCCTAGTTCATCTACCCCTACCCCGTATCAGCTTGCAAGGGATCGAAGCATAACAATGGATCTGTCTTTGCCTGGAGCAACAGAAGAAGAATCTGAATCAGGAGGAGAAGGATATGAAATTCATGACTGATTGCTTCTTTGTCATGAGAACTCAATAAACCGCATGTTGACCGGCTATCTCTACTGAATGTTTTGATCAAGGACTCTATTGTTGTTGTTAAGTGCTATACATTGAGTCAGTTCTGACTCATAGGGACCCTCTATAGGGTTTCCAAGGAGCGGCTGGTGTGAGCTTTATCGGCCTACCTTCCAGTTCAAACTGACCTTGCATTCCAGCGCATTAACCCACAGCACCACACCAGGACTCATCAAGGACTCTATAGAAGAATACTAATCGAAGTGGAAAAGCACAAAACAGAATTTCAAATAGTCATGAACTCTAGACTTTCTGGAGTCATGGAGGCTCAGTTAACCCCTAAAAGAATTGCTCTGAGAAAATCTTTAAATACTAAACCAAAAATATCCAATGAAATCTTATTAAAATCTAAACAATGTTGGTGTTGTTTAGTGCCATCAAGCCAGTTCCAACTCTTAGCGAACCAACATAGGGTTTCCAGGAGCAGCTGGTGAGTTTGAACCACCAAACTTGTAGTACAAACCAGCCTTGTCATCCAGTGCTTTATCCCACTAGTAAAATATGCCTGCCTTGAACATTATGCTTCTTTATGATCTACACAGGATCAAAGTGGCAATAGCAACTTGAAAGATTAGATGGAAACCTTAGGAAGCAGTGAGTTCCTGATATAGAAGGAGGAATAATTAAGAAATGGCAGATGAAAATGGTTGCAAAATTGTAAGAACGTAATCAGTGTTGCTAAATGTAATCAGTTCATGTAGAAACTGTTGGTGTATGATTTGCTGTGTATACTTTCAAAAAGAACAACAAAATAAATAAAACTTTTTATAAAAAGAAGGAGGAGGAAGCCTGGTTACTACTTCTGAAAATCAGCCAATAAAACCCATGAATCACAATGGACAGATCTGCAAATGATCATGGGAATGATTGAAGTATGGAAGTGCTTCATTCGAATGTGCATGGGGTTGTCATAAGGTGTAGTCAACTTACAATTCATGGGCACTAACAACAGCAACTTAGTAAAGAAAAACATTCGAGTCTCGTCATTCTCAAGTTTAAAACCTCTGGTCAGCTCCTAACTATCTTCGAGATAAAATCCAAACTAATTTTACATGGCTTACCAGGTCCTTCAAATATAGCCCCAACTTTTCTAGCCCACTTGGCCCACCATTTCTTTTGCGATCAAGCATGTCACACTTCTAAGAAATCTCTGTTTTTACACCTCCATGAATTTCATTTCTCTTCCTGCTGTTCTTCTGTTTTTAAATACCTATCTACTCCTTTTGTTTGTTTGTTTGTTTTTCACTCTACCTGACACAATTAGTCAGGTTTTTAACAACTTGTACTGACCCGTGTATTACATTAGATTGGTATTACTTGGTAATATGTCTCTTTCCTTAGTAGGCTAATTGTTTCTCAAGGACAAGAAATGTTTTGCAATAGGCTTTATTTTTGTGGTTCCTAATTTTGGCCCTGGCATTGATTGAGATCTTATTAAATGTTGGTTTAACAGATAAACTAATTAATTAGGGAACTCCAACTTGTAGAAAGTTAACAAGCTTTTTAAAAGTCTGTTTTGTATGTTTTAAGTAAAAGACTGTGTTTCCTGCTGACACACATTATAGATTCATGTATGCAGAATGAGGAAACTTAAAAGACTTATAATAAAAAATAAGTTTGCTAAAACAAACTAGGAAGAATGGAAGGGGTGTTTTTAATTGCCCACAGCATCTGCCCCCTATGCTTCACTCATGGTGGTTGCTCAACAATTCCATTGAATAAAATCTTTTATTCTCCAACACAGACATATGGCATTTTCAATGACATATTTCAGTGTCATGTTTGTTTTTAGACTAAAGAGAGATGCCCAATGTCTTCAACTAAATCTGTAAAGAAAAGTTGTACTGCTATTTCAAATGCATTGTTTTCCTGTGCTGTCAGTCACAAAACCTTTTAAAATATGGCCCTAATCACTGGTATTCCAGGGGGCTTACTGCATAAGGGAGTTGGGATGCAGGAAGGCTCACAATCACAGCAAGTGTGTATGTGGGTTTATAAGCACCAACTGGCATACAAGCAGCCTCCAGCTGGTATGCACCTGCACCTGGGATCCCACCTCACCAGGACAACCTCAAGTTCTTGCCCTCAGTCTTGGCAAGGGATGGGGGAAAGGGCTGGCCTCTTATCCAACCTGTAAATGATCCTGTCACACACTTGTACAACAGCCACTCTTTGTGAGATGGAGTGAAACAAGTCAGGCAGGTGGTTATCATTCGTATCAGCGAACAAGAACCACATACCATCTCACAGTCAGCCAGTTGGGGACAGATTTTGGGAGTTGGACTAAAAATTTTATATGTATATAAAAAAAAATTTTTTTAACTAGATTCCCCAAAGAAAAGTATTTTTTAATCCTATAATTAATTGTCTAGTGCTATGATTCAGTTCTATGAAGTTTAGATAAACTAGAAATCACCAGAGAAAATTCTTTAACATTTAAAAGGTGTCCTTTTTGACCTAGAATCCTATTTCAGAAAGGACAGACAGGAATTATGGAGGAGAAAGGGGACAACCAGCAAGCCAGTAGGATCAATTAAAAACACACACACACACACACACACACACTGGTGATGGTGAGCAGTGGGGTGGCTTGTCAGAACCAGGTCACCCTCAAATTCTAAAATGTGTCAGCCATTAGGTCACCTTTATGAATTAATTAATTTGGGGCTCAAGAAACTGAACTAGATTTTCAAATTCAGTCCATTAAAGAAGAGTTATTTGTAATCTGAGTATTCACTCCCATATGGATTAATTATAACTAAATCTCTCTAACCACGGTCATGCTATGGTTGTGCTCACTAACCATGCATATTCTCTACTGATACTCTAATCTTACAACTAATTTCACATTTTGAACAAAATACCAAAGTTTCATTTTACATTTCGTATACTGGCCTTTCACGGAATTTATTGCAACACATATTTATACTTGCTAGTGAATTAATTTCACACATTTTAGACTTCAACAGTCATTAATGTCATACTGATTACAGTAATTATATGAATAATGAGGCTGAAGTGATCACAGAAAGACTACTTATTGTAAATGATGAACAAAGTCAACCATTCTTGGTAACCAGTGTAATCAGTTCCAGCTTGCTTAGTATGAGCTTAAAGATGTCTTCCTGTAATTCAGGAGAGCGCACAACCACCACAATAAATAAATATTGTATATTCAACTAATATGTGACAGAGCTGATGATTTAATGGAGTCCTGGTGTGGTGCTATGGGTTAATGCACTGGATCGTGAGGCCAGTTTGAACTGCAAGGTCGGCGGTTCAAATTCACCAGCCACTCCTCAGAAACCCTATACAGGGTAACTATGAGACAGAACTGATTCAATGGCACTTAACAACACCAACAACTGTGATCTAATACTTCAGTCATTGAATGAAGGAAGTGATGAGGCTTGCATGCTTATGAAGCCTTGTTATTTTCTAGTTATCAGTAGTAAGACCATTAAGGTGCATAATTAAAAGAATTAAAAGGATGTGTGTATAATTGATACAAATACTAGGAGTTATCTTATTCAGTAGCCAGTAATTACATTTGGTTAATTGTGTGATTAAGAATTCAACATTGGATACATTTTGTTCCCCTTCAAAATGGGTTCTGTGTGAAGTTATATTTTTAGGGATCTGTTCTGGATGACCCTAAATCTGAAGTCTTTTTGATGTAAATTTGATTCTCTCCCTTTTCTATAAAGCTGTTGACATTGAGAGGATATGGGGTATTGGTGATGGTGGACAGATTAAATTCCATGAATATTATCTGATGGACTGTGAACTCCTTTAGGACAAAATTGAATCTCATTCATCTTTCTCTCTCCAGAATCTTTTTCAGTACCATTCCAATCATGTTTTCTGAACTCTGTTTTCACACACACCTTCCCCTTTCAAAATTCTCTAGATAATAACAATTATAGCCACAGTACTCAGATTCCTATAGAATAATTTGACATACTAGTCATTAAAAAAAATTAAATAATACCCATTTCTAATTGTTCACATTCCTATCATCATTTCAATGCCTAGTATAATGCTTCATAGGCATTTGATTATTTTTAAATAATATATGATGGTAAAATGTTTAGGTATTTTATCAACCTGAAAATACATTTTGTGTGTCATGCATGAAGGATGGGCATAAATTATTTTTTTCTCACATGAGTAACTTATCATACAATCATTTATTGAAAAATATGTCCTTTCCTCACCAATTTGCAATACTCCTTTAACATTTATCAGTTGTTAAAACATACATTATACATAGCTCTGTTTCTTCAATATTTATTGTCTTTCATTTTTCTATATTACTGTCTGCTTATACCAATATCAAAATGTTTAAAAACTCTAGTTTCATGATATTTGGTAGAACAAGTTTCCCATCATGTTTTTTTCAAAGTTTCTTGCTTATTTTTGGAATTTTGCACTTCCACATGTATTTTATAATTGACTTGTCAAGGTAAATAGTAAAAGTTTATGAATCTCTAGTTCAGCATATAGGAAATTGACTTCTTTAAGATACTGTTTACTAATCCATGAGCATGGTCTATCCCATTATTTATTTGCTTGTTTGTTTTACTGTCTTTCAATAAAGATTTATAATTTTTCCATATCATTCTTTCACATAGTTTGTTAGACTTATTCTTCTTGTTGTTTCTAAGTGCCATTGAGTTGATTCTGACTCATAGCGACACACTATAGGGGTTCTGAGAAGAAGCTAGTGGGTTTGAACTGCCAGCCTTGTGTTTCAAAGTCCAGTGCTAATTCTAAAGTGCCACACCAGGAGTCCCACTTATTCTTAGGAATGTAAATCCCTTGGAATGGGCAAAAGGGGGAAAATAATGTTAAGATGCTTGGCTATCTTTTGAATCTTGGTTTTCCTGGCATACCATTATAAAATAGACACTTGAGAGGGAGAGGAAGGAATAGCCAGAAATATCACAATAGAAAGCTTGTAAATCTGTCTTCTGCCTATAACTGGAATACCTAAAATGGGACTGCAATGTGCCCAGTGAAGGAGGCTTCCTGAGGAACCTCTGCATTATATATGACCATAGGTGGAATCCTGAACCTCACCTAGAATCTTCTGAGGTGGGAAATTTCCATTTGAAAGGACAAACACACTAGCCTGGAGTGACTAGAAGAACAAAAGATACTTCTTGAAAGAAAAATAGAAAAAAATAACGGCAGTCCAACTGATTACTACAAGAACAAGCAAGTTGCTCACCCAGGAGACATCAAGGAAAGTGGTCGGGTCCCCTCAGGGCAAACCCCCTTCCAAGACTAAAACTCAATGAGAATACACGCTCTGATTGGTGACCACATTCGTCACCAATAAGGGTAAGTGAGAGGAAAACAGTAATGAAGCTGCAAGCTAAGCCCTCCAACAGTCAATAGACTCCTATGAACCTGGGTGGAGACCTGGTTGGCCAGCAGTGAGGCAAGACCTGGGGACTCTTGGGCCCAGAGTCAGTGACATAGCCACAGAGAACTAAAGTGGAGAGTGAAGCGTCCAGCTGATAAGAAGAGAGGGTATATGCATAAGAACACCCACACTTGCAGATAATACCCACTCGACCTGGCTTCAATGACTGGATGATCAGAGTGCAACTAGAAGAAGAAAGAAGAGGGGGAAAAAAAGAGTAATCGGGTACAATTTGATGAACTTGATCTACACCTATGGATGTAGTAGCTCAAAAGAGGGAAGAACTCTTTACAATGAGGCTCATTCCCACCCCCTCCATACACAGAGTAGACAGGGATGGGCAACTTGGACATTGTTGTTGTTGTTGTGTGCCATGGAGTCTGTTCCGACTCATAGTGACCCTGTACAGGGTTTCCAAGGCTGTAAATCTTTATGGGAGCAGAAAACCTCATCTTTCTCTCACAGAACAACTGGTAATTTCGAATTGCTGACCCTGAGGTTATAGCCCAATTCATAACCACTACGCTACCAGAGCTCCTTAAGGGGGAGCAGAGGATACAAAGGCAAGAAGTGACTGGCTTACAATCTTTCAAAAGGGAGCCTAGAATCTCCACTGAGTAGTATCCAATCTGTCTGGGCAGAGCTAATGAAACAAGATGGGGATAGGTCCCTCGTGGTACACTGGTGAATAATTGTTATCAGGACATACTTCAAGGGTTGGAAACTTAAAGGTGGACATTTTGTAGCAAAAGAAGGGGAGTGATTGACTTTGCAGTCTAGGAGCAGAGGTCCCTGGGACCATCAAGGGAGAAGAGCAGAGTGTGAGATCCTACCCAGAGAAACTGATGCCAGAGATGGAGGCAGAGAAGATGACGTGGAGAGTAGGAATGGCTGGGGACTCTAGACCCAGAGAGAGAGAAGGGCTGTGTGCTGACAACCAGGGGCAGGCTTGCAGGGTATACCCTTTGGTTGGTTGATGATGCATAGAGGGGATTGTAACCATGGCAATGAAACAATATACAATAGGATGAATGTAAAACTAATATTCTCCCATGTAAACTATCACATAATTCACAATAAAACATTTTAAAAAAAGAATGTAAATTTTTGATGCTGTTGTAAATCACATATTTAAATTTTTATTTTCTAAAAATAGAAATGATTTTATATAATAATTCACTTTCTGACAAATTTGGTAGAATCTCATGTTGATTTTAATAGTTCTTTTGTTTTAATGTTAAAAAATGTATAGATTTTCAGATATACATAGACAGTTTGGTTTCTTCCTTTCCAATTTTTATAATCATTTTTTCTGTGTCTTATTGGACAGTCTACATTTTCTAATACAATGTTATATAGGGATAATGTTACAGCCACTCCTAATGAATGAGCTTAAAATGAATAACTCTCAACATTCCACTCATATATGATACTTTGCATTCTCAAGTTACAAAAGTTAGTCCTACTCCATATTTTTAAGAATTTTATCATTAATGGATTGCCCCTTGGTGGTGCAATGGTTAAGTGTTCCTCTGCTAATCAAAAGGTTGGTGGTTCAAATCCACTCAGAAGCCACATGGGAGAAAGACCTGGAGATCTGCATCCATAAAGATTGTGGTTGATGTTGATAGGTGCTGTTGAGTCAGTTCTGATTAAATAAAACACTATCTAGTCCTGCACCATCCTCACAATTGTTTACTTTGATCCCAATGTTGCTGCCACTGTGTCAGTCATCTCCTTGAAGGTCATCCAATTTTTCACTGAACCACCACTTTACCAAGCATGAAGTCCTCTAAGAACTGGTGTCTCCTGGCATTTCCAAAATATGAGAGACTAAGTCTCACCAACCTTGCTTCTAAGGAGCTTTGTGGCTGCACTTCTTCAGATACAGATTTGTGTTCCTCTTGCGGTTTGTGGTACTTTCAATATCCTTATCCAAATGCATTGACTTTTCCATGCTCTTCCTAATTTCTATCTCCAACTTTCACATGCATGTAAGGAGATTGAAAATACCATGACTTGAGTCTGGCACATCTTAGTCCTCAAAGTTTTGCTCTTGAAAACTTTAAAGAAGTCTTTTGCAGCATATTTTCCTAAAGAACTACATCATTGAATTTAACTGCTATTTCCATTAGTGTTGGTTGTAGGTTCACACAAAATGAAGTCCTTGACAGCTTCGATCTTCGATCGTCTCTCTGTTTATCATGATGTTTATTGGTCCAGTTGTGAGGATTTTTGTTTTCTTAACATTGAGGTGCAATCTTTTCTGAATTCTATTGTCTTCAATCATCATCAATATGTCAAATCTTCTTCACATTCAGCAAGTAAGGTCGTGTCATCTGCACATCACAGGTTCTTAATGATTCTTCCTTCAATCCTGATGCCATATTTATCTTCATATAATCCATCTTCTTGTATTATTTGCTCAGCATATGGAGTCAATAAGTATAACACCAGCACACACATTTTCTGATTTTAAACCACCCAGTGCTCCCATGTTCTGTGCAGAGTGATATATTATATCCTTTTTTAAAGAATATTGCTTCTGATGACAATTCACAGGTTGTTCTACCTTAAGCTTTTATAAAGTTGTTGTTGTTGTTGTCAAGTGTCATCCAGTCAGTTCCAACTCATAGCGACTCTGTCTAGGGTTTCAGAGGTGTGGCTTATGGTTCAAAGCAGCCTTGTGCGTTATGGCCAGTCTTTTTTCTCTGGATACATTTATCATCTTCCGTTTGTCTTTGGTAGCTTGTAGTTTCACTATGATATGTCTAAGTATGGATTTTGACTTATTTGTCCTTCCCATGGTTCATTTGACTCCTATATTCAACTGACTGCTACTTTCTAATAATTCTGAATATTTCCCCACTGTTATCTCTTTAAATATGCTCCTGAAGTTTCTCTTCCTGTGCTCCTTAAGTTTCATTTAGTAATGTACTATACCATCGTACTCTATCCTTTCTGTTTCTTCACCTTTCTTTTGTATTTTCAACACCTGAGAGATAGTATTTTGTAATTAAATGCTACCAAGTCAGTTACAACTCATAGTCACCCTATATAGGGTTCTCAAGACTGTAAATCTTTCTAGGAGCAGAAAGCCACATCCATATCCTGTAGAGCTGCTAGTGGGTTTGAACTGCCAACCTTGCAGTCAGCAGTCCAATGCTTATCCTACAGCACCACACCAGGACTCCTAGAGATGGTATAATAATTTTTTAAGTAGAAATTATTCAGTTCTATTTTTCAAGTCACCTATTCTCTCTTAATTTGTGCCTATTCTGAAACTCATCAACTGAATGTTTCATTCATTGAATATTGTATATTTTGTTCATTCTTTAAAGAAATTTTTATTGTGAATTGAGTTAAAGTTTATAGGGCAGATTATCAGCTTTACATTCCATAAATCATATTTTGCTTCACAGCAATGATTACAATCCCCTCCATGTACCATCAGTTAACAGTATTTACCTCTATCTCCCCCCACCCCTTTTTTAAGGTTTTTATTGTGGATTGAGTGAAAGTTTATAGGTCAGATCATCAGTTTTACATTCAACAAATTATACCTTGTTTCATTACAATGATTATAATCCCCTCCGTGTACCATCAGTTAACAGTATTTCTCACTATTCAACTTAGCTCTGAATATTGTATTTTAAAAGTTCTTTTATACATATTTTTTAATTTCTAAAACATTTTAAGCATGCTTATTTTATTTTATAGCCAGTTGATCTCAAGTCAACACTGATTCATGGCATTCCCATATGTTAGAGTAGAACTGTGTTCAATATGGTTTTCAGTGGCTGATCTTTTGAAGGCAGCCAGGTCTTTTTTCCAGAGTAACTTTGGATGAACTCCAACTTCCAAGCTTTTAGTTAGCAGCTAAGTTTGTTAACAGGAGCTCTGGTAGCGTAGTGGTTATGAATTGGGCTGCTAACCTCAAGGTTGGCAGTTCGAAACTACCAGCCGTTCTGCAGGAGGAAGATGAGGTTTTCTGCTCCTGTAAAGATTTACAGCCTCAGCAACCCTGTACAGAGTTGCTATGAGTCGGAACTGACTCCACAGCGCATAACCATTACTAACTACCAAGTGTGTTAAACATCTACACCACTCAAGAACTCCTTACTTTATTGTTACTGTTAAGAACAGAGTCATTTCTGACTCTGAGAGACTCTTTATATGGTTTCAAAGGAGCAGTTGGTGAATTTGAATCACAAAATTTGTAGTTAGCAATTCAGTGCTTATTCTACAGTGCTATACCAGGAATCCCTTACTTTATAGTCTGTGGTTGATAATTCTAATATCTGAATATTTTGTAGGTTTGAATCTGCTCTCTGTCACTTCTTATTGCTCTTGCTAATTATGCTTTGTTTTCCTTATTTGTTTAGTTTTTTACTTTATATTTTTACTCTTAGATTGTGAAAGTTTTTTATTTTTATCCCATTTTTCTTCTTTGAAAATTTAAGCTAGATTTCTCCAGAATGAATATAATTGGTTTGGAGAACTACCAATCTACATCTTCCTTAAATTATCATTTTGAGATCTAGAGTGCCCCAAAATTATAAATTATATAAATTCAAGGTGTAAACATTGATGTGGTTGGGTTTACAATGGTGAAATGTCAGGATCAATTTCCATTCCTACCTCCTGCTTAATTCCAAATACATTATGGAAGAGTTTTCTTGTAGTCTTATTGGTAGGTGTTATTTTTCATTTCCCCTGCAGATTAAGGTATAGCCTCTTAAGGTCACAGGTTCGTGGGTGGAGGAAGACTTTTCTATTAGAATGTGTACTTTAGATAGGTCTTGAACTTTGAAACTCTTTGCCTCTAGTGACTGTGAGAACGCAAATCACAAGATCACAGTTTAAACATATGTTTCCCAAGGCAAAAGCTCTTGTTGTCTATTCAAAGTCAATTATTTGGAAACCCTATAAGTAAGACTAGAATTCAAATGTATTTTTCTTCTGAGATGACTATAGATATATGTACCTAGAGCCTGAAGTATATTTCTTTTCAGTTGCAATTTATCTCTGTAATTATCTCTTAATATTTAACTTCTTTGTCATCTTATATAGACTCTGTTTTTTCCTATTTATCATAGAAAAATTACAAATCTTTAAAATAACTTAAAATAAAAGAGACAGTAAATTGCAATACCTCTTCTTTGTATATTCACATTTTAAAATTTAATTTCTCCAAGTATGTTCAATGCTCAGCTACATTAGAACATCTTTGTGAGATAATTAAAACTGCATATTTTTTAAGTTTAATATTCTCACTCTCACCCCTTTGCAGACCTCCTAAATCATAAATTCTTTTAGTGATGCCTGCAGTCCCTTTAAAAACAATTCTATTTTTCCTCTATATCATAAGGAGTCCTGGTGTGGTGCTGTGGGTTAATGCACTGTATTGCAAGGTCATTGTGAACCACAAGGTGAGTGGTTCAATCTCACTAGCTGCTCCTTGGAAGCCCTATACAGGGTTGCTATGCGTCAGAACCGACTCAATGGAACTCAACAACAACAACATAAATCATAGTTTGAGAATCACAGGCTGAAGTTTGCCTTACAGATACAGTTTTTGCTTTACGTATTTTCTCTTTTTAGCACCTACTTTCTGTGCCTTCTTATATTTACTAGCATTCCAGGAATTCTCTTACATTTTTGTTGTTGTTAAGTGCTGTCGAGTCAGTTCCGACCCATAGCGAGACCCTGACCAGGTTTCCAAGGCTGTAAATATTTATAGGAGCAGAAAGCCTCATCTTTCTCCCATGGAGCAGCTGGTAGTTTCAAACTGCTGACCTTGTGGTTTGCAGCCCAATTCATAACCACTACACTACCAGAGCTCTTACATTACTGGCTCTTTAATACTATCTCATTAAAATGTCATTGGTGTTGTTACGTGCTGTAGAGTCAGTTCCAACTCATAGCAACCCTGTGAAAATGCTTATGTTTTACATACCATGGGGAAAAAGTTAAAATCAGCATTTATCAAAATATGACTCCTGGATGTTAGCCTTTGGCTACCTGAGTCTATTAAATGCTTAAGCATGTGGGTCCAGATTAATTAAAAAAGGATACATGTATATGTGTATATGTTTACACATATATGTATGTATCAGTCAAGAGCCAATGATACTGAAGGAGGAAGTTTAAGGGTGCATTGAAAGAATTGGCAAAGAACAAAGCACCCAAAACTGATGGAATAAAAATTGAAATCTTTCAAGAAAGTGAAGCGGCACAGGAGGCACTCAGTCACTCATCTCTGCCAAGAAATTTGAAAGACAACTATCTGGCTGACTGATTGGAAGAAATCCATATTTGTGCCCATTCCAAAGATAGGTGACCCAACAGAACTCAGAAATCATTGGGCAATCTCTTTGATATCCCATGCAAGTAAAGTTTTACTAAAGGTAATACAGAAATGGCTGCAAGCATACATTGACCGAGAACTTCCAGAGGTTCAAGCCAGATTCAGAAGAGGCTGTGGAATGAGAGATATCATTGCTGATGTCCGATGGATCTTGGCTGAAAGCAGAGAATATCAGAAAGATGCTTACCTGTGCTTTATTGACTATGCAAAGGCTTTTGATTATGTGGATCATGACAAGCTATGGACAACATTGCAAAGTATGAGTATTCTGGAACACTTAATTGTGCTCTTGAGGAATCTGTACATGGACCAAGAGGCAGTTGTTCGAATAGAACATGGGAACACTGAATGGTTTAAAATTAAGAAAGGTGTGCAACAAGGTTTTATTCTGTCACCATACTTATTCAACCTGTATGCTGAGCAAATCATCCGAGAAGCTGGGTTCTATGAAGACAAACATGGCATCAGGATTGGAGGAAGACTCATTAACAACCTGCGATATGCAGATGATATAACCTTGCTTGCTGAAAGTGAAGAGGACTTAAAATATTTACTGATGAAGATCAAAGAGCACAGCCTTTGGTATGGATTGCATCTCAATGTCAAGAAAACCAAAATCCTCACCACTGGACCAATAAACAACATTCTTATCAATGGAGAAAAGATTGAAGTTGTCAAGGACTTCATTCTTCTTGGATCAACTATCAACACTCGTGGAAGCAGCAGTCAAGAAATCAAATGACGTATTGCATCAGGCAAATCTTCTGCACAAGACCTTTTTAAAGTGTTAAAGAGCAAAGATGTCCGCTTGAGGACTAGGATATGTCTGACCCAAGCCATGCTATTTTCAGTAACCTTATATGCATGTGAAAGCTGGACCGTGAATAAGGAAGACTGTAGAAGAATTAATGCTTTTGAGTTATGGTGTTGAAGGAGAATATTGAAAGTGCCATGGGCTGCCAAAAGAACCAATAAATCCATTTTGGAAGAAGTGCAGCTAGAGTGCTCCTTGGAGGCCAAGATGGCCAAACTTCCTCTCATACTTTGGAGATACTGTCAGGAGGAACCAGTCGCTGAGAAGGACATCATGTTTGGTAAGGTGGAGGGTCAGAGAAATAGAGGAAGACCCTCAACGAGATGGATTGGTCAAGTGGCAGCATCGATGGACTCAAGTGTGGCAACGGTGCTGAGGTTGGCCCAGGATTGGGCAGTATTTCATTCTGCTGTGCATAAGGTTGCTGTGAGTTGGTAGATAGCACCTAACAACAACATACATACATATATGGGGATATGCACAAATACACATATGTACGTATATATAGATATACATAAGGAGCACATTGGCTCCACACGATAAGTACTGACTGTGAATCATAACATCCACAGTTTGAGTCTGCCATCACTCAATGGGAGAAAGATGAGGCTTTCTGCTCCAATGAAGATTTAAAGCCTTGGAAACCTTTACAGTCACAATGCTTTTTTGGAAGCCAGGATGGCCAGACTCCGTTACTCATAATTTGGATATATTATCAGGAGGGACCAGTGCCTGGAGAGGGACATCATGCTTGGTAAATTAAAGGGTTAGTGAAAAAAGAGGAAGATCCCAACCAGATGTACTGGCAAAGTGGAAGCAGTAATGGGCTTAAGCATAGCAACAATTGTGAGGTTTGCTCAGGACTGGGCAATATTACCTTCTGTTGTGCATAGGGTCACTATAGTACTGACTTCATGGCACCTAACAACCACAACAACAACGATGGCACCTGACAACAACAAATATATATACCCTGTCCAATTGGTTCTGACTCATAGTAACCCTGTATAGGGTTTCCAAGGAGCAGCTGGTGGATTTAAACTGCCGACCTTGTGGTTCAAACTGACATTGCAATTGAGTGTTTATCCTACTGTTCCATACCAGGAATTCTCGTTCTCTCTCCATTGTTATTAAGTGCCGTCGTCGAGTCAGTTCTGACTCATAGTGACCCTGTATATGGTTCCCAAGGAGCAGCTGGTAAACTTGAACTACTGATATTGTAGTGCAAACCGACCGTGCATTCCAGTGCATTAGTCAACAATACCACACCAGGACTCCTCTCTCTCTCTCTCTCTCTCTCTCTCTCTCTCTCTCTATATATATATATATATATATATATATATATATATATATACTTGATTATCAATTATGTCAAATGAAAATTTAGTGATACATGTATATTTTCTTTTATATTTTTTATATAAGCATATATGTTTACCTCTATTATCAAAGTTCCAAGGAGCTCTGGTAGCGTAGTGGTTACGAATCGGGCTGCGAACCATAAGGTCAGCAGTTCGAAACTACCAGCTGCTCCGCGGGAGAAAGATGAGGCTTTCTACTCCCGTAAAGATTTACACCCTCGGAAACCCTGTACAGGGTCGCTATGGGTCGGAACCGACTCGAAGGCACTTAACAACAACAATTATCAAAGTTGGAAACTATTACATGCACAATTAAAAGAATGTGGTTTGGTTTTAACATTTTGGAAAATTTGGTACTAAATATATAAAAATCTCGTTAATATGATAATGTATATATTACCCAAATAATCAAATAATAGCTAAGAAGCTTTGCAGGATCATCTATTATTTCCCAGGAAAGAAATACAGTGGAGTTTTAAAATATTCTATTTTTATTATTCATGAAATCAAAGAGGAACAAGCTACTTTTATTCCTTCACCACTAGTCATGGTACGGTGGTTGTGGTTGTGTACCGTGGAGTTGGTTCCTACTTATAGTGACCCTGCACAGGGTTTCTGATGCTGTAAATCTTTACGGGAGCAGAAAGCCACACCTTTCTCCCACAAAACAACTGGTTGTTTCCAACTGCTGACCTTGAGGTTAGCAGCCTGACTCGTAACCTCTATGATACCAGAGCTCCTTGTTATACTTTTATTTTATTGATTTCTTATTCTAAGCCTCTAATTCTATACCAATTTGTTTATTCAGCATTTTTTGTTTTATTCACACACAAACTATTTTGATCAGTATGACTTAGTGAAGAACTAATTAAATCTCCATATGTGAATCATACAACAATCTCTTACATGACATCATAAATGTATATCTGCAAATCCTTTTTGTTAATCTATTTAGTATTTAATGTTCAGGAGCAGCAAATGATACACTTGAAGCAGGTGTTTCTTGACTGAGAATTTTATTGATGGGTCAATTAACTTAACATGTTAGGAGGTCACCTTTAGTACACTTCCAATTGTTTTGTGGTCCAGCAAGTTTAGATATATCTAAAGTTAGTTACATGGTATTAAGTATGCTTCAAGTTCTCTCTCATTTTTTTAGGAATGTTAACATTGAAATTGTTTGTATTGATGTTATTGACCACTAATGTATAATAGACAATTTGACTGATGGACATGGAGTAGCACTTGTGTCTTCCCTAATTCCTGAGTGAGTCTGTAGGATCATAATTCAAAAGGAAGCTCATAAATGAACCATTGATGATAGCAATGAGTGAAGGACAAAACTCTATTTTTACTTACTCTATGTCCCTATGGTGTTCTATTACAAACAGATTCCATCTCCTCAAAGTTCCTTTGAATAAAATCTTCTCTTCACTTTTAGGGACTATATTAGGTGAACTCGTTATTATATTCCCTGTTGTATTAACTAAGCTTTTCCTTCAGTAACGCAATTTATTTTTATCTTGAAATTAGTAGCAGCTTTATGACTTTTGACAACTTCATATCACCTTCAAACTCTCATCCTTATACTCACCTTTAGACACAAAATGTTCAAATTCAAACTATATTCTCTTTTGATATACCAATTAAATTTAGAGGTGATATTAAGGTAAAAGTGAAAGTAGAAAACACTAGAGCTTTACTTAATAATGTTATCATCAATCTCCATGCCTGGGGATCAACGTAGGGTTCAAACATAGTCCTAACAAGCTCCCTCTAATATGTTCAATAGCTCATTTCCCCTGAATGGAATCCAAGGTAGTGTCTATCACATAGTAACTTGTATATGATATTGAGTCTTGTCAGAATGAAGTTCCAGTAGAGTAAGTAGTTTATTTTAGGAATATTTCTAGCTTCCATTAAATTAGTTGCTATCTGAAACTTAAAGGGGCTGATTTTTTTAATTGTCAGAATTTTGAACATGAAAATCAAATGGAAATGTGACATAGAAAATACCATATCAAATGAACAATATTGTTAGTGGTTTCATGAAAATTCTTTAAATTAGTTCATTCTTTTACAACTCATAAAGCATGGCAGAAAATATACAGATAATTTAAACAATGTGAGTTTCAGACACAAGTGGAAAATCATGACACTCTCCCAAGACGCCCTTTGGAGTAAGTGGAATCTCCTTAGGAACCATCTCCTAGATCAATCCAGTTTGTCCATAAAAACATGTTTAAATTGTCCTCTCTGAGCCTGCTGCTAACAGTTGTACTCTTACATTATGTATGAATCTTTGCTTGTTACATGAACAAACTGCATAGTGTTCCATTAGTGATTTTCAATTTCATGCTAAGCTTTGCAATTGATTAGTGTTATTTAGGCTAATGTAATATTATTTTACATATTTTATATCATTTTTTATTCATACAATATGATATTTAAGTATTAGAGATCAATATTTTCTACATTGTTTATCACTTTATATGATTAAAGAGTAATTCAGTTATATATCCTACTTAATTTACTTCATTATGACAATCATTTTCTAAGAAACTCATATTCTTTTTTGTCTTCAAAACTTGAGGCTATTTTTGAGTAAGCAGAAGTTTTAAAATATTTTAAGACCAGTATCTGAATGGTTGTATTGAAGTGAAATAATAAAATATTCTTTGCATCTGAATTATGAAATGCTAGTGAAAAGAGTGAGATGGTTTGGTCCAAAGTTTGCTACAATCAGAAAATTCAGAGAACACATATACTTAATGGTCACATTTATTCATTGGGACAGTACTTGTGTTAAATTTTGGGATATGAAATGTACTGGATAAATCTCTATAATTTAAGCTAAAATGCTAGTGGATGCGGGAGGAAATATACATCGTACATATACATGAGAGACTTTTATAAAGTTGTGAATAAATGGAATTAAAAGATAATGGAATTTTCAACAAACTTTTTGAAACCTCCTCATATATATAGGTAGTTCCTGACTTACCACGCATTTGAATGACAACAAACTTCTCTTATGACCTTGTGCTGGTGTTGTTTGCACATCTTACCACTAAGGAGCCCTGTGGGTTGGCATTGTGTGTTAGGCTTTGGACTGCTAACCACAAAGTTAGCAGTTCAAACCTACCAGCCACTCTGCAGGAGAAAATGAAGATTTACACTCTTAGAAACCCTGTGTAGGGTGTGTTGAGTTGGAACCGAATCGATGGCAGTGGATTTATCACTGGTAACATCTACGATATTACACAATGTTGCAGCATGCAATTTGCTGATTTTATTATCATTCTCAGATACTCACAGATGTCCCATGTTCTATGTTAAGATTTGCTATTCAAAATGTTTCCATATAGCTGACTATCACAATAACAATGGAAATGTTTAAATAAGTAAAAGAGGTATTCCATTTATGTCAGAACCAACTGATCAAAACAGAACTGTATTATCTGTCGGGGACAACCTGGGTGTGTGATTATTCTTTTTGCAGGAATGCTAACATTAAATTCTTTGTGTTGATGTTATTGATCATTAATGTATCATAGACAAGATAATGGTCGGACATGGAATACCACTGGCATCTTTCCTAATTCCAAAGTGAGTTAGACAGAGAGTCCTGTTGTGCCACTGTAGGATAAGCACTGGCCTGCTAACCTCAAGGTTGTCATTTTAACCCCACCAGCCACTCCTAGGAAACCCTATACAGGATCACTATGAGTTGGAACCCACTTGGCATCACTTGGCATCACAAGAACACTATGAAGGGAAGGGAAGGAAGAGAGAGATGGAGAAAGAGAGAGAGAGAGAACCCAGATATTTTAACACAACCTTGAGAGTTTCGGTGACTCTCATAAACAACATATTTACTCTCCAGCGTGGAGTCCTGGTGTGGCTCTGTGGGTTAATGCGCCGACTGCAAAGCAGTTTGTATTGCAAAGTCAGTGGTCAAGCTCACCAGCTGCTCCTCGGAAACCCTATACAGGATCAATATGAGTCCGAATCAACTTGAAGGCACTTAACAACAACATTCCTCTATAAACACTTCAGGGTGGACACATACTTCCAGTTATAGAAAACTAGCTTAGGTCTTAGAACCAAATGGTTGGCAAGACCTGCTTGTATAGAACAACTAAGTTTCATACTGGCACAAGTCCTATTTTTAGTAGTAGAGTGTTAACAAATATTTCTTCCTTATTCATTGTTTCACTTTCACATGCATATGAGGTGATTGAAAATACCACAGCTGGAGTCCTCAAAGTCATCTTTGATCTTTAACACTTTTAAAGAGTCCTTTGGCTGCCATTTTGCCTAATGCAATATATCCTTTGATTTCTTGAATGCTGCTTCCTTGAGCATTGATTGTAGATTTAAGTAAAATGAGGGCCTGACAACTACAATCCTTTTTTTGTTTTTTATTATGATGCTGTCTATTGGTCTAGTTATGAGTATTTATATTTTCTTTACATTGATTTATAACACATACTGAAGGCTGTATTGTTTGATCTTCATCAGTAAGTACTTTAAGTCCTCTTCACTTTCAGAGAGCAAGGTTGTATCATCTGCATATTGCAGGTTGTTATGAGTCTTCCTCCAATCCTGATGCTACATTCTTCTTCACTTAATTCAGCTTCTTGAATTACAGATTCAATAAATAGGATGAAAGGATACAATCCTGGCACAAACCTTTCCTGATTTTAAACCCCTTGTTCTGTTCAAAGGACTACCTCTTGGTCTGTGTACAGGTTTCTCATGAGCATAATTATTTTAGGTATCTGAACCCCTTCATTTTAGGCAGTCAAAGTCTAAGTGGCCTTTCTGTATCTACCCTATATTCAGAGGGGATAGGAGTTCTACTTGATGTGAAGACTCCTTTCCTCTCAGTTGGTATTTTGAGCTACTGTGTCCATAAGTATAAATCAAATTCATCAAATTGTAGTAATTTGC